>NW_019175132.1:990396-1093447 GCF_002260705.1 Seriola dumerili
AAAAGAGGAGTTGAAGAGAGAGGTGTAATAAAAGTCCGTCTTAGAGGAAAGTGAGAGTATATATGACAATGTCTGGAGCGTCATGACGGAATCCGAAGCATTCGATAGCGATACAGAATCGCGTACCGTGTAAGTACCTAAAGGCGGAGAGTGAGATGCTACCCCAAGAATCTTCAAGGTTTACAGATGATGGGGCACCGACCGCGTAACTACCGGCAGCACAGAATGGTTAAAGGGAAAAGGATGGACTGTTTTAAACTGGCCAGCAATTAGTCATGGACCTAAATGCCATTGAAAACCTTTAGAAGAGATTGAAATCTGCCATTTCAACAAAGACTCCTGCTTGAACTTATAGCAATGGAAGACGCATGGCAGACTACCAGAAGAAAGGTGGCAAAAAACTTCTAGATGGCTACAAGAAACATTTAGAGGCAGTTCAATATATTTAATAATTGTGTGAAATATGTTCAGGATATTGTCATTGCCATTACTACTGTTTCTTGCCGTTTTAGATACCCAAGGTTTAGTTATAGATCCCTCTAGACGGGAGACAGCATCTGAACTATTGGATTTAAAAGACTTTCCTACAACTGTATAGCAGGTATACACATATACAGCAAACATACTTGAGTCAAAATAGGGACATAAGTTGGTCCTTTTTTTAAAAGTTTAGACCTTCTGCCACTCCTACGTGTAGTCACCAGAGAAAAGCAAGATGTGGTTAATACCTGAGTTATGATTTTTGTGATACTCTTTCTTTCTATTTTTCTTTCTCTTTCTCTACAGGGAGCACAGGGGTCAGCGTAGCAAAGTTGTCAGCAGTCTCTCTTGTTCAAGGACACATTACAAGGAGCCATAGAAAGGGAGTTAGATGGCAAAGCACACACAGCTTTCTAATGTTCTTTGGGTTTTTATGTTTTTTTAGGTTACAGCCACAAAACCATGTTTTAGCTGTAAAACACATCTCTCTCGCTACGTTTACACCTGGCGTCCACACTTCTGTGGAGTCTTCAAGCGCCTAAAACTGAGACTTTTGGAAACACTGCTGGACCCATTTTAGTTTGAAAACTCTGGGTTGCATTTTATTGTGGACGGGCAGAAACATTGACCTTTGAAACGATGATGTCACGATGACACACGTCGCTCCCTGATTGGGTCTTAACAGCCTCAACTACCAGTAGTGAAAGCAACATGGATAATGAAATACAAGTGTTACTGCCTTATTGTCTTTGCTAGCATCTGTTGTGCAGTTAAATTCTGCCTTTGGCTCATTCGCAGTATTTTGTCCGAATAATCATCTGCAGAGTAACAATCTGCTTCCTGTTTACACTGGCTCGCACATGCCAGTGTACGTGAATGGTCATGTATGTATGCATTTTCAGGTGTTTTAGTGTGGACAGGGATTGTTTCTAATACGGAGCTAAAACAGTCATCTGGATGGTGGTTTTTTCATTTTAAAATGCTGTTTCAAAATGAAAAATAATCATGGATGTAGCCTTTGCCACGCTAGCAGCATTACGATGTCAGTCAGATGGTCCCACCATTTCGGTCACAAAACTGGATGTGCACAATATCTGGTGGCAATATTCATGGATCACAGACAAAAAATCCTCTGGTGATCCCTGATGTTTTCTCTAGTGTCGCCAGCAGTTGATATTTGAAAACCAAACCTAATGAAATTCCCTTCAGCTTTAGCTTATGCTTTTGTGCTCAGTCCTAATTAGCATGCTGACAAACTAATGAACATGGTTAACAATATACCTGATAAACATCAGCATTGTCATTGTTAGCATGCTAATTCTGATATTTAGCTCAAAGCACCATGCTTCAGCCACTTTTGATGACATGTAGGTGCTTCATAAAGCCAGGTTGATGTCTTTACCTCAAGTCTTCTTTAAGTAAAATACACGCACTGACTGTGACATGCTGCCTGTAAACAACCTTGTCTATAATACTATTGCTTCCAGGCTCAAGGAAGATTTTTATGCTTCCTATATATAAAGTGAAAGCAACTAATGATGACGCTTCAACTATATTTTATCTATGTCAACTTCTGTTGACATGCTATCTAGCTAGCAAGTGATTAATCCTAAAATAAGATGCTTTGGGAATCTTTTTTTTCAAAGCGTCCTACATTTCCCAACATCAAAAAATAATTACCTGACCTGAAACAAGATTCAGAGGTAAGATCCTAAAATAAAGTGAGCAAGAGATCAGTTGAATGCAAATATGAGTGACAAACAGCAGATAAAGTTAGCTGCTTACTTTTTTCAAATAAAAGACAGAACATTTTTGACAAGCTCTACCAGAGCTACAGCTATTGGCTTCAGGTTGGTACCAGCCGTCTTAACCTTTTGACAACACAGCCACCTCTTTAATTCAACAACTGTCAGGTCGGGCTGCATGCAGTCAGCAGCAGCAGCTCCATTTATTTCTGTCTTGTCAAGAAACACCAGCGCCGCCATCCTTTTTGAACTGACAGGAGCAGACGATGACATATGCGTGCACGTCACTGTGGGACGGTTCCTGGGATCCGGAGAAAAGATGACATCAAAAAGTCTTTCTGAACCTTTTGCCATTAGATGCTCATTTGGGAGATGAGCAAAATTTGCCCTTAACCTCTCTCTGTCCCCGAAGTAACTCAACCCTTTCTTTCCTTCCTCTTCCCGCATATTTCTTTCATTCTTGTTTTCCTTATTAGAGTCTTAGCTTGGGGCTAATCACCAGTTAAGATTCATCAAGGGGAGAAAAAATTATCAGTGACTGGTGGACTGCAAAACATGAAAGCTTTTTTGACACCAATTACGGCACAAATTTAACAGAAAATGCTCCCTCTGCATTTAACTCATGATCTATTCCACTTCCTTTAAGAAAAGGCAATAAGTGTAGTAACACACTGACCAACACTAATCTCAGGTATTTCCACTGGACTCACTGCTATCAACAACTTACTGACACAGACGCCTTATTAGAATGCCATACCAGCAGTGCAGGTGAAAAGACAGTAGCTCCCAGGCCACAGGGCCCTGCTTTCATTTTGAGTGGCAGAACCCTCCTGCATCACCCACCAACCCCCCAACACACACACACACACAACACACACACACACATACATAATATATATATATATATAATTATATATATATATATTTATATATATATATATATATATATATTTATATATATATATATATAATCATATATATATATATACACACCCGTCAGACCATCTCATAACCCAGCCCCCACTTTTTTGCTATTTCTCATTCCATTAAACCCTGAATTATTCAAAGCAGATGAAATTGATTTCTTGATAGTTTAATCGCAAATCAAAGCCGAACTTTGGGCCCAGTTCATTCCCTTAGGGCAATTTTTGACAATCAAATATTCATGGAGAAATGAAATGTTAGCAGATCATTTCTGCTTCTGGCTGATTAGGCAGACACAATGAAATTCAGATGGAGAAGAGAAGAAGCCATGGAATTAACTTATGCCAATATGCCATGGAAAAATTGAAAGTCAGATAAGATTTCCAGACTTGATTTTATGATTCAGGAAAAGCCCCTATATAGAGGGCTCGTCCTGTTTTGTCATATCAAGCCAATTTGCTGCATTGAGTAGCACAAGATTAACCAAACCTTTATTAAACTTCTTTATAATAAGGCCTTATGATTTTATTTAACAGACAACTGGCATAAATTGCCATGAATCACATTGTTGGAAAAATACCTTGTGTATTAGCTATATTCCAGTGTTGATAATAAGGCAATAAAATGACAGCAAGTTTTCAGTTGACTATTTTTTGCATCCCTTGAGAGAAACACATACGGTATGTCTGACCTCAGCGTCATCTCAACCTGACCCCATTTCTAATCCCAGCTCCAAGATTTTACCACATGAAACTCAGAAGTTTATACATTATTCAATATAGTCCATTCCACCAAATGAATAGGAGATTCATCAGAAATGAGAAAATGCTACTTGAGCTTCTTTTTCAAAAGTATACAATGGCTTTTAAGAGGTTTCAGGGAGTTCAGGGTGAAGAAGGTTTGAGAGGGATGAAGAATCGTACTCATCATCTAAAGTAAGATTCTTCATCACTTTGAATGGACTGAAAGACTTTGGTCCTTCATAATATTTCCAACACATAAAGTTCAAAACATATTTTTGTTTAACAAAAAGTAAAGAATAATACAAAACTGAGTTTTCTCGAATATTAGAAAATGAAAATGTTTTAAAAATTATTTACGAATGGGTAATTTATTATTAATCCCATGTTGTATATACCAAAGCTTCTCTAGGGAAATTATTTAATATATATTTATTTAGGAATAGTTTTATTTTGATTTTTTGTTCCTTTCTTGCCAAGAGGTAGATGAAAAGATCAATACCACTCTCATGTCTGTATGTAAATAGTACGAACCACTAGCAGCCAGTTAGCTTAGCACATAGAGTTTTTTTGTTTATTTATCTTTGGACAGACCAGCTGTTTCTCCCTGTCTCTTTGCTAAGCTTTGGGCTAAGCTAAGCCAACCATCTCCTGTCAGTAGCTTCATATTTAGCATATAGATATGGGAGTCGTATCAATCTTCTCTACTCTTAGCAAGAAAGAGAGAATATGTGTATTTCCCAAAATGTGAAACTATTTGTTTAAACGCTGTCAGATTTTGTAAGCTGTTGCTTTCTCTGCACCAATGGCAGAAATGCAAATCTCTACATTCAGTGCATGTAGTTTATTCATACATGTAGGACTCCATGGCAACTGAGTAGATTCCGGTCACTGATGAAGGCCATGACATGTGGTTGAAAGTCTATAAAAAGGCTTGGCAAACAGGGCGATGAAAGTCAAAAAGTTGCAACAAGTTCAGCACCACTTTACTGAAAACTTACCTCCTTTCACATGAAAGTTGGTTAAGTAACACTGCGCTTTCCTATCTCAGATTTCACATCCTTATCAATCCATAAGTGTGTTGTCCAAACCCAGACACAGAGGTGCTTGCAGTATGACTCATCCTTTGATGGCAGTAAGCGCAGATGTTCACAGTTAATTTGTTTGGATTGAGCGGATATGAGGGCGGGCACAACAAAGTATTTTTTTTTAGAGGATAACAGTGTTATCTTATAAAAACACTCCTCCAGGTCAGAACTACTGTCTGCAGTTCATCATTTAATAACATTTTTATAAAAACATATTTCACCAAGGAGATAAGTTTGCAAAAGAAGTGATTTCTCACTTTTATGATAGTATTTGGAATTTGATATAAATGTATGTAAGACAATGAGTTACTCTTTTTTTATGACTTTGCAAATATAAGTATGTAATATTTACCAGTTTTATACTGCATAATGCTTCCTGGGCAGTGCTTTTTATATTGTAGATCAGTTGATGATGGCTAAAATACATTTTTTTATATCAACATACTATAAATCCTTTTAGTCATTTAAGTATTATACTATACTACTAACTATATTATAATTCTATATCAATGTCATCACAAGAATTTTAAAGGGAAGACAAAAATGCAATTCAGTTTTTTTTCTCACCCAAAGAATAAATTACCTGTCCATTACCAAACAAAAGGAGCCTAGGTATGACTGGAATTCACCTCAGAGATGTGATCCTTGAATGATTAAACTCAATTTGAGATATCTGGGACTGCATAATAATGCTATGGGTTTCAGGATTTTTTTTTTCAGGTGTAAAGAGAAAATGGGGGGGGGGTGACGGAGGTGATGAACGAGCGTACAAAGAATAAAAGGAGGAGATCAAACGGCATCACAGGGAATGAGGAAGTAAGGAGGAATTTTTAATATAGTTCTGCCAGCCTGCGTGGCTAATTCACTCACCATCCTTTCAGCTATAAGCAGACCGAATGTGACTGTGTCTTTTCAAGGCGAAGGATGAGTTACTCACACTGACAAGGAGTGCAGCAACATCAGATATATTAGTTCAACAGATTGCATTACTGCTCAGAACATACTTGTGCCCAGCTGCTTTCATCTCTCTGTAACATGCTTCACGGAGTTGGAGAAGGGTCCGTCTGTGGCCTTTAGAGCCTCCAGTTAAACCCCTAAACCTACAATGTAAAACCTGTGATGTCACTATTACATCTGGGGAAAAAAGTTCCTCAGAAAAGAAGATGCCATTTGTCAGTTTAGATGCAGCGTCAGTGTTAGTCTTGCAACAACAGTAGTCTAGTGTTAGCTTACTGTGCCTTCTGCAGTGACTGGCCCCTCTGCCACTACAGTGTCTATTACCTTTGTGTCGGGCTCTTCAGGAACCGATGAATATATTCTATTCAAGACTGAAGAGAACAACATGCCTTTGTATTTTGAAGCTGAACACACCTGTAGTTACATTTTAAAAGGCCTTCTCAGCGATTCCTGTCTGCCTTTCATGTCTACCGACGCTACAAAGGGCATTTGCAGTCAAAATATACAATGTTTTGACAGCCTGGGACAGTTGACTGTTAATACTGCTAGTCTTTAATTTAAAAAATGTTTCCAGACCTTTGTGACAGCATGACGTTTATATAAAAGCATTAATGGAAGAAATGTCCAGTATTTATATTTTTTCAAGTCAACTTTATATTCAAATTTTTTCATCATACTTTCCCTATTCTATTGGATTCAATCTATTGCAACGTTTATCTTGTGGAAACCAGAACAAATTAAGCAATTGAGACTTATTTCCACTGTTTATGCTAATCCAAATCCTTCAAACAGTATGATTGTCTGTGATTAATGGAGTAAAATAGTTGATATTTATCATGATTGACAGTTAATAAAACCTGTCCATTAATTTTCTAGCTGCCTATCTGAGTAAGATTCATGGTGGGAAAGGGGCAAGCAACTTTTCCTAAGCAACTTCCTCAGGTTCCTCCCAGGAGATCCCCAGGTCCTTCCAGAGCAGCTGGGAGAGTCGCTCCAGCATGTGCGTGTGTGCGCATGTGGAAATGTTAAATGAACTTGTGTTTCATGTTTAATCATAGTTCGACGGTGTAAATAAACATCAGGTCTTAATTATCATTTTTAAGATTACAATAACTGACAGAATTTGAAAAAACAAAATAGACAAGGAGAAAAAGTGGGTGTTATTTTACACCACAACCAATCACAACAGACTCTACTGAAAGGGGGGGCGCGGCTTGAGGTGCTACAGGCCACAGCTGGACATTGTGCCAGGGTTGTGTCACAAGAGTTACAGTCTTGAGATGATTGTATGATTCTTTTTTTTTTTTTTTTGGAGCCACAAAACTCTTGATTAAGTCATTTTCTTTTCTGTGAGATCATGCATAATTAAGTACTTTGTTGTTCTTTCCTTTTCAAAAACAGGCTATTGTCTTTATTCATATGTATATGTGGGTAGAAGAGGTTAGCTGCACAAAGACAGTGCAGCTAACCTCTTGTACTACAAAGCCCCTCAGAGTTAACTGTGTTTAATTAACAGCATCCACTTTCCTTCAGAATGAGGCTCTGGTAATTTAAGGCTTTTCAATAATGCAGAAACCCACTGGATCGCTACAAGACATGCAATTCCTGTGGGATCATGACATGTATTATAGGAAATAAGCTATCCCAATATGCCGTCTCCAAGGTCAACATACTTGTATCATGCAATTGAAAATGGGTCTTGATACTTTGCGTTCCTCCTGGTGCTCCATGAGATGAGAGTCCATTATTTATTTGCAATCGTTTGTACCACATGGGAACTTTCCTTCACACAATAAATACTGTATGTGCATTCTCACCGCTGGACATATGCACTGTGCAGCAGCAGTGGAGTATGATACAAATCCATCTGAGACTGTGTACTCTACCATAGCACCAGGGGCTATGTCTCTTACCACCTTAGTAGCATATATAAAACATGCTCTGGGTCTATTTGCATAATGCATTAATGTTTTCAGTTTACTAAATTAATATTTTCTAATATGGCAGAGCCAGCACAAGAACAGTGGGCTACATTAATGAAAAGAAAAGAAAGAAAGAAGAAAGACAAACAGAGCACTGAATCTTCTTAATCCGGAGAATGACTGAGAACATAACAATGTTTGTGCATGGCCTGTGTACCCAACTGCTGCACAAAGTGCGGCTGCCTGGCAGAGGACCTATTCCAGTTGTTAAAGTTCTCAGCAACATACATCATTTGCTGATATTCTGTCCAAGGTTACAGAAGTGCTTGCGTTTGTGGAAATTATTTCATGAGGCTCTGTCAGGCTGATTGAGCCAAAGCCAAAGCCACAAACGCACCTGTGGGCTACAGGCCAGCGTGGCTGTGCTGTTCATAATGAAGAAGGTACAGTGCAGTTTGTTTGTTTTGTTTTTGGTTTTTTTTCTCTCTCTCTTTTTTTTTATTGTGCTTATGTTTTCGTGTGAGAACTGAATGACGCAGAATGAAAAGGAGGCGTTTGTAATTGGTATCACTGAAACTCCACTGCCATCAAGTGGAGCTGCAAGAAGACTGCAAGTATGCAGGTAGAAACTGGCTGAAGCATGCAGTATAAATCCATGGATGAATCATGCATGTAAGGATGTTGAATGTTTCTTCATACAAGATCAGAAACACTTGATCACTAATACTAGAACTGCAAAATGAAAGACATGTCTATGTGTTTGTAATTGTACTAGCAGCAAATATGGCAAAATGAAAAATATGTACAATATGTAAAAAATGTTTAACTGCTGCTTTTAAGGTCATATTTTTATTATCTCCTGTACTGTACGAGTAAAAACTGATTCACCCTTGCTTGTTTTTGAATTATCTTCCATCAGGATTCATTTGGATTTAATAGGTGAAAGCCGTAAGGGGTAGTAACTTTCATGTGGATTCACCTGACTGGTCCATTTCCTCCCCAGCTGTGAAAGTGCACCCAATAGAAAATGTTTGACTGCCCACAGATGTTAAGCAAAATGGTCCTGTAGTCTGCAAATTAGGACACATCTGAAAAATGCACTCAAGTTCTCATGATGAGCAACAACTTTTTCTTCAACCGCTCGTCCCTAGATGTAACCATTTACATTACATTAAACGTCTTATCCAAACACAACTCATCAGCCATTGAACCAGATGAGCAACAGTTAATTTCAACACCATCAGACAAAGAACAAGGTGATTTGAGTACAGGGGGAAAAAAAAAGGGTGCAACCCTTCAAGGCCAAAGTAGTCAAAGTCAAGACCCTCCCTCTAATGATAATGTATGTCCAGGAGGATTAAGTAATGCTGTTTCAGTTTGATGGCAGTTTTATCCTTTAGCAAAGTCTTCACAGTCCCAAGACTTTGCTAAAGGTGACACATTTATAATGATGTGCCTGGGAAGTAAGATCTGATCGCTTAGGAAAAAGACTATCTTAACCTTTTTCCCTTTCTTAGACTAGCAAAAATGGCTAAACATGAATTTTCTTTATGCTGAAAGTGGTCATGTGACAGTCATGCTGTCAATGTCAGTGGTAAGATGCTTTCATGTCACTCTCATTGGGATTGTACGACATTGAGGCGTGTCTGCTCACTGAGAGATATTGCTGTTTTCACAACTGAAAACAATGAGTGTACATTATTAATTACACTGCACAGCACATTGCAGTATATCATAGGCTGTACATTAACACTTGCAAACGATCAGACCACATGGGAACTACTTTCATGTAGCACATATGCACACCCTCGCTGTTTCACTCACGCACTGAGTCTCAGTATAGGATGTAAGAAGACAATGCAAATGTAGGAAAAAAATGCATATTTTACCAGTGCACCATGGGTAAAGTACCATAGAAACTCATTAACATATGAAAGCTTGTTTCAGGGGTATATTGGTCTTTGATGAGTGTCTCTATGGATATTACATGTATCTTATATTTTATTTCATATGTTAACACGACAGTCATTAATGTAATTAACCATAGTTTCTGTTTTCTTTACAGGGTTCAATGTGGGATTTTCATTGCATCGGTTTTCCTTTAATTATTTTTAATTAATTTTAAAGGGAATGTCTCTATCAGACGATCCATCTGCCATCTTCCCTTTGTGCCCCACTGACTTTATTTTTATATGCACAATAATATTTTCAGTCTTTATGAATCTTCAAACAGTAAAAACGTTCTGATTTGTTTGTCAAAAAAAAAAAATTCCATTTGGTAGGACAGCCTCATGACTGATACAATATTTTTAGGCTCATTCAAAAACCCATTTTGGCAATATTTCACAACACACTTTGCTCTTTTCTGTGCAAATAAGGAGCTTCGTGGCAGAAGGTCACAGATAATGATGTAAGATGATGAAGTGGAAGGCAAAACCAGCAGACCACTTTTTTTTTTTCACATCTCAGACATGTGTTTGATTCATACAAATTGATTCCAGACAAACATGGACAGGCTACAGTGATGTAAGACCCACAACCTCTTGTGCAAACCTGTCAGTTCTACCTTGCTGTTGCTCATGATGGCACACACAGTACTGTATGCGCCTGGTGTCCTGTAGGTGATCGAGATTGTCATTAACAGATCGTAGCTATGACTGTGCATGCAACATGAAGACGATAACAGAGCAAGATGGGAAACTGCTGAATGAGATTTAGGAAGACAATCAGCTTGACTCCCCGCTATTAGCTCCTGCGGAGACAACAGCAGAGTTGGACTCGAGTGTCCCAGCTGCTGGCTCGACCCACGCTGAGGACCCCACCCCCTCCCTCCCCAACCACCACCACCCTCTTCCCTCTGGCAAAAAGCTAGGAGCCAAGCCCATGGCTGTGCTTAGCTCAGCTCCATTCTTTGTTGAGTCTCAGCCCGCAGCCTGTAAGGTTAAAATGTCAGCTGGATCAATTTTAATATTCCAGATCTTGATTTCACTAATAATTAAGAAGACATTCAGCTATTGCGGTAAGACAGAAGTGCAAATCTAATCTTGATTCCCTTGACCTCATTTAGCTAAAAGAAGAAAAAAAAAAAAAAAAAGATGTGCTAGGTTTCGCTGTTTGATTCAGTCTGCTAAACGTCACATCCCATGCACAGATCTGTCAGGTTTCCATGATCACCGATATGATATGCTTTACATTTTCATGACGCAGAATCACATCATAGGATCTTAGATTTTTTTAAATTTCCTAAACTTATTTCATTTCATGTCAGTGAGATGTGAAACTCAGCCTCCCAAGACCTTCACACTCAGACAACTAACACATCACAGTAAACATTTAGCTGTTTTGTCTCTGTAAATAACACTGTCACTGTCAAGACTTTTCCTTGTTAGTGTATTTTGGTGCTTGTCAGGGTGCCTGTGTGGAGGCTGCCTATTTGATTTTTGCAGCCAAAGCATTTGCACATTTCAAAGGTATAAGGAAAAATCTTGACATGTCTTTCCTTACATTAGGCAGTTTGGAAAGAAAGAAAGAAAGAAAGATTATACTCCGGAATTACTGTATCAAAGTCAGGCACATCGCTGCAGTACAACCTGCAAGATTTTAACAACAACATATATAACATGACAAATATCACTAATAAGAGTAGTTGTTATTATTATATTATTTGTATTATTATTACCATTAGTAGAAGTATCAGTAGTAGTGATATCACAGAATATTGAGGAACATCCATTGCACAGCTGGTTAAAGGGACCATAGCTCTTTGAGCTCTTGAATGGTAAAAGTCCATGACATAACATTAATGCTGTGTATGTCAGTGCCTGGCATAACACTGTAAAAGAGCATAACATCATAAAACACACAAGATGCAAATACACCAGGCATATATATATATATATATATGATATCATTATTTCAAACTAGGCAGAGAAGGACACAGTGATGTCCTTGTGATACAATTATGAAAGTGGCAAATGCAAAAAAAAACTAAATAAATAACTAAAAAAACAACTATCCAGACATAATCCACTTACACTGCATTACTACATTTATTCAAGGTAGAGATATTCAAATATCCATTGGATGAGTAGAATGGATGTTTTTTTTATTATGTGTGGGCATGTTTATTTTTTTTAGTTGCAACCACAATTGGAATGTTCTAAAGGTCAGACTGGTCATACAATGAAATGGTGATTTATATGAGTCACTTTATATTAGAATAGAAACCAGGTAGGGGTATACTCTGTTATCTTTCCTTACGTAATCATGGTTGAAACACTGATTCAAAATCGACACAACAGACACAATAAATTGACATTATTAACATAAAAGTTTATTTGCAGATGGATTTGTGGTTTTGTTTACAGTGTAACACCCAATCATAGTTGATGCCTGTTGATGTTTGTGTTCTGTTGGCAACCACAAAGTTCAGGTCAGAATGTGTTAAAGAAATAAGAGAGACAAATAAAGAAAGAACGTGGATGTATTCCGATAAACATAACTGCACCTCCGCTGCTTGGACACCTGATGAAGTTGCTCGTGCTTTACTCTTGTCTCACTGACATCTCAAGCAGTACTAATTAGACACATACTCCTTTTTCCAGTTGCATGAACACCACATTGAGCCTGCCCCTCACAGTGGAAGAGGAGCTCTCCCTTCTCTTCCCACAGGAGGGTGCTCCTCCCTTATCCCTTCTGGCTGTGTAGGGAGTCAGCACAAATGATGATGGAGGTCCTGCAGGGTGCTATCTTCACTCAGCCAAGGGTGGTAATGGGGTTACAGTGTACAATTTGCTGCTCTGCCCCTCCAAGCTTACATCAGCCTCTCTCATCATTCCTCTTAAAAGTGGGAATCTTAATCGTTCTGCCAGCAGAAATACAGTTTTGGCTTTGAAGATGTTATTTTTCCCCCCCAAAGAAATAAAGTTTTGGCTTTGAAGATACTATTATTATAGTTATATTTATTTATTTATATCCCCAGAATGGACTAGAGTCTTAAAAAGTGTCTGAGGCATTTTAGATTTAAAAACTTCAAAAGTGTTTTAAGCAGCATAGCCAACAAATTGGTTTGCAACTGTGTTTAGGTACTAAATAAGTCATATGAAGGTAAACCAGACATATAGTATATTCAGGTGTAATAGATATGGAAGATATAAGAAAATATTTCATACATTAAAATCCAACTGTGAATCATTCTTTTTAGTTGTCTCAACTTAATTTTGTATAAACAACATAAGCAAAAAGACCTTTGATGAGATTGATGTGTAATATGTATTTTATGATTGAAGTCCAGGTATGAAGAGCTGTCCTGTTAGTGTGGTAAAATAAATAAAATAAAATAATGTCAATTTAGCGACACCTTTGCACAGAGTGGAATTCAGAGTTTGTCTGTATGAGAATAAAACTTTTGATGGCCACAAAAGGTTAATAATGGTAACACACATTTGTAATGAAACTGTGATGGAAGTATCAAACCACAGTGACGTAACAAGTTTAACATTTTTTTTTTTCGTCAGTCTTTTCAGGTCATAAAGTTCTGTTGGGAACACCCATATCAATGTGGGTGGAAGTCATATAATTATGCCGTACTCTATAAGCAACTCTCCACCTTCATGTCAAGACTTGAAGGGCAAATTGAGGAAATTGGTCGCCCTCAAGCATTAGCTCATCGTGCACAATTTAACACAGAGCTGGCAAGAGGAAACAAATAAGGAATGAAGTGAGAAGACAGACAGAAATGCACAGATGTGTGTGGATGAAACTGCCCTCCCCTAAAACCACACTGTATAGGTTATCGGTGCAAGCAGCTTGTTACAATGTGTAGGTCCGTCTTATTGTTACACGACCTCGAGTATTAACTGTTAATACTCGAGGTCGTGTAACAATAAGTACTGTGTACTGTGCATGTTGTTTGATACTAATTGGTTCTTTGATTCTTTTCGATACTGGTTCTGTTGCTGCATTGCACATCCAACTACCAGACACTGATACTGATATCATTGTTTGTTACTTTATTTCTACTTTGTTGCAATATTCTATATTATTTGTTTTTACTCTTATTTTTTTGTTCAAGAACAGAAGTTACAAACTTAATCTCTCTATATATATTATGTATCTCTACATTTGTGCAGTTGTACTGATTCAGTGACAATAAAGATATTCTATTCTATTCTACTAGCCAAAGGAGGAAGCCAAGTGACATAGTATATAGAGCAACAAAGTCTAGGGAGTGGATGGATGGATGGATGGATGGATGGATGGATGGATGGATGGATGGATAAAGTTCGAGGTCCTCCAACCTTAACAAAGCACTAATTATAACCCACCATAACCACAATCTTTCCCTAAAACCTAACCAAATAGTTTGTGTGCCTGTAACCCAACCAAACTGGGACATAAGCTTAATTACATGTTAATTGTTGTAACCATGACAACATCCTGTAGGTTCGGTATGTCTACCGCCGGATGGGGCACTATTTCAGGTGACACTCCTATGGGCCGTGTCAGAGTGTGACAGGTGTCAGAGACGTGTCAGAGCGTGAGAATGACCTGTATGGTTTTTCAGGTTGGAGGACTGGTTGTTGTGGTTACATTGTACTAATCCAAACAAAAAGAGTTCATCTCACTTAATTCTGTTGAGTCACCTGCATAATGTACAAAGGTTGGATTTCTGCTAAGTAAAGAGTATAATTGTTTTTGGGTTTTTTTTAATGACTCAATTTTATGTTTAATCTATGGGTAACATTGTATTAATGCATAACAAATCTGCTAAGTATAATTACAGTCGTATGAGACTTACAAGTTTCTTTCTTTCTTTCTTTCTTTCTCTCTTTCTTTCTTTCTTTCTTTCTCTTTCTTTCAAGCAGAGCCTTGGCTGAATTTCCCCACTCGCATTACTGTTGCCTTAACAAGCAAAGATTTTTGCATAATATAATTTTTAAACATCTTTCAAAGCATGCAAATAGGGTCCTAATTTGTTTTGTCACAAGCATAAACAACTATCCTCAGACGGCCCCCTGTTGCATTAGCACCAACAGCTCAGCTTGGCTAATATGTATTCCTAATGTGTTATAGAGACATTAGGGACAGGAGGTGTATGTATGAGAGTGCACTGTACTTGATCTCACTTGTCGGGAAAACAACAAAGTCCCAAGTTTCCTTTTTAAATCTACGTGAGCCCATAGAAATGACACTGATTGGAGGAAGAAATCGAGACAGAGAGACAGACCATGCAGTAATGCACAAAGGCAGACAGACGCTGTAAAAACAGAGATTAATGATCCAAGCTGTATGACTCGGTGTGAGCTCATTGAACATCTGCATGTAGCGGAAAGCGGGCAGTTGGTGTGCATCATGACTTTTGGCACCTATGCCTCGGTCACATTATATCATCATGTCATATAATAGACTTGCGCGGTGAGTGAACCAAAACCAGACAGTGAAATAAAGGAGTAAGAATCTGTAGACAACCACCTGTGCCTTGTAACTCATATGGCACTGATGAAAAAAAACTGAGCAAATGGCAACATATAATCTATAACTACAATTGATTAATAATAGTGTACAGCTGGGGTCTGAACATTAACAGTGTAACTGTGGTGAGCTTTTGCCCGAAACTTGTCAATAATTATTCTCATTATGAAAATAATTTCTGAATAATGAATACACAGTAGATCTGTAGGTCCATATATTGTGACTCACCTGACTGGACTTTTTGAAACATTATGATGATAATGGTGGTATTCACATGCAAAACTTGAAACAGTATTACCCACTAAGATGTGGATTGTCGAAGTGGATTGTCATATACTGAAGCGGAAAGAGAAAGTGTGTCAATCTGACACCTCAGTGTCAAACCTGACATTCTGCATCCAAGTAATGTGACGCTGGAGGAATTATAGGTTAATATGATCCAGTGTTACAATGTGAATATATTTCATTTCAATACAGTAAAAGGAGATGACAGAGAATGAAGTTCACAGTGCAGTTCTGAAACATGTACAATTGATTCTTCTTACATCCACTGAATTCAAAATCTAAGCTCAAGCTGTTCTCACTGCCACTATTTATTACTAGCATGTGGGTGTTGCTTCTATTTGCTTCTACTACTACTTGTTAAAGTAAAAAAAAAAATGTTCAGTGCCAAAGCAAAGTTTCCATTTTAAACACATGTTGCTCCAAATATACTTTTTTGGTGTAATCTTATTTCATAAAAGAGTCACACTCTGAAATGAGCAGTGCAATTGTAAAAAAAAATAAACTACTTAATCGTAGTGCTGTAACTATATATGTGCAAAAATAGTTTGATGCAAGTTTATGAAGCCAAACTAGTGGTAAACAGATGAGTTCATTAAAAACCGATTTTTTTCATGGCCCCAAAATCTTTTTTTAAATCTTCTTTTTATGCTTTTATATTTTTAGAATCTTCTGGTTGTGAAATAATCGACTATAAGGTTTGTATTAAAGGATTAATTAGCATGTAATTCATCATGGTTTAGAGACCTTAAGTAGTGTGGAGAAGGCTATCTGTTGCTTTTTGTGCAAGTAGCCCAACAGCTTCATGAACTTACGAAACTACCCTGTTGGACTGGTGGACATGGTTTATGGAGTCCAGCCCTTTCTTCACAATGTCCTAAATAAGCACATACTAACACAGTTAGTAGTTACTTTCACACACATACCAACATGTATATGTAGTCCGACTGACATCATCAGGCGCTGATTTGGTTTTGTGGCATGTTCTAAGGCCAGCTGTTGCCAGAAGACAAACAATGAACTGAGACTGAAGACATGTGTGCTGAATGATGTGGAAGGTACGAATAAAACCTGACTCATGTGCTTTATTATGTGACTTCACCCCATGCTTAATATTTTACACAAATACAACACCAGTCAATCGGCTTTCCCGTGAGATGATAGTGTATGAAGCCTTTGTGATTATGCTGTCTCTCGCCAGAAGTGAAAAATTAGCTGTAGGCAACTTTAAGCATATAAGGAAGTGCACCAAGTCTGATTTCCCTTTCACATAAAGTATATGTATTTTATTTTTTTTTTATTCATTCAATTCAATTCAATTCATTTTAACATATTAGTAGACTAGGTCAAAATCTATAGTAAATGGCTGGACTGCTTATAGTCAAATTCTGATTTTATAACAGCGACATTGTCTGACAAAATCACCAAACACATAACTTAAAGACAAGACGTTGCTGTGATTTCAACTATAGCCTATTTACTATTTACTATTTACTTACCTATAAAATGATCACTCAGAGAGAAAGTTAGGAGAGACAGACTATCTTTCTTTTTATTGAGTTATTTTTCTATATAAGGGCCACACGTCAGACTCAAGGGTCTTCAGGGCAAGGACTAAGCCCAAATCGCACCTACTCCACCAGGTGAGCCACCGTGGTGCCCTGAGACAAACTATCTTCCTTATTTTGTCTGTCACACAGCTCACAGAGTCCATCTGGGATCCACAATAGTTTAGCCCTTATTTACTTCCAACTCCAGAATATAACAGACTTTTGGCAGGGCTTTTGTTTAGTTCCCTCAGTTTGATATATAGAATTGGCCATGGTAGTATTTCAGTGCAAAGCCTCATTTTGAGTCGCTCCCATCTGTCCTGTTATTGCATTATGTGTTAATACAAAATCAACACTTCTTGTGATCGTTTCAAATATAAAGTCCTCTAGCATTTCAGTGGGCAGAAACCCTTTATTTCTTAACAGGACTTTTATTGCTGTGCTGTATTGTCATATTGTCTCATTACTAGTTGAGGGTGTTTCTGTTGTTTACATGCTATTCAGATCTTCTAGTTTCTTTAGCAGTTGCCAATGGCTTCTGTCTCTCCCTCCATCTCTCCTGCTCCCTCTGTTCGGTGTTTCTTATGTTTAGTTATTCCTCTGCTTCCTTTAGTAATAATGGTACATGTAAAGAAAGTAGTTTATTTGCGAGGCTCAGAGTATTGGAAGTGCTACTCTGCTTCCCTGCAGTTCCCGAGCAGCTTGGAAACCAGAGCAGCTCAGTAGACTGCCTAAAACAAGAGGTGTAGCCCTCAGTCCCCACTTAGCATCCATACACAGTTCAGTCATGTACCAGGTTTGTACCCAGTTTGTTTGAAAAAAAGTCTCCAAATCTAGCAACAATGTGCTTAAGTTGGCAACACTGCACTCCAACTCAGTGAGACATTCGACTGACCAGTGGTGGAAATATGATCAGTCTATCAGTCAGTCAGTCAGTCAGTCAGCGACATTCCAGGTTATAGGGATGGCCCTGCTGTTGCAACCCAGCCAATAATCATCTATATTCTATAGTTTAGCTGACATTATATAACACATTATAGTGTGAGGTTATTGAATTATTATAATATTTAACTGTGAGGTCACATGTTCACATGCCATGCAATATATGATTGTTGAATATTCTGCTCAAAGAAAAATCAATGTCTTGAAGGAGTTTATGAAAAAGGTACCTTTCGAGTTGAAACAGTCAACAATCTATAAACCTGATAACTTAAGAAACTGCTGCGCCCCAGTCTGTGGTTGGTACCCAAAACCTGTTTGCAAGAATGTATTCACATCATAGAATTTGCTTTGTTTGAGCCTGTCTGTCATGAATTAACCAGTTTCTGGGACAAGCCCTAGGCACTGTGTCAGTTTGGATACCCACCAAACATAATGTAATACTAAAACAAGGGAGTGTTTTGTAATAACTCTTTGGGGCGGCATTCTGTTAACTCCCAGACAGATCTTAGTCTGAACCTGTTTTAAGGAATTTCACCATGTTGCAATCAAAAAGCAACAGCCCAGTAGGATTAAAACTACTCCTTGCTAACACAAGTGTAGGCTAGTATGAGACATATTGAATAGCCTATCTCTATGTAAGCCTGTTGTTATGTAAGAAGTTGTGCACACATAAGTGGTATCAATGTTCTCATCAAGCTATTGGCAAGAAAGCAAGTAAGACTGTTTCCCAGAATGTTAAACTATATTTTACTACATAATAGTTTTCGAGTCAGGCTCATTTTCATATATTATATCTAATATATTCTAAATGCAAAGCAGGATGATGACATACAATGAATGCTAACCAAAAAGTCTAGTTATGTACCATATTAAAAGATTATATTGTACGCTGAAGAATAGTCGTTTAGCCAATCTGATATTGTTGACTGATTATTTACCATCTTTAAATAGCCTCAATATATACTATTTCAACTTAGCCGTGGACAGTCATTCTCTCCCTCAGCTACATCAAAGCTTAATGTCGGGTGACTTCTTTTTATGATAGCATTACAATTTTCTCCTGAGGTCCATCCCTTTCCTAATTTGAAAATGAGAGCACTGTGCCTGCCAGCATGATTTACAATTTAAATTTAAAAGCAGACAGGGAAAAGAAGAACTCCACCATTACACACATTTAATGGACAAATTTTTATATTCTAACTTTTGGATTTAGCGTTTAATTGGATATTGTGCTTGCAGCCTCCCTTTAACAGGCACTAGGGAAAAAGAGAGGCCTGTAATTTGAAAAGGCTATCTGTTGATGTTTTTCATTTTCACACCTCTACTGGTGTAAAAACACATATTCTAATGGGTGTGCACATGTTTCATTTTTTTTCTTTACTCCTGGGTTCTACAATAAACTTAACATGAAACATTTATTGTTTTAAATATCTACATTTTTAAGTAAACCAAAAAGATAAATATAGCAGCAAGGAAAACTCTGAAACCTAACTTTGATGCAACACTTCTTTAGGGGCAGGACATAAACAAAGGAGCTTCTCTTCATTGGTTAAACTACCCACATGCAAATAAATTGTCACAGAAGGTCCAGCCTCATTCCCAAACTCTTCACATAAGCTCCAGAGAGAGAGGAGAGACAGACTTGGACTACGATCATCTCTTTTCTTTTTCTCTGATTTGTTGAAACACAATATGTAAGTATGTTCTGCATTTTTAAAATATGCCTCCACATTTTCAGTTTTTAGGCACTTAGCTGTCTCTGTTCTTCAGTGCAGTTTGAACTCATCTCAGACAGGTCATCTTTTGACTCATAGTTGTTTAATTCACTGAGAAGTTTTATTCATTCTTTACCTCTGTTTTCCCGCTTGTAGATTATTCTGAATTTGCTGCAGCCCTCAAGCAAAGACAACTGACTGACAGTTTAAAATCTGAGAATGAACTGTACAAGGTAAGCTAATGTGCTTTCATTTAACTGTTCCTGTGAGAACTAACAGTACCTGTGTGTCAGTCATTAGAACAAGTTGTAAAGGCAGAATTTCTACAGCAGAAATATGTGCAGTCATTCTGTGTGACAGTAGATGTCATTGTAACCCCATCACGGCTTCCTCCTCAGAGTTCTCCATGCCTTTGGTAGTCACCCCAAGCCCGCTGTGATGCCGGTCGACCTCGCTGCGTGTCTGAGCCTCAGTCAGCGCCAGCCTCTTTACCAGCTGCTTTCCATGTCCCCTCTGAAACCGGCAAAGCGTCCCTGTCAGCCGACCGACAGCCTGCCGAAGACCAGCCGTCAATCCCCATATCTCTCCCCTTTTTCTTCATCCTCCTTGCTGCTCTCCTCACCTGTGCCCTCAGAGCCTCGGAGCTGTTTCCGCAGAGACAGCGGCACTGTGAACAAAAAGCGTGTAGTGTTTGCAGACACGAAGGGATTGGCGCTCACTGCTGTGCGGCTATTCATCCCTGAACCCTCCTCTACCACTCCTGCTCTGCTGATGAAACCCTCGCCGGCCAAACTGCAAGGCCAACAGTCAACCCCAAACAACCTGCGGCGCTACAAGTTGAGGCTGGCCTTCCCTCAGCCGACACTGGACTTTAAAGCCTTCCTTGCACGTCTGAGAGAGATGCGTGTACAACTGGAAAGCTGCAACATTTCAGAACGCTCTCTGAGTGGCAAAGTGTGTGTCTCCCATGTCAGTACTGAGAAAGCTGTGCATATAAGGGTGACCTTTGACTCTTGGAGGAGCCATCATGACATTCCCTGCACGTTCCTGCAGCAGCTGCGCTGTGGGGGTTCTGATATGGGTGTTTTTGCCTTCGACTTAAGCTTACCCCAGAACATCGATCCAAAGGAGCGGATCGAGTTTTGTGTGTCTTTCAGGCCGGGACCTGGTGTGACACCACATTGGGATGACAACAGAGGGAAGAATTACAGGGTGTGCATGGAAAAAGATGCATCAAATGCTAACCAAAGCGATGCTAACCACTTCTACCCGACACTATCAAAACATCAGCCACCATCTTGGCCTTCGCACGTGTCCCTCAGTATGCAGAACTCTGCTGACCTGCAGTATCTTCAAAAGAGTTTATCAAGGAGAGTCAGGGCAGAGTGGAAAACTTTGTGTCCAGCCAAGTGAAATTAGCCCATATGTTCTCAACAGAGCTATGAGGATATGTAAATAATGTGAATATATTAATTAACTAATATTTAAAAGAGAGTGACTGCTTTTAGAGATGTTTGATCTTTCTCAATTCCCAGTGTTAGATGGTCTATAGCCTACTGTTTAAAAAGCAGCCCAACCACCCTGCTGAAATGTGAACAGCACATACGTCATTTTTGTTCTGATTAAATCCATTGTTTTTTAAAAGCTTTTCTTTCTCTTTTCTTCCCTCCTGTAGAAGTTACAAACAAATCATTCTATATATATCCATTTACAAAGTGCACTGTGCAATAATAGACATTGAAGAATGACACATGAGCCTTGATTAAGATACCTGGGCCCTAGAGGAAAAAGTGAAAACATGAAACCTGTTTTTGTCTCGGAGAAAACACACGTCACATGGGCAAAGCGGTTACTCCAAGAACCTTTTGTACTTGCAGGTACTAACCCCATTTTCTCCAAGCATAGTGAATGAACGGCCATGCTCATGATGTACTTTCACACAGCCATCCATTCTCTCGACTCAGGCTCAGATTTCCATCTCGCATACCAGACAGAATAAGTCAACAATTCAACACAGATGGTTTGCACAGGAGAGTCTGTTCACTCAGACACTAGTCACTCCCCTACCTGCTGTGAAAAGTTGAATAACATGCTGGAAATCGTTACTTCTTGTACTGTACATGATTGGTATTGCAAATAGTGGGTAACCATGGCAGCATCAGGGCAAGCGAGTACTCTGGATAATGCGTGGGCTTGTGTTTACATGCAAGGGCGGGGTCATTATTAGACACTGCGGCAGCCAACTGCTGTGAGACAGTGTCTCTCTCTCTGCTTCTCCTGTTCCACTCCTTCTTAGTCACCTTTCTGTTAGACTTGTTTCTTTGTCTTTCACTTTTCTCTCAGGTTCGTATGCTCCCGGCATAGGGGGTACCGCCTTTGGGAATTGTCACAGCTGAGTTTCTATGTCGCATGTGAGCGGTTGACACATGTAGCAGGTTTGCGCACCTTATATCTTGAAGCACTTATCTATTTATTAGACTCATCAGTGTTGGGTTGGTATCTGGTGTTACATGTGAGGGGGGGTGCCTCGTGACATCCAGTGAATGAGAAGCTAAATAGAACCCCAGAGGAACGATACATTATCAATGCTAGTAAATGGATGTACTTCTAGTTCATCTGAGAGTACAACCAAGTTTCTAATGATTTTTACTAATATTTTGCAACTTGGATTCCAGTGTCAAGCAGAACTTTAAGTTTGCACGATGCTGATTAAGCGCCAGGTTCATCTCTTTGTATTTCATTGTACACCACATTTTTAAATCTAGTGGCATTTCGTGCCAGAGTACCGGAAGCGATGTGTTTTATGTCAACCAACAATGATTTGTTTGCCAGAGTTGGCTACAGCAACTAGGAATAAAAACCGAGGAAGCAACCAAGAAAAGTTTCTGATGCTCCAGGTAAAAAAGAAACTCAGTTCATTCCAGAAGTAAGGCACGTAAACACCATGGTAACACCAGCATCTAAAATGGCTAAAAGTAGTGGCAGTTTAGTTCATTTTGATGGAATTGTTTGCAATTAGGGGCAACGCAAATCTGCAAAAAAATTTTGCATCAAACTTTGATAAATGTTAACCTGTGCATTTGTGCTGGGGACCAATAGCATGCCATCTTCACAATGAGTCAGAAAGTCCAAATTAGCTGTGCTGCAACATTCACTTTTGTTTAAACTCCTCTGTCGGAGTCAAAATAATCTCACAAAAGAGCAAAGAGTTACTACCATGAAACCAGAGTCACTGGTACAAGTACATCTCTTCAATGAACCGTGTGAACTTACTGTCCCATTAGCGATATTATATAATACTGGAAACCAGTCCTCCCACAATCCAAAGACATGCAGGTTAGGTTAATTGGTGGCTCTAAATTGCCTGTAAGTGTGAGACCTGTCCAGGGCCCCCCCCCCCCCCCCCAGACACTCACCACCACCACCACCACCACCAATATATGGATAAGGGGTATGGCTAATGAATGAATGATTATATTGAAACCAGTCTTTCCCAGTTCAGAGTGGTGAGTGCAATCACTCAATCTTCAGTGATGAATTGAATGGCACTGTGGTGTATGACATCCAGCGGTTTAAGGGTAGACCGCAAAAGGATATCTCCATAATCCAGTGTGGTTAGTAAAGAGTATGAGTTGTGTGATGTTTTTTTTTTTCTCCGTTTCTACACAGACAATCAGTGTGACGCACAAAACAGTTCTGAGTATAAAGGCAGAGTTTTAAAAACAGAGCCTGAACTCGTAGGTGTTGAGTGACAGAAAAAATACAATAATGTTTGACTTTTACTTGTTTTCTCCTTCTCTCTGTCTCCCTCTCTCTCTCTCTCTCACACACACACACACACACACACAAACACACACACACACACACACACACACACACACACTATGTCATTTGAAAACAACTCTGACAAATGATGTCATCCTGACAACAGGTATCAGAAAACACTCACGTGGGTCATTTTTCAAGCCACTGACAAACAATCAATTTTGTCACTCAGTTTGGAAGACTGGAGGACACCTTGTGTTTTGTAACATGCACGGTGATACTGGTCTCATCTTCCACTGCTAACACTGTTTCGGCGTCAAGGTGTTAAATTATGTGTTCAGCAATTTGGACTTGGCTTCAAACAACAGTGTAAACAGTGTAAATCTCCAATTAGCAAATCAGCACAAGATGAAAACACCATCATAATCATCATTTCCCTCACAACAGGCTTCTTGGTCAATCCAAGACATAACCAGCTGCACTAGCCACTTATAGCTACCTTACAGTAACAATAGCAGATGACTCATAATATTACTAAGTGGTCAATATCTATTTTTTCCTCCTTGCATTTGCCATTTTGTCTCATTTTATCTTCGAGCCAGCAGCAGCCACAGCTGGCTGATGGCCAGCAGCCAGCTACCAGCTGCTGTTGCTTACAGTGCTGATGCTTAGTGTTGTCTGAACAATACCCTGAAGACTGAAACAAAGAGTGAGCTGCTGGGAGCTAACAGTGGTGGCTAGCTGAAACCAACACATTCGGCTGCAGTGATTAGATTCGTTTTTTCTTTTTTTTTTTCGGGTCCCAAATGATCTCACAAGCAACCACATCTCACCTGCAGCCCTCTGGTGCCCTGGGAGTTGTACATAACAAGTAAAAACTGTGATAGAAATAACCAGTGTCACTAGCAATACAGAATGAGCTGACGATAGATTGTTTGTGACAACACTGTTTGTGAATGTTTGTTGCGGTGATTTGTAGTGGCTAAAAGTGGCTAACAGCAGCTTCTGGCAAAACGAATTCATTAATTCAGTAAGAGTGACCCTTAACTGCAGAAAGGTGCATTGCATGTTTGTTTTGCATACTGTATAACTACACGTTTGTGCATTTTGTCAGGCCAGAAGACCTGTCTGTTCAGATTGTGTCTGTCTATAATATAATAAAAGTTAAAGTGTAAAGTACTTGCAGTTTAAAAGTGTGCATTATATTATAGTTACAATAAAGAAAACTCTGTTTATAAAGGTCACGCCATCTTTTATTTGCTCTGACTCTATGGGGGAAGGAGGGTGACTGTGCCTTCACAACTACTTACTGGCCGATGTATTGAAAAAACCTACGTGACACAAACCCCCATTCATACCCACAAAATGTAAAACAGAGGCAAAATGAAAACCTGAATATTATTTCTGTCCTTTTCTGTAAATACATTTTTATTATCTGATTATATGCAAATATTACACACTGGATATAAGAGTTTTACAGATAGTATGGAAGGATAGATGAAAAAACAAAGCATCAGATGACAGGTATACTACCGACTTCATCCTGGAAGCCAGGCAAAAAAAAGGTAGACCATAGTGCCCTCTAATGGCAACATAAGTGACAGGAATCACATTCAACATTATACGCTTGAATGACTGGCTATCAGTAGAATGTGAGGTGAGGTAAAATGAGAGATGTACATGTAATTGTGTTCATTGTGTTGAGAACTTTGCAGTTCCACATGCAGTGAATGATGGATGGTGATAGGTTTGTAAAATTACAGTATGAGAAATGCATTGTCTCATACAGAAATCATGATATTTTGAATGTGGCTGTACAGCATAAGGTTTATGTGAAAACATCTTAACATGATAATGATTCTCAATAAATTAACAAAACAATCTGTCACTTTTGAAAACTATTTGCAGATATCTTTAATGACACTGGTCGCTGGGCAGGTGCTCGTGGTCGGGGTTCCAATGTGACCTGGCAAAACACTCAGCGGCCTTCCTGTCACACTCGCAGATGAACATCTCACATTCGTCGTTTTCGTCTGAGGAAGAGAAAGCAGAGAACACGTTGAGATTACAAATAAAAAAAAAAAATTAAAGGAACTGGGAACATTATAGATTCTATTATAATAGAGACAATTTGTTCCCATCAATGTGACAATAACAAAAATACAGCGACAGAAAAGGGTAAAAATGCATCTTACCGCAGGTTTTATGAACAAATGAACACGTTTATAAGAACAAATGAGCAGGAGAAGCTTTTTGTTTTGGTGTACTCACCGCTGCAGGTGACCTTCCTGTTCTTTTTATCACAGCTGTAGTCATAGAGCTCGGTGTAAGGGTTGTCGATGATGGGCCAGCACTCAGGGTGCTGCATAGCATCGCTGTAACACTGGTCGTGCACTTGACAGCACCTACAGATATAACAAGAAATACTCAAACAGACCGAACAGGCTTTTTTTAAAAGTCATTTTAGAATGAGACAGAGTAACTGAATCATCACCTGTCCAGATCATCCACAGGCGTGCCAGAGCCTCCTTTTCCACAGTAGCAGCCGTAGTCAGCATAGTCAAAAACAGGCCAGCTGTCAGGCATCACACAGAGGATCATTCTTCTAAACTGGTTGAGTGCCTTGTAGTCCAAGGACTGGGCTGAAACACAACAAAGTGGGAACAATCAGAATCCGACTAGAGGATGCATCTATTCAGAACCAACATGTATGCCGGACAAACAGCTGTGCGTTGTCAAGTTGTACTCACCAACAGAGAGGCCCGCAACCAAAAGACACAGAGTCTGGAGGGTATTCATCCTGTAAATAAAAATTTCTGCCAAAGTGTAGTAGCTCTCACTCTAAGATCAGGATCCTCTTTATATAGCAACCATGAGGACCTTGGGACCTGCCCTGTCAGCTGTTCATACGACACAGAGTCGCACACCTCACTGTGCACGGGATCTGACATTTGAACACAGACCAGCATGTGTAAAAGTGAATCAAAACTCCCACACTCTTTGAACTTTCCTTAACTCTGTCTTGTTGTCAAATATGTTTGATGTTCTTTCTGGACTCGATTTGGTCAGCTGTTACGTGAAAGACCATGTGGGAGGCATTGAATATACTGACAGGGTTATAAGTCATGCTTAAGACTCATTCATTTAAAAGGTTTGAAATATATCATCAAAAATGTCATTTTCAATCTCACTGTTTGACTTGATTCAAGTAAATCTCACCTGCCAAGTCTTAATTGTTTAATTGTTTAGCTAAATACAAGGGACACGTCTGCTACAGATCCTTCAGCATGCTTTACCATTTACTTTTAGCTGTGAAGTTTCAAAACAAAAGCATCTTATTTCAAGTTTCATTCTTTTGGCTTGCACAAGGGATATTTTAAACTTGTTTTTTAGGGACAAAATATCTAATTTCACGCTTTAGTCGGTTGTTTCTCATAATTTCATTTTTTTTCAACCTGTCAGTCTAACTACACTAATTAAGAATTCCTGCGGCAGATTTATTTGTAAAAAATCTTATCAAGTGACAATCCCTTGATACAGCAGCCATATTTTCTTGTTTCGAGCAAAAGCATGCTCATATCTGAAATGATTTCCCTTAAATATGTTTGCCAATGTTGGCCCATTTTCAAAGGAAACCTTCATGCTACATTTATACCCCCATGCAAAAATGGTGTTCCCTGACAGAAACCCCATTCAATATTTTTGGGATGAACTAGAACACAAAGTGTGAGCCAGCCTCAACATCAGTGTCAACCTCACAAATGCCCTTGTGGCTCAGTGGGAGTAAATCCACCCAACCAGGCTTCAAAATCTCCTGAAACACCTTTGAAGAGGAGTGGAGGGAGAAGAAAGAGAAAGCGATTAAAGGTCCCATATTTTACACTTTTCCAGTGTTTTATTTTAAGTGTTGATCCATAAGAAGATATATTCGTGATTTTAAGTACCAAAAACCATCTCAATGTAGTTTAACATCTCCTCTCTCAGGCTTCTCTCTGGAGCTCTAGTAACACCAGATCGTCTCTTCTGATTGGCTGACTGTTTTCTGAGTGATCGAATAAAAATATAGCAGATTTCAGGTAAACACTCAGAGAAACCAAATCCTGTATGGCTGGATGGTGGGTCCAGGTGAGCTAGGCTTGGGGCTTGGCTGAGGTTGGTGACAGCTTTGTTGTGATATCACAGTGTTACATTAGTCCTGACGGCTCATTTTAAGGCTCAGTTTCCGAACACAGGCTGTGTGTATTTCTCTGTGGACTGACCACTTTGGTACTTTCACAGTATTAATATGGAACATAGACCTGCTTTATATTCAGAAAATATATGGATATCTCACTTTATACAATATTGGACCCTTAATGCCCATGGTTTTTGAATTAGATGCTCAAAAATCCCATAACAGTGTAAAATTCACATGTCCACATGCTTTTGGCCACCTCAACCAGTAAATGATAAAAAAAATTGATGGGTCCCCAAATTGTTTATCACTACGTGTATTTTCATGCAGATCTTAATCCACATATAGAATAAATGTTTACCATCAACACATTTTCTGTGATTAAAGTAAATAATGTAGCGGACCAAGTGGCTTTAGGTGAGATTTATGCTCCCTTAATGATTTTCCGGTCTCTGTATAATCTATCTGGGCTCATAGGCATAGGTCATAGGTCAAACTCTGGTCAGACATTTGTCATCTGTGTGTGACTGTGCATGACACATCAGGAACTCCATAAATGTCCTATATGCCCCATATGCCTTGTCATAAGTGTAGCTATATTGCCACACACCAAGGGAAAAATTATTATTACTCAATGCCACTTGTTGCACATAAGACAGCAATTTATAAAAATGCATCATTATTTCTTAATAGGCAGTAAGACACACTGATAGAATCACTCTATGTGTAACATCACTGTAAACGTACATGAGCAGTCATATTTTAATTTTTTTTTTTTGGAATACTGTAAGAAAAATAGTCCTAAGTCAAACTGTTATAAAACTACAAGGTATGCTTAAGTAAAACCTTCTGTAGACACTGTTTGTTGCATAATTATGTAATAAATAACCTCATGCCCAAAATAGAGAGATAAACATGAGACTAAATTTAAACAGCAACTTCAGGTTTTCTGCCATATGCAACGGGACATGGAAACTCCCATACTTCCATAACACACCTATGATTACATGAAGAGCAGACGAAGGTTGAGAGCAAAGTGCTCAGAGGCTCAGGAACAGTGAAGTGGAATGTTTCTGTTTTCTCTGGCAGTTCTGTGAAGTAATAACAGTGACCTTTCTTCATCTGTATTTTGACTTTTACCATGTTTGCTTGAAGGTCATTCTGTATTTTTCTCAAGTACTGTATATTTTAATTAGCTTTATTAGTGTATAAAAAATAAAAATAAAAAAAATAAAAAATTCATTAGGGAAAAGCTGCTTTAAAAGTCATTTTCTGTGCAGCCTTAAAACCTCCTCTCCTTGAATACTCTCACCACAATATGTCAAATGACTCTTGTCACTTTTTTTGATAACCTCATTGGGAAGAAGAAATACATGTAAAATAAAATAATATTGTGGACAAGTCAAAGGACACTGTTTGGTTCATCATAAAAATGACCAGTACAGAATAAATTGCTTTCAAAATCCCTGCAGGGTGTCCTACAATGACTGTGAGTCAAAACAAGCCATTGGCCTCTACAGATGGACTCATGAGTGTTTTAGTGAGGCTGACAATAGGCAGATATACACACACACAAATAAAACAAACTGCATATGAATCTTTACTGCAACTTATCTTTAATACAAATATCTTCGAAAATGTATACACACCAGCATGGTTCAAAGGCTCAACATTTTTAATGATACTGCAATGTATTTGAATATCCAGCATCTTATCATCAATAAGTCATTACCATGTTAGTTCTGAGACAATAAAACAAAAGAGACTATGACTGAGGAGTGTCAGCATCCAGTGGCCTGTAATCAACATCATGGTCTCATTTGTTTATGGTAATTACACCTAGATAACAAAACTTGAAAATGATATGTTGATGGTTCAAGTCATAGGCTGCCTTTAACTTAAAATTCAGTCCAGTCTTTCAGACCTCATGAAATACACACTGACCATTAACAGTGCAGACAAACATGTTCACTATAACGCCTCTTCAGTAACAGTTCCAGTCTGATCCTATGCTGGTCCCTTTGTCAGTGTTGTGGCTCTTCAAGCAAATGTTGGTCACTTTGTCTTTAACATACTGTTGTCCCTGTCAAATAACGTTCCTGTTGGGTCTTTCTTCATTACCCATGGATCCATCTGAAGTTTCTGCATTACTACTGAAGATTGGCAATGTGTCATGGCACAAACCTAACGATCCCATATTGACTAAGCCAGCAGGGATCAACTCTATGGTGTGGAATGCATAAACACTGTATAAAAGAAGGAAATTATTATTGTGCAATGGTATATCAGTGTGACGACCACTAAACCTGTGTAGAAAGTGTGAGCATTATTCTTCTCATACATTGTCGTGGTGTAAGGGTACATATTCTACATAAAATTAAATGTTTATTATGGTAGTGCAAATCTAATAAGAGTTATTTAGACCAGATTCATTTATGAGATGGTTTTGGTCTCGACTACATCATCTTAGTCCTAACAACCTGCTAAGATACTCGACTGGAATGGTAATGACTGCAACGCTGCAACTATACTGAGAAAACTCGTGACAACAAAACAAATCACATCATCAACCAAAGTAGAAAAAAAAATTATATAACTAAATACTTCACAAATAATAGAAAAATAACTACTGTGTGCTCTGTGATCATACTAAATAAAATACAACTAATAAATACAACTATTTTAAGATAAAAAGGCAAAAGAAGACAGTGGAAAACTACTGCAGTGCAATTTTTTCCTTCTTTGACCTTCACATTCACATTCTTGATTGTACCACTGTTGTTTTTGCAACCATAGGAAGGACAACAGCAACCTCGCGTATCTGAGGTCCTTCAGTCCAATTTCCCCAGCATTACCAATTCTCCTCATTCCATTTTTGTCTGCTTTGATTATAGATGTGTGCCTCTCTATGTCTACTGAACAAAGTTACTGTTGTTGAAAACTACAGAGGGCAATCAGTGAAAAAATAAAGGCAGATTATGAAGGATTGTGGTAACTGTGTGGCATTGATGGTCCTCAGCAGATGTGTACAACAACTGGGTGTACAGTGAGTGTACAAGATATAATCTCAGAGCTGTGTGTTCAAAGCTCAGAATGGATAAAGTAATGTCATCATTTAACCAGCCTCTTGAGGCAGATTTGTACAATGATACAAATGATTAATCTGTTGACATTTTACTGTGCACACCCATTCAACACTATCATGTCATCTTGATATAGTTTATCCATTTTCAGGGCATTCCTATAGTAAACATTATTCCTGAATTTTACTTAAAATAAAAGTTTAATTGACAAATTTAACAATATCTATTTTCCTAATCTTTAATCTATCTCCCCCACCTCACTCAGAGCTGCTTCTTCAAGTCCAGACGTGGATTTAACAGGTGAAACCCATGACTGATATGAGCTTGCATTCACCTGGTCTCTGCTTTACGGAAAAAACAGGTGGAGCTCATATTTTGTACACTCAGTGTACAGTTAACACACTGGGATAAGAGAGTCTTCAATCAGATAGGCTTATATAGCAAGGTGGTGACGTACTTCTTCTTGTAGCGATGTGTCGCGCTGAGCACCATCACCCCATCCTGTGACAGAAAAAGAAAACATGGAGGAAAAATTCACTTAAAAAAACACAGGCTTTCAAAACAAAGCATGCTGGCAGCTTAGATACACATGAGCCTTGTGGGGAGAATGGTATCGGTCATACCATGTGCACCTTTACCGTAGAGATTAGTGGGAGGGCCACCCACTAATCTTGAAGACCCGCCGCTCACTAATCCCCATCAACAATCAGGCAATATGATGTCTACCATATTCCAGTTCTTATTTTCATATAGAGACACAGAGCGACTCATTTGTTGTGGTGTAAAAGCTGCAAAACTGCTGTTAACCTGCTACTATTGGGAACCAAACACTTTGTTGCTGCTTTACATTACAGGGGAGGCTCACAACTTTTCAAGTCTGTCTTAAAACAATAGTCAGGTGCCCGTGTTTACATTCAAAGACTTTTTGGTTGCTGTAATGATTCCTCGTTTTCATGTTGGCCATTAAGAGATCTCATTCTAATGTGATTCCAATGAAAGTGATAGTGGCAAACCAGCGCAAAGCAGCGCCCGCCCCACATTATTTAAATACCAAGTGCACTTGCGCCCTGAGCACCCATGGCGCGTTGGGCTTAAAATGAAGTGTGGTCAAACGCATTGTTGGCACATTGCTAGCTTGAGGAAGTGGAAAGTGAATTCGCTATTGACCAACAAAAACTCTTTCCAAATACCCAATATATGAAAAATTTGCAATCCTTCCTAAAAAAACAGTTTCTTTCATTAAATTCAAAGTTTAAGAAAATGTTGTTTCCCATGTATATACTGCCGCATTTTATCCAACACCTGTATAACTGTATGATCACAGTTGCACAGTCCCCTTAAAAAGCTTTAAAAAGAACTACACACACTAAAAACAAGGTCAATTGACCAGCCGCCAACTGATATGAAAACAAGACTAGGTCAAAACTGTTGTGGAAATGCTGTAAACAACTGAGAGAGAGAAAGAGAGAGCGAGAGAGTGCATAGCAGACAGTTGCTGATTGATGTGTTCATCCTATGTCTGTCGACCACCTGTCTTGTTATCGTTATCAGCGGCCATGGTTCCATCTATTTGTGTGTCCCAGTGCAATAGCATGTGATCCATCTACGCCGGGGCTAAAATACAATGGGGAAGGTGAGAAAAAGGCGAAGCAAACCTGGGGCACTTTGTGTCCACAATGCACAGGTTAAGCAACCCACAACGTGGACATGAAGCCAACCGACCTGAGACCAATGTAGAGGCATCTGAGTTCATTTGGAGCGTTCACAAAATCTGATATGTTGGCAACACTGCATAGAAACTTCTTGTCTCAATTCATTTTGTCAGAGAAGCGGCCAATGAGGAAACTCCAACTCAGTCACGTGACATTCAGCTGACCAATGGTGGAAATATGATCACTCAGTCTCGAACAATTGTAGTTATAAGGCAGTCCATCCAAATACTGTGCAGGATTGAAAGGGAAATGCAGGGAAGGGAAGGGCAGTCGTTTTTTTTCTGTCTTTTCCTCCATGTAGTCTGACACTGCTGTTTGTATTTATATCTTGCCATGTATATTGTGTTTGTTTTTCCTGTCACAATTTTTGAATCATCTGTCCTTCAACTCCTCTAATAGCAGCTTGTTATCATTGTTGGCATTCCACAGATAGAATCAGCTGTGCATGCTACAGCGGCAACAGCTCACACTTTCTATTTAAAAATGCTATCAAATCTGGTCATTTCTAAAGTGTCACTGAGTTTTCCCACATTTCAGCAGCTGAAAAATAGCAAATACTGAATTTATTTTTGGCGTGAGTCAGTCAGCTTCAGACCTTACCTTAATTGAAAGAGCATAGAGGTGGTTCAGCATGACATGGTTGGGTTCTGGGAGTAACGCAGGGTCACACTGGAAAAAGAATTATGAAAAGAAACAGAAACAACTGAGAATACTGGAACAGATTCTGTTTATATTTCTATTTTCCATCTTTCTATTTTTATCATCTCTATTTCCATAAATGCATATTAACTCTTCATAATTGCTTGCCTCATTTTATAGATGTGTTTTATCAGTTACTGGCAGTGTTATTTGACAGATTTTTTTTAATTTATTTATTATTTATTACATTAATGAGCAAGTTGTTGCTTTTTATTATAACCCTCAATATTTTAACTGCGTTTTAATTTCAAGGAATTTTTTACACAGATACAATACAAAATAGAGAGAAATAAAGAGTAAGCAATTCACTATATCAAGAACATCCACAATGTAAATAACTGTGTGTGGAATAGGCCTGATTTAATTACAACACAGCTACTTACAGATATCCCCGTGTCTTTGTTGAGGATGACCTGAAGCAAGTGCGGCGGGAGTATGGGTGGAGACTTAAACTTCTCTTCCTGTTTCGGAATGTAGGCGTCCTGATGATATGGTCCGGGAGGAGAGCTGGAGAGGTCTAATTGAGGAAGGGAGGAGAGCAGAGCAGGGGCGGGAGAGTATGAGTAAGAGAGAACATCATTTGCAAACATTTTCTTAAGAAGCTGTGTAGAAATCCTGGCCTCAGTTCACACAACAGCACAAAATTTCAATTTTAAAATTATACTATGATGTTTTAATTTCTGACTGAATTCATGAATCATGGTTTATATTTTATGACGTCTACTGATGTTTGGTGGACTGAGTGCCCAAATATTAGAATATATAGAATATTTTTGTACACTTTTCCATACCCGCTTCCAAAAACCTGTACGCTACCTCACTGAATTTTCACAGGGCAGACATGAAAAGGGGTTATCAGTACTCACCTGACATGTCAGAGCATTTCTGTGAGTCCACCATTAAAGCATCAAACACCTCAAAGTCAGTTTTCTTCACCTGGATGACATTATTGACTGTGCCCAGCTGGCTGGTCACAACCGGCTGTGAGGGAACACACAAGACAAATTACAAGTGTACAATAACTGAATGCGCAAGATGTTCAACCCCGTCTGTCCAATATTTCCTTCATTCCACAATTTCGCCAAGTTTACAGGATACGTGATTAATTATTTTCAGATATGTGAAACTCTATTTCCTTGCTGCAGATAAATGATAATTGTTGTTTCAACAGGATAATAGGTCTCACTCAGATTATTGCTTGCAGCCAAAATTAAAAACTCATTACATACACTTGCAGTTACACTATGTAATGCTGGCAAAGATACAACATACAATAATGCAAAACCATTCATTATGTCATGACAATATTGGTTTAGTGGTCTTTCCAGACTTTCACTCATAGCAGAGGTGTAATAGCTTTATTTACAGATAACGATGATAATAATCACAGGAAGTTGTACAGGAAATTTCCAGGTAGAATATACATAATGTATATAATGTTTTAGGAGGCCTCTATGTGTAATGTAGGGCTGAATCACAGCTGCAACAACCTCTCTAGTTGGATGGTGACCGATGAAAGCCTGTTTGACAAAAAGGGAGTGAGTATTTTAGAGAATAATAACTGCTGACCTCAGCTGGGTCGTGGGTCCACTGGCCGTCCACATAAAACTTGTACTGATGCTCCCCCTCAGGCAGATCGACAATGGCCACAAAGGTGTTTTGACTTTGAAAGATGACAAGTAAGGTGAGTTGTAACAGTAACTTCTCTTTGAGTCTTCAACCTCATTAATAATATGTGTGCCCTCTAAACCAGTGAACTGAATTTCAACAAGGCTTTATCTTTTACTTCCAGAAACTTCAGTCGTACAGTGAAATCATGTATATCAACCTAACAATTGTATCGTCCTGTTTCATTCATAAACCAAGCTGTTTCATGAAAGACACTCAAAACAACTGTCTTTGCGTGCTAGCTAGATTCAGTGAGAAATGGTAAATGTTATCTTATCAAATAACTTTAAATGAGGACACAAATTTTCAAGATACATCCTCACCTTCTAATAAGAGGAATCTTGTTGGCCCAGTTGTTGAAGGACCCAGAGAGGTAGACCTCCTTGCCATCTCCAGTCCAGCGAAATACTGTTGGCCGGTCTAAAGTTGGGGCTTTGTCGTCTGCTTCTAAGTCTTGTTGCCATGCAAGGAACTCCTCTTTCTCTAAAGGAGCCTGAAACATCATTTGGAAGAAAAAACACCACTAGCTGTTGATTTACATCACGTGAAGAGTTGGGTTTGAAAAAGTCTACGAGCACCAAATTATCATGTTGGCAGCAGATAGTCTGCCTGAGAGAGAGGAGCGTGACTTACTTTCAAATCTTCACCATGAAAAATATCAGCATCTTCTGGGCTGTCCATCAGGATCTTTGGTCTCTCTCCCTCCTTGATACCTCGGCTGTCCCTCCGCTGAGCCTTCTCCCCCTGGCCCATCGCGGCCCTCTCACTGCTTGTATTCCCCATGGCTTTGTCTTCTTGCAGGCCAACACAAGGTCACTGTTAGTAGGAGATTTAAAGCCAAACAGCAACTCAGAAAAGACTCCACACGATGTGACATTTCTCAAATAAGGTCATTAATCATTAGTGGCCAGTACTGGGCTACTGGCAGCAAGAGTTGCTTTTTAAGACCACATCAGTCAAATGAGACAGATAAAAGTCTTTACACCTTAGGCGCTAAAGTTCCTCTCTAGAATGAGTGAAGCAGCAGAATAAGCTTACTCACATGTATAGATCGTAAATTACAAAGAGCAGTGGGTCAGAATCACGTGGAAAGTTTTTTTTACTCCACTTCATAGAAAACATGCTGCCTGTATTACTGTATTCATCTAACAGCTGGAGCTATCTGTTCTTTGCACAGTATGACTGTACAAACAAAACTGTATAATCATTATAGAATCCCTGCTGCTGGGAACTGAATAACACAGGGCGGTATTGTTCGACACACCACTTGAGCACCTGAAATGTTAGAGTTTAACTTTTTTATTGTTAGGCTCAGTATGAACCTAACATGCCATTTCTTTCAGTATGCTACCTTCTCTCTTTAAAAGGGCCAGTGTTTCTGTTGGACAATTAAAGTTACTGCAGTATACTTCACAAATCCATCCCAACACATGGCTTTTATTAATTATTTCATTGATTTCTACTTACATAAGTTACTGCTGCATGATAATAATGCTGTGCTGAGTTTTAAAAATCACTTTTCACTGTCAGCTGGAAGTAAGCAATGGTAACATGACCTTGACAAACAAAAGGCAAATATGGCATTTACAGTAATGGATTACCTATTTCAAGGATGCCTCTCAGTGCAAATTAAGTTGCATACCAGTGTGAAATCAAATGAAACCAAACTCTGACATACTACTAGAGGTAACAATGAAAACTTGTGCCAAAATTGCTTAAAATTGGAAAATACATTGATTTCTTTCATTGAACATTACTGAGGCAATTCTTGGTATTTCTATTATCATGATGTGATTACTACAGTTAGTGTCACTACCACATAATCAAGATGATTCAAAATGATGACAGAAAAGGTTTGTATTTAAGAAGACATCAGGCAAAGAGATTTAAGAAGACATAACCATTTTTGTGTAGTTAACTATTGAATCTATTGGCCCTCTTGGGCCATTTAATTTTACCATTTCTTTGCTCTCTTTTCATCCTATGAAGGTAAGCCCAGGCAACGCATTTGTCAGGCAGTCCATACACATCAAACTCTTTGTGTAATACATGTGCAAAAGCCAAGGGCAAGCATTGCTCAATGCTCACACAGTGACAGCATTATTGTGGTTAAACCTCCCGAATCTCAGCCTAAGAAGGAATCTCCATGGCCACACATAAAAAGTTATTGTATATCAAACCAAAGCTGACAATCTTTTCACTTTCCTGTGAATAGTGGGGTATTTATTTTCTGGTTAATGTTTAACCTGTGAACACTTTTGGCATGTGACTTTGTTATAATTTTGTATCACGTGTTGTCAATTTGATCTTGTTTTTTGTTTTTTTTTTCCAAAATAGTTTGAACTACTTTTTCTGAGTATCTTCTCTCAAGGGGAGCTTTGCTGTAGTTCAACTTCTTCCACTGTGAAGTATCAGTCTGACTGAGGGCTTATCAAATTCTCTAACTGTCTCTGATAAAACAAACCAAAATAATCTGTCACTCCCCTGCCGGGGTCTGATCATTATAGTCAAATCATCCCTTAATTACCACATGTGACTTTATAGTAATTTGTTCAATTTAAGATCTGTTTTTCCAGGGTTGTGCTTCTATTGCATGTTGATCATGGATGCGGGGCATTTTCCCACTGTATGACAGTATCAACATTTTGAGTAAAGTACTACTATAAAACGGATACAATATCATGCAGCGTATACGTAGCTATCTTTCGAGGATGATGCTGTTCCACGGACGAGTTTGTGGCAATTTTACGTAACGCGAAATGATGCTTCCATTAGCGACCCCCCCCCCCCCCCCCCCCCGTGACCCCCGAAGAGGGCTAACGGACATTAGCTCATCTTAAAATCTGACTGCAAGAGAAGAAACAACATTACTAAATATTGTGGGATTATAACTTGATTCGCGTGAACTGACTGTACGGAAGGTGAGTTCAGTTTCAGCCAGTGGCACCTGTGCAATAAGATGCAACGTTAGCTAAATGATTTACTAAAGCTAACAGTTAGAAGCTAGCATCATTGTGTTGTGTAGCCGACTAGAGGTCCTGTAACCCAAACAGTGCTACTGCTTGCTACATAGAAGTGACACCCCTTAAGGAGTGAAAGAACTGACTATAAATACTGACCGGCGATTAGCTTTTTACCTGAGCAGTGTTTAGCGTCGTAGCTGTTGGTGTTAACTCGTCACAACCATCTCATTACGGCAGAAAACAAAACATTAGTCACAGCAAACAAACCCGCCCCCTCCGGTTTGCGCATGCGCAGTAGATGAAAAAAGCCTCATTAAAAGCTATCAAATGATCCCGCAATATTTTATTTCCCCATAAGCACGTATCATCACCTAAGCTGTTTGTCTTGCAGACTATAACTATCACTATCACATTATAATTCTGTTCCTAATGTGTAATGAGAGATGTAATTGTATGTAATAAACACTAGATGGGAGCGTGCATCAAGTATAGTGACAATGTACAGCATGAAACCATTTAGAGATGAGATCATGCAACAAATCTCTAATTCCTATGTCAGGCAGAACAACCTGATCCCAGGCCAGCGCCAAACCTCATCACCTGTGTTCAGTTGTCCCTATAGTGCTGTTGTTCTAGTGCTCCGGTGGGTGTTTTTGATTATTCTTAGCAGAAGAAGTGTGATATATAACTTTAATGGTGGCTCTGTTCCAATATGGATAGACCAATAAACCATACAAATGAGCTATCATGCATAATGCTAGGCCTCTGGAAAGTAGCCATTATCAGTGTTAATTAGTTACACCATCGCTGTACAAGCTTAAAGTGTCTCTTATTTGTTAATATTTTTATTTTGTATAATTTAACAGTTTTTCTTGGATGTTACTAATTTATTTTTTGCCATCAGCATTGCCTCCCTTAGCTGCTCTGATGCCAGCAAGATAGGGCTAATTGTTCTTTATCTCTTTCACCCCATGGGGCAGTCTCCTACACTCTCTTCTGTTAATGGAGTCATGTAGAGCTGCAGCAATAGCTCAAAGTGTCTTTTCATCTTTATTTGGTCCCCTCACCACCATTCCTACAACTACACCTATTCTCTTTTCCTCCAACATCGACAGATTTAAAATACATAATGATGTTCACCTCCCCATACAGCACACAGGGGGCAGCAAACACTGCAGTCTATGGCACATAATGAGGAGCTAAGTAAAAAAAAACGGTGTCCAGCAGAGATGTGTGAAATGAAGGGGGGGGGGTTAAATTTCACTGGACCATCTAAAAACAGAATTTACATTTCACCAAGCCCTATTATCCAGAATGTCACAGCAGACACAGCCCCAAATTATAGGCATGGTCACAGTTGATTGCAGTACACAGATGTCAGTCCACACCGGGTGTTCAATTACAGAGATTTAATTTTTCCCTTCACAGCCTTTATGCCTTGTTATTACCACCTAATATTGTTGGCTTCTTCTTTCTTCTCATTCTTATCTGGGAGAATGTATTATTTAGAAATCTGAAAACAACAAGACCATTATTGTGTGATTTAGACATTTATATGCATGTTTTTGTGCAGGTAGAATAGAAGAGAGATGCGTGCCATGCATCACTTTCACAAGAGCACTTCAATATTTCATTAAATGAGCTTTTAAAAAGAAAAACAAGAGCCAGGCATGTTAGACGACTGTCCTGGAACCAGACCGCTGTAATTGGCTCACGTCAGCTGAGGAGACTGAGTGGGCTCCAAGGAAGAAGTTGGCCTGGCTGCTGGAGGTGGGATGTGATATTTTTTTTTTTTTTTTTTTTTTCCTTGTATGCGGAGGTGGATCTAAAAATGGATTGGAGGGATGGAGTTGGATGGTATGGCATTTTGTTAGTTTTGATGTGTTGAAAATCAGTTGGCAAAGGTAGAACAAGGACATAGGTGGGATTAGGTAAATTTTGATATTGCATCATTTAAAGACTTATTTTCTTGTAATTTATCCTGTGTGATTAGGGCTCCTACTTTATTTCTTCTTATCTGTCAGTCAGACTGTTTATGTAGACATCCCATCATATCAAATATACATAATTGAGGCAAATGCTTAGGAGAGCGAATTATACATTTATTTAAATGTTTATAAATCTAAACTGAAGAAACTGACATAACATATTTTACAAGATTTTTTGTCTTTGTAATATTTACAACCTGAATGCCTGCTTTGATAGAATTTCTCTCTAAAGTCAAAAGCCCAAACTGGGAGAGCTTTCACAGTCTCATCACAAACCCTGTGTTGGCTCACAAACCTGCTGATTAACTCCGTGATGTTACTGATGTGCTGACATTTTACTGTGACTCCGTCCTGGCACTGCTTCCCCAGAGCCATGACCAGGCTGCCACTCTTATTTACCATTACCCATCCCTGCTGAGTCAAGCCATCAAACAGCAGCAGTTAGCCACTCCGTAACACCTCAGCCAGCAGCTGGCCCTGATACACTCTCCGTAGGACAAGCCAGATAACCTTTATACTGAGCTACTCGTGGGGAGGCGATGACTCACAAACTCATACTTGTTGCCGTGGCACTCTCACAGGCTCACATCTGTTCATGCAACACATTTGTATTCATGCGATTATTCCTTTGTCAAACACTGAATGAAAACTTGTTTTATTAAAACATTCAGAGCTTAACATTATGAAATAGAATTCTCATTGTTTCCCGAAGACATAAACATTTAAAAAAAGGTCACAAATATATCGTTTCCTTTTAAAAATGCTTTACAAAACAGTGGGGCACTGCTGTTTTTAACAAAGGTCACTTAAATAGGCCTATGTCAGTTTGTTTTGGTCAGGACTATTTTAAGAGGCGAGTTAATATACATTTAGTGCTTGAATGAGTACTTACAGCGGCAAAAGGGTGTATGTGGGTTTGACTCAAAACTTTAGTGCCCATGTTTGTGGTGATGAAGAAACATGTCAGCCAGTAGAAATTGCATGCATTGTCTCTAATTGATGTATTTATCGTCTATGGCCTGAAAAATTATTTGGCCGCATTGGCATCATTGGTCTGTGGAATCACTTCATTGTAGATTTTGGTCTTTTAATGGTATTTCCTGACAACATGAAAAAGTAATGTCTTGAGTATTGTCAGCCTTATCCTTTAACAACAATGTCTATATACACTATTCTATAGCAGGAATTTCAAAACGTTTCCCTTTATTTTATCTGCTGTTTCACACTGCCTGCCTGAAAGTTTGATTTGTCCATTGACCTCACATCTTGTCATGATTTGTTATGGTCTACTAGAAGTTTGAATTAATTGGAACAATTTTGTTGAATGAATGGTTCCACTGACACAGTCCATCAAATTACGTCACTGCAGTTTAACTACATGACTGTGAAAAACTCTCTTATACAGAATGTGTAGAAGAAGCGTCTGCTCTTTGATGACATCAATATCTCTGTAATTGCAGTTTAAAGGAGCTATTTGTAAGGTATGCTATTTCTGCATAGCCAACATTAGCATTAACAGCTGTTAACTTACCAGACTTGCTAAGAGTTTCAGCCACTGTTGTGTTTACAATACAGCACTTTTTCTTCAGGGCAGAACTTCTGATGCTACACTGACTCAGTATTGGGAAGTGACAAGATGGGCCGACCATGCTAGCTGGTTAGCATGCCAATTTTAGTTTTAGAGAAGAAATGATAGAAATAGAAGCAAAACAAAAGGGTTGCTTTCAACCTCTGGAGACAGCTATTGGTGAGTAAAGGAATGAAGTCTGATGTATTGTATGTTCTAATCTATTAAACTTCTAAATGTCATGACCTGCCAAGTTACTTGAGTTCATGGTTCTTTGTCTTTAATGTTTCCCTCTCTTGTATTTTGGTAACCATTGTCTTTTCTCATGTCAGATCCCACGTCCTGTCAAGTTTCCCACCTGTGTGATTACCTGCCCCGCCCTAATGTGTTTCACCTGTGTCTCATTGTCTCCCCTACCTTAGAGTATTTAAGTCCTTGCCTTCCCCTCATGAGTTGCCAGATCGTCTTTACCCACGTGTGAGCGGTCCAGCAGTTTCTCGTGTAGCCCCTCGTGTTTGTGTGATTTTTACCTGTTTTTTTGACCAGTGAGTTTTACCTGACGATTTTGATACTTTTTCCATATTGACTGATCACTTGTGTTCGGATTTCTGGACTGATTAAAACTTTGAACCTGACCCTCATCTGAGTCTGCTTTGTGGGTCCACATCCAGTGTGTGCTTGACACTGTAAAGCCTTTAACATCCATTGTAAATAATAATTTTTTTATAAAGATGTTAGCTCTTATAAAGAAATAGATTAAATAAGATTGACCATGAGAAAAGGAAATAGAGGCACACTATTCTGCCCTTTGTTGCTGCCGTGTTGCTGCTGTCATACCCAAAAGACAGAGATGTTGTTTATACTCACACTGGCATGTACAATTTTTTTGTTTCAACCCTGTAAAGTGTACCAGGCCTTTGACTGGAAAAGAGAACTTGTTCATTAGCTGAACATTTCAGATGGCATGAAGGCTGCATCACAGGGCCTAAAACAATCTTTCTCATTAGCCCGATAATTTGTGAGGCTATTTGGGTGGGATAACCTTGGACTAATTCAGAGCTCAAGTTTCACATTTGACTCAGCATTTAATGTGGCAATTAGCCTGGTCACGACCATCATCATTGAATCTGTTATGAAACAGTTACATAATATCCTCATCTAAACGATTTCTCTCCCACACACGCTGTCTCATTCTTTGTGTCCTTTTATCCCTATTTCCTGTTTAGTCTCTCTCTCTCTCTCTCTCTCTCTCTCTCTCTCTGTCTTTCGCTCTTTTTCTACTTTTTGTGTCTCTCTCCCATTCTCACTGTGTGACCTTCAGTTTAACATTTGGGGGGAGATGCTACTGCTGCACTCCTCCCTATTCTTTCTTCTACTGACAGATAAAAAGAGGAAGCTTCAGGGTAGCAGAGGGTTCATAGCTACAACATGTCTGTTTTCCTTCTCTATTTTCACCAATTTTGCTTCTTTCTTTTTTTTTTTTTTTTACCATGGCAATCCTTTGAGGCAAGGTATGGTTCATAAAACAGTTTCTGTCCAACCCTATCGCTGGCAAAACCCTTAGCGAGAAGGTGATCTTCTCGCTAAGTCCTTTTCATGTCAGTGGTTGCCAGGTGAAAGGTCCAGTGGCCATGAAACTCTGAGAGCCAGGGTTCTGTCCTCTTTATGTAAGCTAGAGCAGACACTCAGCTCCGATCTGCTCCACGATTGGCACTTTACTGTCCCTGTGCTACCATCCTCTTGACATTGATATATTTGAGATGGTATGGGTGAGATTCTCAGGGAAAGCCATTTGCGCTCTGTGGAATGTATAATCTGTGTATACATACTTGATGAAGCAACAGTTAAATCACGCCATGTTTTCTGTTCCTGCCACTTGGAATAGTGTGCGGAGGGTAATCAAGCTGAGGGAGCTGATAAATGGCTGAATTTTAAATGTAATACTACTCTTGCTGCACCACATTTGCATTTTTGCATGGTGCTGATTATAATGACAAATGCGGCAGATTTATCATCAGCTGTAGCTAGCTAGAGTAAACTAGGGCTCATGCTCAAATTATGTGGGTTGCTTAAAACACTGTCTCTAACTGTCTATAAATTGCCAACAAAAGCACAACGTTGGCGGGTCTTACTGTGTTATTTGACCAGTGGAAAAGGGGCGTAACTGGCTTTTTGATGTTTTAAAACAAGTAAAAGAGTAAAACAGTCTTAACCCTTTCACAACTCCACCAAGAAAAAGGCAATGGAAGAGTCAAAGTGTGCTAAACCATATGGTCGAGCAGGCAGTTAAAGGGTTAAATTGGACATGATGGCTAAGCTATAAAAGACTGAAGTTAAAGTTGCCCCACAGGCAAAAAGTCAGCATCCTCATCAGCTAATTAGCCTATAAAAAAGTAATTAAAATGCTATTTCTTCTAACATAATGTAACCCTCAAATGGCTTGGATACAAGCAACGCAGTGGTTGTGTTTGTATTTTCAAACACTGCTTCCCTTTCACAAGAAAACAGAATTTGAGGATGAGTAATAATGACTAAGCTACTGTAGTTGGCAGGACATGCTAGTGTTTGTATAATGTTAGAGCAGATACACACACAGTTTAATCCATTCCTTATACTTTTGCTCTTGTGTTTTTTTGGTTTTGAAAAGGCTTTGAAATTTAATTCAGTTCAATTCTGTTCAATATTATTTAATTTATTTTGTCCAAATTAATGATTTATGGATTATGGAAAAAATATTTGTATAAATTTTGTGGTACTGATTTCAACCATTTCCATTGTCCATCTCTATGGTAAATGTTTAAGCATGTTTATTCTTATTTTTTTATTTTTTGTTATTATTTTGCCTAAAAAAAAAGGACAAAAAGACACAAACCCAAGATTCTCAAGAAGGAGAGTAAATGCCATGCGTTTATTTCAGCACTGTGACAAATCCCTCAGACTATCAACATTCATATCGTAACCATACTTTATTCACTAAAAGGACATGGCAGATAACCTTAATTCATGGCATAAACACTACATGAAGTTCTATTTGTTACAGTATATTTCCAGTGATTCTAGGGGCAGTTTCATGTGCATTTAAATTGTTGTATAACTTGTAACATCATAGAATTCCCACCACATCTTCCATAACAAGTTTTAATCAGTGCTTCTGCAAATTAATTTAACAAATGACAAATGTTTGCAGCCGATCTCCCACTGTCTCTCAGTATTTCATGACATGATTATCTCACACAGTGGTCCAGCTACATCTCATTCCCACAGTGCAAATAATGACACTGGAACAGGAAGGCAGATGTCTCCACCTTGTCAAAGTGCAGCTCTGTGAGCACAACAGGAACAAAATGTACTATATGGCAGTATATACAAGTCACTTACTGGTTTAGCTTTCATTAACGTTCACATTCTTTTTCACACGTAGTACTTCAGGAGAACATATAGAGTCTTGGATGAGAATGGGGAAAAAACAGATATATCAGAGGATACAGGAATAAATATGGATTTTTAATACATAATAATAATTTATACTGGTATTTATAGCAGTTCTGATATAATATGTATGCGGATAGCTATCATTTCTGTTTGGTATATGTTCTGATAATGGCAACTGCAGGGTTAATCTACTCCCAGAAGTGTATCCATTTGTCAAGCAGTACCAGTAATGAATTTGCATGGGCCTTTGTGCACAACGATTAACACTTTTGTTGGTGAATAACACAATCCCATTACAGTAGGATGGAGTTATTATTAGGACATGATGAGGCCCAGAGGAATGGATACTTGAAAGAGTAACAGCCTGTCAAATTAATGTACCTGCATGAAGAGGTGTGTTTTGTAGGCTGGATGGCCATAGAGTGTAGTATCTGTCATTTACAACAGAGTGCGAGCACACTAGGAGCTTGTCTGCTCATGTGAATGATCTCTTCATACAAGGGCTCAGGAATATCACTGACTGACTGACTAGTCATGAGTTGGTGGTTGTCTTCCTCGTCCTATCTCTCGCATTTGTTGTTGGAAGCCGTCAGGTTTTGGAGTTGGGACCAGTGACAGCTGCTGTCACTTGCATCGTCGTTGTGTCATTCGGCATGTGTGTTGTCGGTGTAGTGGATTGAGGTGAAGCAGAGGAGGAGAGATTCCATCAATGGCCTGATCTGCTGTCTCTCAGTGCTTCATCCAGTTCACTCAGTCGCCTTCCTCGTGTCATCGTGTCATCACGTCTATCTTCCTCCGCTCATCTGTATATTATAGGGTACACCCTCTATCTCCCTGTCCCTCTCTCTGCTTGGGTGCAGTGGAGGATCCTGGACTATAGAGGCAGATGGATGTGCATGGCAGAACTATTGGGACGCGCAGCCAAAACATAGATGGCACTCTCCTTTAAAAAGTCTGCCCAGGTCACTGACCTGTTAAAGAGAGGTTTTTTTTCATTTATTAGTTAGAAATCACTGTTTGCAATCATTTCTTTTCAGTCTGACAAAATTCGATGTATGTATACGGTTACAAACTGGGGATAAGGTTGGGGTCATGAAACATGAAACACAACAAACTGCAGACTATTGACGACTAGTTTCTATATTTTGTTACTGTCCCCAAATCCCATGAAAAGACCGAAACCAACAATGAACTGATCATAATAACAAGTACTGTCTGTGCAGCCAAAGCCTGATATGTTTTATTATATAAATTATTAAAGATTCATTATAGTATAAAGTGAGATTTCCATGTCATTTTTGATTATAAAGCAGGTCTAGGTTCTATATTAATACCGTGAAAGTATCAAAGTGCTCAGTCCACAGAGAAATACACACAGCCTGTATTCAGACACTGAGCCTTAAAACAAGCCTTCAGAACTGCTGTAACTTTGTGATGTCAAAACAAAGCAGTCGCTCTCAGCCACGCCCCAAGACCCGCCCACCCAGACCCACCATCCAGCCTTGCAGGATTTGGCTTCTCTGAGTGTTTACCTGAATCTGCAATATTCTTATTTGATCACTCAGAAAAACAGTCAGCCAATCAGAGGAGAGGCTCACAGCCTTAACAACACCTAGCTGTTGTTGCTAGAGCTCCAGAGAGAAGCCTGAGAGAGGAGATGTAAATCTATATTGAGATAATTTTTGGTGCGTAAAATCACAAATATATCTTGGAAGGATATCAACACTTCTAATAAAACACTGGAAAAGTGTAAAATATGGTACTAAAAGTTAAAATTAAAGTCACTCCTTCATTCAAAGAACATGGCCACTGTAGTTATTGTTTAGAGCCAACCCTACAAATGCCATTTCACTGCCATAAATACTCACTTACCATAGTGAGTATTTATGGCACCAAATTAATATTAATCCACAGTTTTTTTTCCCAAATTTTTCCAAACAAATGCTGTATTTCCTCTTCGTTGGGTAATATTTCCTAAAAACTACAGTGTTTTTTTAGTAAGTAATTTAAAGTAACTTCAGTAGGAACCATGGAATTTATTGACAATAATTAAAACATAAAATAGTATGAGCAATTTATTGGCTACACGTAAAAATGTGATTCTGATGTTCATTTTTGGGTTTTTGTATCTTGTTCATGATAACCACACTAAATAGGTACATGTGCAGGCATGATCCCATGCAGCGTACACCATCAAACAATAAAAAACAGTTTGGTAATAGTATAATTCACTGTGAAAATTCAGTCATAAAAACAGTGTTTGCCAGACCTCTGTCTAAACATGTTCTGCTAATTAGTGTTCAACTTAGTATGACTCATGTAATGTTTTCTTTGTAAATGTGGTTCACTGTAGTTGCTGTCTGGAGTGCTGGTGCATTAGCTACAATGATTTAAAAATCTTGTAATGTGACATGAAGGAAACTCAAAAGTCGTGATATACCAAAAGGGATTTATCTTAATTTGGAGGGACAACAGAGCCTGAAATAAAGAAGGTCATTGCCGTCCACGCAGCACTCCTCTGGGTTGCATTGTTTCTCCTAAAATTAATCCCTCAGCTGCTGCCCACAAAATACTTTACTCTCTTTGCACAGAGGGGGACCACTGTGGGGTCACAACAGCCATGTGTGGGCTGGTCTGGTGGGAAAGTCTCTGTGGAGATCAGGGGGAGCAAGGTTATGTAAATTCCCCCACTTAGGTCTGCGGGCCTGTAATGCTCATTAGAAGTAAGATCCTGAGAGAATAGAGCTTCACTGAACTGATATTTACTTCGGGGTTATTACATTGTAATTGTGTCCACGCTACCTCACACACATTCACTAAATATATACTGTAAGAGGACAAACCTGCTTTCACCAGTCTTGCTCCTTTCACTGTCAGAGCTGCCTGGACTGCTCTCACATATGGGGCCAACTTGACTTATACTGAACAAAAGGACAAAGAATAAAAACAGACAGAATGAGTTAGCTGCTACATCAGTCAGTGAAGGAGAAGGCATTCCCCTTGAGCTGAAAAAAAACTTATAATAAAAAAATGCAATGTAAATTATGACATTATACCATCTATTTGAACAATAGAGCACCCATAGTTATTTTTGCTGGGATGAGGACATTTCTCGTTCACAGTCTGTAATCTCAAATAAAACTTAAAACAAACCATATAACATTGCAATGTATGTGAGGATTCACTTCCCATGGGCTTTTGCCCAGAAAAGTGTTCCGATCCTGTAGAACCAGTTATACGCTTGAAATATAGTCATGACATGCCACTGAAAAGTTAGACTCTATAAAAGTTAAACATTTCATTCCAGTTATAAGAGTCACTGAGAATCCTAAATGGAAAAATAAGAAAAGATAATCATCTCACTATGTCATAAAACATAAAAAAGGCACTGCTTGATGGATTGGCTTTCATGATTAATTGATTATCTTTCCACCAATATTCTCGATGCTCTCTTTTCCACCTTATACTGCCCTAAATCACAGGGTTATCACAATGTAAATTCAAACTCAATTTAATAGCTTTTCCCGTCACTTAGAGCCACAGTCTTCCTCGGCATTTGCTCAGTTTAAACTAGGCTAATAAAAAAAGCAGAAGGTGGACCTTTTTTAATATCCAACACCTAATGTAAGCTCTGTTTAAGGGTGGATTTTCTTTTCAATGCCAAATCAAATAAGTTACATAAGAATATAAGACACTTTCCTTTTCACACTTAAATGGCTGTCTGCCACACCTATGAGTCATCGGCTTCTGATATTTCAGAGTCAAATAGAAGCTGCACTGATTAACCCTCTGACTGATGGCTCCTTAAAAAACTCACTTTTCACACTGTAGCGAATGTGAATGTCTCTAACCCAGTAATCAAAGAGAGCAGACGTTTCTGACTCATTCGATATTTATTTGCTTTTTAATGAGAATTAGTGAGGTTGCATTTTAGTGCTATGTGTGGACCTGATGCGCGCACTCACAACCTCTTGCCCCAGATTGTCCTCTTACACGGATAAGTGAGGCTTTTAAAAAGAAGAGAACAAAAGGCTTTCTTTTCATCCCTATAATTAGAGGCCAGCATCCATGCGTCAGTATAACAAGATCTAATGAAATGAAGGACTCACATTCTGCTCATTAAACTTCTTTCAAGGATGCATTTGTCTTTGATTGCTATATGTTTAGAAAGAGTTCCACTTTGGAGTTAAGAGGCTTATCTTCTTCTTGTTTCTTGTTTTTAGTGTTAAATTACAAATGAAATCTAAACTGAGGGGTTGTCTGAGAATACTTGAGGATTGCAGAGTGCTTGAGGGTTGTTGAAGTGAGGAGAAGAAGACAAGCCATGCAGTGCTGAGTCACACTCACCCACAATTCATAGGAGAGCAGAGTCCCATGAGTCTGTGGGGAATACCGCATGTTGAATAGGTGAGAGGGATGGAATGGCACAGCATATAGGAGATTGATTTGACAGCACAAGAGGTTATAAGCAGTAACAAGCACATGCACAGACATACAGTACACACACACACACACACACACACACACACACACACACACACACACACACACACACACACACCCCATGCTGAGAAGTACATTTATTCCAGTACAAGCCTTACATGCTATTTTTCACCACCTTTCAGAGGGACAGCTTGTACTTTTCACTCCAATACATTTATTTGTAGTTCCTATACTTGTAGGATTCTGATTTTATATACAAAACTAAATATCTACCATTAGTAAAATAAAAACAACAACTAAAATACTGCTTTCATGTTACATGCATCAGTAATAATAGCTCAGTAATATACTAACATTCATGATAATGAGTAGATTCATTTTGATACTTCAGTGTATTTTTACCTTCAACACAGAGGTTATCTTTTCACCCATGTCAGTTCACTTGTTGGTTTGTTGGTTTGTTTGACAGCAGGATTACACAAAAAGCACTGAACTGATATACACCGAGTTTGGTTGAGGGATGGGACATGTGCCCATTATGAACCCATTACATTTTGGGACAGATCTGTATCATTTACTATGAATTAGAATTTTTTCCACTGAAATCTGGTGCTGGTTGTTTCACATTGGCCTTGGTGAAGGTATATGCTGAGAGCATTTTCTAGTTTATTGTTTTTTTTTTTGCTTGTCAGCAGGATTACACAAAAAATAATGAACCGATTTGCACCAAACTTGATCGAGGGATGTGGCATGGACCAGCGAAGAATCCATTTAATCTTGGTGTCGATCCAGTTAAAGGGATGGATCCAGGAATTTTTTAAAACATTTCCTTCATCATTTCTTTAACATTTCATGACAGGGTATTTATCAGCATTTTTGTTAATTTGTCAGGGAATAATGCCTGGATCTTAATGTGAGAAAATGTAACTGTAACATCTGGTACAGATCCAGATAATATTCTAGATCTCACAGACATGAATGTTTGGCCTTGGTGAAGGTATGCGCTGTATTGAGTGCCATTCTAGTTCTGGTTGTACTTTTATTTCATACAGGAGTTTCACTTGTAATGGAGTACTTCTGCATTGTGGTATTACTGCTTTTACGAAAGTAAAGGATCTTCAACCACTGACACACACACACACACACACACACACAATGTCACACAGTGAGTACAAACAAACTTAACCTCATCGGAGTCAGACAGAGCTTATTTTTCTGTCATTATTACTCTCAGTTAACTCATTTAGTTAAATAGTCATTTTTGAGGCTGAACTCTGCAGTGACTATATTGCGTTTACTGTGAATTGTATCTAATATTTTATCTCTCCTTAGTCTCAACCAAAAAAGGTAGTATAAGTTGCAGGGTTGTTGTATTGAATTGCCCTTTACTGTATATACTGTTCATATTACTGTGTCCATACCCTGTAGCCATTTCAGGAGTAAAACTTTACTTGATCTCAGCTGATCAAAGCACAAACAGCTCTGTATTGAGTTCAAGCGAGGTGAGCTCTAAGGGAAGAAACAGCTTCATTCATCTAAAACATGTCAATATATTAATAGCAAGAATACTAAACATCAAACTGACAGGCAGCTAAAAGCCTGCTAATAACATGAGTGGCAGTACAGAATACATTATTGAATGAAACACATTATGTTGGTGCCTTTTAATATGCAGGGAGTAGCAAGCTTGATTTGCTTTTAAAATTCCGCTTGTTTTACCATGATTCTCATGGATATGATTTAAATGTATTTGACTTGATAAAGGCAGAAACACTTTATTTGAGAATCCTTTTGTTGCTCAGGTCATGTCTCTTTGCTGGTTCTTTATCAGTGTTGCACTGATATAATCATTTATTGCATTCTGCACAGGCCAAAGTGCCAATCAGAAACAATGGCTGTGATTCCTCACTTATCAGTTTTAGCTGAAGGCTCCTCCGCAGCTTGACAGGGAAACAACATTGTTATGTGCCAGTCCCAGTGTTCCAGGGTGCACTGGTTAGTCATACATTTTCAGTGTCAATGTACGATAAAGAAGTAAACAGAAAGTCACTGCGGGGATGGCAACCACATCTCCCAAAGGCTCCAGAGTGTTGTGGGTTTGTTTTTGCTGCACAACATTGGTGAAACTTAGTCAAAGCAAATCCCCAAAGTGTCATAGCTGTGGTTTTTGATTTTGCGCACTGGCCAGAGGACATGTTAAATAATAAATGCTAACGCTAGTACAAACATTAAAGGAGGACAGTTGTTAAACTCTTGTTTTAATTTTTAAGTCCATGTTAACCACTGTGTAATTTATGCTGAAAGTCTTATAGGCAGCTTTTTGAGTTTTTTTGTATTGTTTTGTTTACTTATTTGATTTATGAACAATATAATCCTTTTTACCATATTGGAAGGAAAGCATGGTGGTATGCTAATTATGTCACCCGACTTTGGACTAACTTGAATTTTACTTGTCAGGGATGTAAACACTACAACACTAATTCATGGGTACAATGTGACAATATAATCATTGAATCAGATGCATTAACATACTATTTTAGTGATATGATGGTGAAACTTCAAAAAGTCAAAATATATAGACAACAGACATAAAATCAGACATAATGCTTTTGTGAGAATGTCAACTATTATGAAACAATTACATGAATTATTAATTTGTGTAATGAATAATTCATGTATATTCCTGGACGTGTTTTAGAGTACAGATATGAAATCAAACTAGAAAGCATGCAAAAATGTAATTAAATAGAGCCAACGCTAAGTAACTATGTTAAATTATGTAATTTGACACTGGCATGACACCAACCCACACAAGGCTGACAAATCAAAGTTAATGAGTTAGATGAGCTAGATTTATCTGTAGCTTTGATCTCATGCTGAAATGATCAAATACATAGTATGAAGAGTAGGCCATTTAAAAGGGTTATTTGTAAGTTTTCTCTGACACCAAACATGGTTTATTGCCAGTAGCAGGTGGTGGTGATTGTCACTCCACAAGAGCTTCAGCCATCATTGTCTTTATAATACAGGAGGTTATAATACACCCTCTGAGCAGCACTATGTCTTCAGGGCAGACTGGAGGCCACAGTGAGTCACTATCGGAAAGTGACGAGTGGTTGAGCTGGTTAGCATGCTAACTTCAGTAGAAGAGAAGAAGTGGTAGAAACAAGATTTAGCATTGACATTGCTTTCCACTGTTGGAGACAACTCTTAGCGGTTACTGTGACTTATGTCGACTGGAGGAACCATGTCTAATGAGAAAAGTATCTTATACTTCCAGTTATATTTGTCATGGTCTCTATTCCCTTAGCAGCCAAACCTTTGTGCCCTCTTCAAGCTGCAGTTAGTGTACAGATGAGACCGGGGCTCCCAAAACTCCTGCCTAATTTATACATCGACTTATGTGCTTTTTTATCTGTCTTGACATGGAATACTTCTGTTTCCTTAAAGTATTTAAAGGGAGTAATTTTTCTATGTACTGGGAATGGATATGCGGGCTCTCCTTTGGTCTACTCACCTCACATTACAGGACTGCGAGTCTTTGTTGAGATTGTGAAACCAGGACTGCTGGGCCTGGCGGCATTCTGCTCTTGTGATCATACCATCTTTATCCAGATCCAGACCCAGGAACACTGACCGTGCTTTGTCTCTCTCCTTGGCAGTCAACAGGCGCATCATTGAGTTCTAGGAAAAATAAAAACCAACAACTCTATGAGATTAGGTGGACCTACTCCTTTAAATCTCTCATAATAACTCCATTGCACTTTTATGCTTTCCTTTGCTGTAATTTAGGGGTCTGGCAAAGGTATTTTTAGGGCTCATTTCTTTGGCCTTAATCATACCCAATCACATTAGCACTGTCTGATATAATCGGCGAGCACTGATTTACACTGTGCTAAGCTAGAGCCACACACAGTCCACAAACTGTAAACTTAATCTCCCGAGCCAAACACAAAGCACAATATTTAAACTGCTGTCTGGTGATCAAGTGACAATAAAAGGGAGTAATTAAGGCAGGTGGGTGCAGGCCAAAATTTTGGTTGCTTTTGCCCCCCTGAGCAATTCCATCAAACTAACCTCACTCAACATAATCTATTTGACCCATGTTCCTCCATCCTTTACAAGGCTGATTAGAGAGTATTTTGGCTGAGCAGAGGAAGGTATGCTTTTGCCAGGCACTTGAACAGCCAAAAACACTTCTCTCTCTCTTACTGGCAGAGACTGTTGATAGTGAAGACAACATCAAGCAAGTTAAGACTCCAAAATCTTCTCCTTTTCTGTAACTATAGACATATTTTGTGATCAAGAAAAGTCAAGGTCAACCAGTCAAATCAAACTACAAAACAAACTTTGTCACAGGCTTTTATTGTGAGACTGCTGTACACGTAAGTGTAAATCTACCTTTATAGTGCCCAATACCAACCCCAAAACCTCAACATTTCTTCCCAGTTTACTGTTGCTGCATAACACAACATAGTTCATGACTGAGTATGAAGACATCGAGAATGAGGAGGAAACGTTGTGATTTTCAAAGTGACGTTGGGTTATGTAACAAATCAGGAACTGTATAAACCGCCTTATGATTATTCCTTGAATATATTCATCTCGTTTTGTCAGTCTAGTATACTTTACCTCTGTGCGAAACTTCCTTAACATTGCCAGTGACTCAAAGTACAGGAAGTCCGACCACTCGATGTGACCCTTCTTCTCAGGATCCAGAGCCGCAAACTGGGCCAGGACCTCCTCTTCTTGCTCATCAGTCAGGTCCTTATCAAACTGCTGCTTGGATACAAAGTGGCGGTACTGCAGGAGCTCATCTGACACCAGGCATGACTCTAGAGCAACAAGGAACAATTCATCACATCAAACCTAATTAGTCACCAACAAGTCTTCCAGATATAATTAACTTATGGTGACTCATTTTCTACAATGGCAAGACCACCTCCCACAGATTGCCCTCAATCCAAGCCGCGGAGTAATACCACACAATTGGAAGTCGACTGGGTTGAGGGCAAATAATGTAATAACTTTGACTGAGCAATCCAGTAATGAATTCAAGGGAAAAATTTTGTGTATGCAGTAGGCTTTTCTGTAAAGTGGATACATTTCTGTCCAGTGTTCACCAAGTGATCTTATTTAGTTTCTTCAGCTAAATGCAACACTGAAAGTTCAGTGGCTACATAGGTAGGGATGTGCAGAGATGGTAGAAGAAGGCATGTGTTCAAAGAACATAAAAAGGTGCATTGTAGGTTAGTAGTGGCAAACAGCAATTTCTTTGCCTGGGGCCTCCTGACAGGTTAATCCAGTCAATGTGGCAACAGGGACAGTATTAGGTAGGAGAATACAAGAAGGAAAGCCAGCTCTGCTATATAAAATGCTTCATTCACAAATCTTTTCTTTTGAGACATATGGTCTGGATTAAAAAGAAAAATGTCAGGGAGAGGACTTTTTTCTTTCACTTACTTTTTTAGTTTTTGGTTGAGATTCTTTTCAAAATTTTGTAAAAAAAAGAAAAAAAAGAGGAATGAGAATAGAACTCATAAAACTTGCAGTGAGCAGGCCTCTGATGGCTGCAATGGTACAGCAGAGCATAACATCAGAGTGTGGGATTAGAGGTGATTATCTTTTAATTTTTATTACTTTTTGGAAATATAAAAACAAAATGTGTCCCCAATTTATACCATTAAAATGTGATCTGTATCTGCATACATGTTCTGAGTAAAGATAAACATTACGTTTACTCATTAGGCAGACACTTTCATCCAATGCAATTTACAAGTGAGGGCATCACTAAAAACATAATGCCAAGAGTAACAGAATGCATTGGAGGGTGATGACATCAGGCAGACCACATTTATATTCCCAGCCATATGTAAATGTAGCTCATACCGTCTGACCACATCCATTAAGAAAACACCCGCACAGCAAGTTCAAAGGTCGCCTGACTCTGCTTCTTCCTGCTAGTTTAAGCAATTAGGCTAGAAGTAGGCTAATGGCTAGCCGTTCTTCCTCACAAGAAGTGATTTAGAAATGAATAATGTCAGCTCTTTAGCACTGCTTCACTTGATTCAGGATGTACCATGTCTATCACAAGTCAGCCCGCATACCTAATTTGCATATTGAGATCCGATCACAATACAGGCACAGTCGAGATAACAGGTACACATTTTATTACATGGTGTAAATGCAAAGACACATGGAACATATGTCAATATACAGATACATATCACATGTTAATACCAGGTGCAAATCAAGCTTATGAGTCTACAGCAATGCTAGTAGTTCTCAGAGGCTGTCGTTAGACATTGCAGTACTTTGAGCTAAATGGCAATGTCATCATGCTAACATGTTCACAATGACAATGCTAACATGCTGATCTTTAGCAGGTATTCAGTTTATTGTGTTTACCATCTTAGTCTGATTTTATTGATTTTGTTTTATTGCTGCCTCTGTCAACTTTGTAATGTAGATTTTGAAGTAGTGCTCCTTAAATGAAGATTAATATTATTATCATTATTATTATTTAGCATATATTTAGTAGACATTATTACAATTAAGGTCAGACCAGAAATACATTGAAGATAGTTCTAGTCTGGTGGTGGACTCACCATTCCTTAACTGCCAACACCTGCCACTGTTTAAATAAATGTTGCGCCTAACCTTGATTCAGTGACTCACCTGGGATGATCTTACACTGCTTAAAGGTCTCCATGAGGCTGTACATCTCTTCCTCTGTTAGAAGTAGATTCAGATTATCCTGCATGAAAGGGTGAAATGAGGGCAGAGAATTACACTTTGTAAAAAAAGAAAAGAAAAGTGAGGCTCATTCTGTTTCTTTTATTGAAAAATGGTGCATTACTTGATGTTTAATAAGTCAGTGTGCTCTAATTATATGAAGTTAGTCCCAGATGGGTCCCCTGCAATTAGCCACAAGCATATAAAGTATTGGATTGTGGATCATTTCACCAACTATTCTGTTTCCCAGGTGATTCTCATGATATACTGTTCTATCTCTGAGTCTCTTCATTACTGCATCATTAGTAAAACACAGCCACAAAGAGAAGGAAGATTTCAGGTTAATTGCAGTTAAGACATTTAGGTACGGATATTTCATACATTTTCATGTAATGAAAAAAAACTTGAATTGCAAAAATCTTCCATGTGCTAGTACAGGACATCAGCAAATCCACAAACAAGGAAACTCATAGGAGAAACTGATTTGAATATTAAGCCTAGATTTGTAAATTATTTCTGTATTATTTATCAGATAATTGGCAGATTACCCTTAAATTGTAATCAACTGTTACAATCCATCACTGCTTTATAAAAGCCACATCATGAAATCTAAATGAAAATGCACAGCCAACTCAAAAAATACTAACTAAACTAAAAAACCCTCAAGCTCAGAAATGCCATGAATTATAACAGTAAGAGTAGTATGTAGTTAAGTTAAGGAAGCTGATTAAAACTACTACTACTACTGCTCTACTCCCCACCTACTGCACCCTCCGTTTTTCCTATGCACAAAAATTTAATCCACCACAAATGAACACTGCCACACGACCTCATCATATCACCCACTGTGAGCTGTACATGTGTGCCAACTAACTGTATGGTGTCCTGCATTTTATCGTCCTGTCATCTAGATGACAGCAACTGCCAACACCTTGTTAGCTCACTGTCTGCAACATCTACAGACCTACAGTCTGTACTCTAGGAATATTTAATGATTCATTTATTTATTTGCTCTGCTTTGAATAGTACCCAAATCTTCCTTCTACTATCTGAGCGCAAGTGGGTGGTTCAGCTTAACTTACTTAATATTTTAAGCGCCTAATGGATCTAGAAATGTCACTCATGAAGAAACTTACTTTTATTCTTCATTCCTTCATCCAACCTTTAATCCATGCACTCATTCCTTCAGGATTACTCTATATCTGCCTGAGGTGGCCATTCCAAGGTCGAGGAAATCTGCACATGGCACCTAGACCAAGATCACGTCCTGCCTGCAACACCCCTAAAAAATGTGCAGACAAATTCTGGAACACTGTGCCCTTGATGAAAGAGCTCTGGGCCAGATATCTCACTGAAAAACCCTCCATGCTTTCTCCGCATTGACTGTACACGCTTTATAGTGGCTGTTGCAGTTTTCCGTTTTTGCACAATCACTACAACCATTCAAAAGCCCAACATGGATACATTTCCGGAAAAGACAGATAGATAGTTCAGAATAAAATATGTGGAACAGAGCTGTAGCAGTATAACTCGGCAGTAGCATCTAAAGAAGTAACCAGCTATTTCTATGACTGAGGAACTCTCTGCAGTTCCATGGAAGCATGGAAAACAATTTGCTAAAAGTTTTATCTTGTACATCAGTACATCAAATATCATCCTCAAAATGCAGCAGATCATCTTCAGCTTGGTGCTTTTAGTGCCTTGTTGAAATTGAATGTCATGCTTGTCTACAGGTGATGAAGTGAGATTACTTATGTATGCCACCTCCAATAAAATAAATATAATTTTCCCAAGCCATGTGGGAGGTAGGAAAATTACAGCATGCACAACATAATCTGTCCTATCTGTCTTGTTTTCTTTCTTTTTTTTTTCATTATTATATTTCTTGCTGCTCTCAGCGTGCTGCGTCTTATTAAGCTCCTAATTAAACTACAATTCCCACAGGAATTCATAAAGTTCAATTTAAAAAGTGAGATATGAATCAACATCAAGAACAACAACAAAAAAAAATGATTATGCTGTCTTCAAGAAACTGCTTCTTTTGTTAACTCCTTGCCAGACATCATTACTGTGCTTTTCCAATCTGCAGTGCTTCTTTTGTTCATCAAGCCCCGAGAGAAAAAAGTATAATAATATCAACACATTCTAATTTTATTCTGGCAGCTCACATCAATGGTTATTTGAGACTGTCCTGCTCAGAAAAATGACAGTGTTGGTCTTTAAATAACTCGTGATTAAACTCAGTGCCGGAGCAGGAAGTTTAAAAAAATTAATTCTTCTTACTGATGCTGTAAGAATCAATATTTCTGTGCTAACAATAAATTAGTGTGTTGCTAGCACTGATGTAATCAGTAGATTATGTCATAAAATAAGAGCATAATCAGCCAACCCTGCCATTCCCCTCATATCTGTGGAGCCTTTTAGTCACTTTTATCTGACAGCAGAAGCAGATGTTCCCAGTGAGGACATTCTCATAAACCTGTAGACTAGATTCCCTGACACATGCTGAGGCTTAAGAGTCAGATATTTTTCTCAGGAGCTGGTGAAACCACCCAGAGCTAAAAAAGAGACAAAATATTGGAGTTGGATTCATGGTGGTGGATAAAAAACAGAACTGAAAAGGAATGTTTTATTTACACATCCAGCATGTCTGCTACATGAATGCACTCCACTTTGACTCGAGCTTGAACACGTTGCCTTGGTCCTGCGGAGCTAGCGGCAAGCACCAAAAACAAGTCAGTGCTATAAAGAAGGGTCACTCATGTTCACGAACCCATCCTCGGTCTGATTGGCTGCCATTGAGCCGTGCACGCAGCCGCCTGCTTTGAAGGCTAACTGTAAATCCACTTTCAAGGAAACTCAGGCACTGGAGGGCTGCTGCTGGCAGATGGGCTGTGTGAAATTAAATGTTTAGATGTGAGAGAAGGGGTGGGGGGATTTGTAACAGCTGAGTGACATATGCTAACAAGTTTGCTGGTTTCTTTAGCTCTAAAGACTAGAGTTTAAATAAAACAATTTAAATAAAAACGTCTTTCTCCTTCCCTCACTGAATTGTCTCCTTCCGCCCCCACTCCTCACACACTGAAGGAGCGAGCCAAAGAAAGAGGACCTTTCAGCGTCCTCTCACAGATTGTGTGAAACATCTCCCTCTAAGCGCAACTTTGGCAAGTGGTTTTGCTTCTCAAGGCTGGCGAAAGACAGCAAAAGCCCCTATACTCCACTCTGAAGGGTCCTCCAGAAAAAACACCCTTCAGCTATTTATGCTAGAATTAAAACAGACTGCATTATGCCTCTCGCAGGGCGATGATCACCGGAGTCATCAGTTTTGGCATTGGCCTCGAATTCCTGATGAGAAGCTGGGCGTTTTGTTTCACACTAAAAAACCCATCCAGAACATTGCCTCACTTTATTTCAACTCAAGTTGAAATAGTTTCACAAAAGTAAAGTAAAGCATTACAGTTGTGCGGTATGATAACTGCTGTTTATGCTAATGTTGATGCTTCTAGACGATGCTTCAACTTTCCATGAAAGAGAACATGAATCCCTGTCACAACAAGGATGGTCCGCTTTCCAATAGTTCTCAAACATTTAAAACAAAATCGCAATTTGAAAGAGTGAAACTTTCACGTTACAACAGCTGCAGTTTTAATAATAATTTACATAATTAACAGTGTATCAACAAGTTGTAGCAGGTAAATATTTAATGCAACAACAGTTGATTTCGCCTGCTGTACCCTAATTCTTGTCCTAAATTACTGTGACCGATACGTAAAGGAAAGAGAGTCATTGATTCTAACTGTGCTTTTCCTGCTATGACAAGTCAAAATGTCCGCTGTGAGAACATAGAAGTTGACTTTTTTTTGACTGGTTTTAGAACTATAATATGTAAATGCAGTGTTTTATCTGATTCTCTGTATCTAGAAACAAGGTAAGCTTATGGTTATACCTGGTATAAGAATATTTTTTTGAATACCATGTAGATCATAAATATAGCCCCTAGTTTAATTTAATCGAAAGTGGGAAAAATCAAAACTGTTAAGTTCAGGGAACGATTGTCTTCATGAGCACAACTAGTCATGAAACCTTTTTCGCTGTTGTTTTTCTGGAAATAATATTCATTTTTCACACGACTCCAAGTGTCTCTGACAGGATTATAACGTGTGGTGTTTGGCTAATTCCTGTAATAGACAGTCAAGAAGAGCTTCTTTTTTTAAAGGCAACAACAAGCAAATAAATGAGTCCCTGAAGAGGCATGACATAAATCAACCAGAAGAACAACCTATGAATAGTTTCATGAAATCAAATTAGATTTAGTAATTGAGGTTTATGTATAAAATCATGAAACAAAACACGACTCAATAAATTTTGTTCTCTGTTGGACCTTTGTCATGTCCATGATGCCAAATGCAAAGACTACTTCAGATTACCTGGGCACAATAGAATAAGAAGTACAATAAACAGAGGATTGTATGTGATGGTGGCAGTGAGCTGTGCAGGCTTACACAATAGTAGCAGCTCCAGCCGGTAACAGTGTGGGCTGTATCTCTCATCTCCTGCAGGGCCTCGGCACGCAGGTAGCCCAGCTCCCTCAGGCAGCCATCGTGAAACACCCGCGTGCAGATCCTGCAGGGGTACAGGTCGTCGGCCGTCCACACCTCACACACGTCACACATCTCGTCGTTTGGTGGCTGAGGTAAAAACAAGTAGGTGTGAATCAGAGTGTGGTTTAATGATAGGAGGAGTGTTGTGTAATGTAACAGCAACAGTGTTGTGTATTTTACCATGAAGACCGGCATCTGTGGCCTTGTCTAACGTGTGCTCTTTGTAAGTCTTTGTCTGACTTCCCTGTACACTCCATTTATAGGCCATATACACTCAGATGTCAAGGCAGGGAAAATAACTGCAGGATGCTTAACTGGTTTTCCATACGAAGACACTGTCAGTTTTTATCCTTGCTGTGCTGTTTTTTTTTTTTTTTTTTTAAATCTCTATTCCAGTGCTGCTGCACCAGCTTCAGGGCTGTAGACACATCACAGATGAGACCATGTCAAATTTTTTTTTTTCATCACAGCTTATCTTTTAGTCACAGCTTATCTCTTGTGACCTGATGACCTAGTTTACATCAACAATCCTGCATCAAAGCTAGTCATAATAACTCTGGAGAGGGTCATTCATCGACTTCTAAGATGTGGTCATTTCTCTAAATATCAAGCCTAACATCTAGTGTGACCCAGCAGGCTTCAGTTTTAATAATCCCCCACATAACAAACAACATACTGACGTTTGCTGTTCTTAAACTCAGTGTAGACAGAACTGTTGTTGTTGAACTCTTGGCCAAAATATTGAAGTAAAGGAAAGGTCATGGGATCAATAAAATCCAGAGGGTTCATCGCCATGGGAGCATGATTGTGCTCAGTGACCTTCCTTGCAGTCTACCCACTGAAGTGTGAGACATCCTGTGTTCACAGCTGACATTCTAGCCTGGTAGTAGTGCAAGGGTAAAGCTCGCTGAGTGTAAAATAAGACTAAAATAAAATCCACTACAATAAAATAAATAGACAACTCAATATAATATGTTTTAATATTAAGATGACATCCAGGTTTTTACATCGACACACTAAGGTATGAATGAAAGTAAGATCATGGAGAAATGATGCAATGTCTAAAAAAAAAATGTGTGGGGAACAAAAGAATAGGCCCAAAATTGACCCTTGAGGTACACCATACTTGACAGGAGAGAAGAAAGAGACGGTTGCTAATGGAGATACAGAACTTTCAATGTGACAGAAATCAATTTCAACCAATTCACTGCCAAATAAACCCACTCACCAAAAGCATTAGCCTGCTGGCAAATCATCCCGTAATATTGCCTTACTCATTGTGGTCTAGCAAGGCCATGGATTAGTAATTAGCTTGCGACAGCACATCTTTCCTATTTCCTACAAAATTCTGATGTACTGTATCTATAATTATTGCAAGGTAGACGCTTTTATATCTGTGCCTCTTGTTAAAGTGCACCACTGGCAGAACAGACAAGCTGCCATGCATTGTTTACTCTTTACAAAACAGAAAACCTAATGGTGTCAAGTGCTCCTGTGAACTCCGTACCCTGTTAGTCAGCGTCGCCCTGGATGGGGTCACCTCTGGGAGCCTGCCCACAAGATGCTCGCTGTGAAGAGCCCTCGCATACAAAAACAACACATCTCCCAAACAACTCATACTGTCTCACCTTCAACAAGGGTGTTTAGGAAAAAGCGTAACAGTTCCATTATAGCTTGGCCAAATTGCTTTATTATAATGTGTAACTTGTGGGAGGAAAAGACATAATTTACTGCTCTTGCCATGGAAATTCTTTGACATCTGTTTAATCCCAGGACTTGGGGATTTATAATGTGTTTTAAAAATTTTTTTATGTATGTATGATTCAATGACATATACTATGATCATCATGCTATACCTGCTCTTTCTTTTCCAGCTCCACCTCTATAGGCTGGTCGTCATCGGCTTCCCTTTTGGGCCGCACAAAAGCAGGCGGTGTGAGCTGATGGGTCTTGTCAAGATCTTCGGGCTCCACTCCCTTCCCATCCCGTAACCTGGACCAGGCCTCCTGGTTGACCTTACACTCGTCCCTCGATGGAGCTGAGGCCTGCTGGGAGGTGGACGGACCTGCGCTATTGTCTGTGTCCTCTTTCTCCGACTCCTCTGTATTCTTCTCCTCAGGGTTGGCTGAAGTTTTGGCAGGCCCGTCAGCTTCCTCCGCTTCTCCGTCTGCCTGTTTGGCTGGAGGAGGGCGATCCTTAAGTCCAGCCTGGAAGGCGGAGACGACGGCGGTGCATTTCTGCACCTTCTCCACCTGCTGCTTCTTTGACATGAGCACTCCCATGGCTGCAGACAGATGGTGAGACAAAGAAACAAAGAACAGTTACACAAGTGTGCTGCATTTGCAATTCATCATGACGATCACCTACAACAGCACAGCTATTATCCAAGATTAAAGCTCCTGAAAACTAGCTTTCAAATTATAAGCATTTCAATATGTAGTTAAATATTCATGACTTAACAAGCAACAATAAAACTTAAAGTAATGAAAAAAAACATCCCTTTTCATCATTTATTGGGAGATTATTTCATATATTTCTCCCTTCTGATTGGTGTATGCAAGTAAATGACATCAGTTCTTTCCGACTAAGCTCCGCCCACTTCAAACTAGTAAGAAATGCACAGAGAAAAACATAAAATCGCATGTGAAATAACCTTTAACCTTTAAAGAACAACTTTAGCATCTTTTTTCCCAGCTGAAACTGATAACTGTGACAGTGACTTCACCCACCCACCCCCACTTTCCCCCTGCCACTCATGTGTAGTGCATACATATATGGTGGTACTTCCCAGTCAAAAGGATGCGTACTGACAAGATCAGTCATTTGAAGAATGACTCGAAACTCAGGGTACAGAGATTTAAAGAGGAGCTGACAGAGGTATACACTATGGCAGTGGTAGTAAACCTACTGAAGAGCCCTCTGGTGCAATCGTAATTTTCTTGTAAGGGATGGAGGAATAAAATCAGGACACTGTGAGAACTCTCTGCAGTCGAGCACAGAGATGAGATCATCAACCGCTGAAAACATTCACTCTCCTTGCACATCTGATCTTGTTTTTTACTGATTGTGCTTACGTTTCCTGCACACCCTGAACAGCTCGGTCTCTCCAAATCTCCCACATCTCTTTCTATGAGCAGCAACGTCCCTGAACTCCACTCCTTATTACTAATAAACCCTGCCCATCTGCTCCTGGCTCACTGCTCCTATTTCATATAGTAGTTCAATCCACATGAAGATGTGGATATTTGGGGGTGCAGACTAAGAAAGCAGGCCCCAGGAGTTTGCATATCTTCAATATACAGCAAGCGAGAGAGCGTGTCTACAATGCCTCCACATGCAAAGTAAGGGACACTGTACATATCGATGCAGAAATCTATACCTTGTTTTATGTGTCTGTGGCTCTAGGCAGCTCGTCATGTAAAAGATGACGTTGATCTGAACAGCAATAAATAACTGCTCATCAACGCTGTGAAAAAAATCCAAAGCTGAACAGTGCCACTGCCAGACAAAAAATCATGATTTGTGAAGGTTTGGAAAATGTATCTCCATCATCTTGACATATGGATGAAGATAAATAATAAATCAATAACAGAATAAATAACAGACAACTCCCCACAGTTCAAATTACCTCACACAGCCTGTAAATAATATGCTGCTACTGGCCAGCAAGCCAATCATTTTCTACAGAGTTGAGAAATTGAACACACATATTTTCTTATTCACTCTAGTGGTATCAAGCCATGCAGGTAGTTGTGGTTTCATTAGTCCAGATTTACAGATATCTGTCTCTGAGGTCTCTGCCTTCACCCCAAGTGAAATGTAGGTGAAAGGAATTTCAACTGTGCCGCTCGCAGCAATGATGAAGGACAACTTAGAAAGTCAAACAGCAATGTTTCTTTCCAGAAATAATGTCCCAGTTATTTTTGGAAGCTCTACAGTGTCCGCTGTGAACAGTTTTCACTGGAACCACCGCTACTGTTTACCGTCGACAGATTCTTGGTGCTTTGAGCAGCAAAGCAAACTCCATTCACCTCCACTGTATATTCAGCGTCATGTGTCACAGACCGTCCTATATTCCTAACCACATTACCTAAATTGTTCAGGGATTCATGCCTGTGTGACCTTCTGCCCAAAGGTCACCCTCCTCAACCTGTGGGCCGACGAGAATCACCATCTGCTTTAGGATCGGTAAATTAACGTCCATGATTATTTCAGGAGGCCAGATTTTGCTCAGGAAGAGAGTAACCTGCGAGCATGTATATATGTATACGAAATGCCTTTTTTTAATGGTCCCACAGTGGGATACACACACATGGCATCAATCACCACAACTTGCTGAGCTCAGTCAAGCCTGGCATTGCTTGTCTTCACCTCCGACTGTTCACAAAATGAAACGACTCGAGGTAAGATAAGGTAAGATCAGCGTCATTCATCCCAGAGGAGAAAATGAACTTCCCTCCCTGCCAACATCTTTAGGCTGCTGAAAGACCAAGGTAATTTGATTTTTGACAGTGTTACTGTGAAAGTTATTGTTTGATTTTGGCAATAAAAGAGCATGGTCTATCAATTCACAATATAAAGATGCAATAAGTTATTTATTACGAGACGTAATCTTGACGAAATCGTGACTGATATGGATTTTTGTGAAAACTGTCGCACTAGAAATGTTCAAAAGACATGACTCTTTTCTTTTTGTGCCACAATCTGCAAAAAGTAATAACGCGATTGCAGTGATTGCATAACTCAGTGAAATAACGCACTGTAAGATGTGGTACAACGTGCACTGACTTAGCTCTCATTTCCACTTAAGTGAGATGCAACCGTGAATTCCATTATTGAAAAAAAGGCACCGTGGTGGATTCAAGTTGATTACATGGTACTTATGGGACATGTGTCTTTGCTCTGAAATGCAATCCCATCCATCCATCCATGCTCCACATAAGTGCTTGTGTGAAATTCAATCGCATTTATTTGACGTGAAATGGGAGTCACTCCCTCTCTCTTCCTCCCAGGCTGTGTCTAATAGCCAGCAAGGCCTTATGTTCTCAGGCTGCTGGTGGACTTATGCTCCATAGACTCCAGACGATACAACGCTCATTTCTATCATCCACTGCTTTCATATATTTTAACCACCCAAACAAAAACACACACACACACACACACGGTGAAAGTCCATGTCAGCTCAGTTAAAACAAATCAGAAGCAAATTGAGACTATATTGATCACTACACTGAATATCTCTTTTGCCTAGCATCTCTCTAAAGGGAGGTCAAATGTCAAGGTAGCTGAAGCATAGCACTCCTGCAGCTGGTAAGTGTCCCCTCTGACTAATTTTATTGAATCGTGTTTTGAGTATGTCATATGTCCACGCTGGTAAAATGTCAAAATGAAGCACACTCCAAAATGCCAACTACTTACTAAAATGGCTCGAGTGTGTTGTTGATGCACTGTATTGTTCCGCACGAGAAGGGGTGCTCAGAGTCGGACGAAAAGTGAACAATTAGCTGGCTGATGGTGAAATGCCTTCAGTTAGTGGTTAGAAAACAAGAAATGAACTTGAAAAATCATAGAGGTAACGGCTTTTATGAGATTCCTGTAAACTTATAACCAAGTCTTGCTCTGTGGTCTCTCCTCCTCAAGGACAAGCACTTCATTAAATAGTCAATCTTCCTCGTAACGACCCCTCCTGCAGACTGATGAATGACAGCGACATGCCGAGAATATACAATGATTAAAATACACATATGTAGGCCTTGTGGAATACCGGCTAGACTGTTTTCCTAAGTGCTGGAATGACAATCAGCTCAGTGGGTTGTCTTTTAGCACAGATGAGCTTAAGCTGAAATGCTCTGTTCCATTATTTTGATGCAGGAGTAGTTCTGGATTTTAGATGACAGAGAAGAGAGGAACGGGGACATTGCAGTACCTGTATGTGGTAGATAACCACTTCATTTTGAGCATTTCCATTCAGGTTTCTCCATGTGTAAATGGAAAATGTGCATAAAAATTGGTGGGACGCACTTATTTATGCAGACATGCAATGTAGTACAGCAAAAAACTGTCTGTGCAGCCTCTGTCCGCACCGGGGCTGAACGACATGCAGAAAAACAATCTTATCATGATTATTTTGACAGAAATTGCGAGTGCAATATGAGTCACAATTATAGTGGGAATTGTAATTTTTGCATTTCACTTTCACTGAAAAAAAAAAAACCAAACATCACAATAATGTGATTTTTGCTGGGGTCTGAACCAAACAAGCATGTTCCCTTACGTCTGGAGAATATGATTTGTAGGCCAGGATCATCTCTGTAACAACACATTGCTTCATATATTGTATGTTGTGACACATTTTACCTTGATCAAAAAATTTCAGCCTCTGTGATTTGGATATTGCACTTGATTCAAAAATAGTTTGATTAATTGTTCAGCCCTAGTCCACCAAGTCAGGGCCTCCCAACACGGTGTAAGATGCCCCATGTTTAACAAGATAAGCAAGAAAAGGAGAAAGCATTTCTCTGTACTAGCCTTGCCCCCCTCTTCCATTCAAACAGATCTCCATCTGTCCAGAAACTGGTTTGGCCAATCACAATCATTTATCTTAAATGTGTCGATGACTGACACAGGAGCGCTGCTGAAGCATTTTCGTGAACAACCGAGGTGGATGCCGCTGATGTTGGGAGGTTGAATGAATCCACTATTGCGACAGTATTGAACAAACTGGACGGTATATTTTTTTTCTAAAAGAAGAACTACTGCACTTACATTTTTCAGTCGCTCTGTGCTCTGATTGGTCGGTCTGCGTCCATTGAAAATGAAACCATGGAACTCGAAAATGAACTGAGAGGTTCCACACCAATTCACAAATGCAAACTGGTCTGGCGATACCAGGCTACTCTGGTACATGAAATATCTTTATTTTTTTAACGCATACTTTTTCTTATGAAATTGTGATGTCATGAGACGTAGTGTAATAGAGGCAAGATACATTCCCTTCTGGTGGCTGCAGCAAGTACTACAACCCATCCCCCCCTGGCTTTCAACAAAAGACTACAAAACCCATAGTCAGCAGGGCAACCAGAATAATGGTTGCTGCCCAGTGAAATTATATGAGCTGATTCCTGTAGTGAGGGAAAAGAAAAGTTGAAGAGAGACAGTATATAAGAGGCAGAGAAAAGAGTGAGTGGATCAGACCTTTTGTTACAACAATAAGACAGAGAAATAATAAATAGAGTTTTGATTTGGACCTGTTTTTTTGATCTTCAGGCTCAACAGAATTGAGTTGGCCTGTTTTGAGAAGACAGAAGCTACTGAATTTAAGTTGAAAAACAACGCCTCGCTGTCTTTATTTCCTGCACCCCCGCCTCAAGACTTCAAGAGAAAAGCTTCCTACCTCGCAAGACATAACAAAATATACAGTTTCATCTCCCTCAGACTCAGAAAGGAACAAATGAAACATTTTAACAAGGTAGCAGCACTCTGCGGTTTGCATTTACACTCTTGAGGTCGTGAATAGCCCCTGAATTGGCTATAAAGGATCGCGAACCAGAGAGGTTAGGAAACAGTGATCAAAACTACTGAGGAAAAAAGGCGGGGCAGCCCACCTGCCTGTTTGCTTAAAAAAGAGTTGGGCTGTAGAGAAACAGAATAGATATAAGAAGAAGGAAATCAGGCTACTGGAGGATATTTACCACATAGCAGACAATGACCAACCTCACAACAAGGCAAACAAAAAAAAAAAAAAAAAACTCCCAATAGCATTAGCTTGGATATGATTTGAATCACTTGAATATGTAAAAATCTTCTTACCAGACGCCTGCTCCTGAACAGCTCATGCATGGACTGTCGATGAGAGGAAGTGGTGATCACAATACAGGATGGTACACTGATTATTATAGCGACTTAATTATCCACTGAAGTGACCTTCCCACCCGGGCTCAGAGCAGCGCTGGCGCAGACATTAGACAGTGACAGCCTTTAGATGCCAAAGATGCCTGCGATGGATCGGCTTGTAAACTGCTGCTTCTTTCACATGAACCCAAGGGAGAATTAAAAAAAAAAACTTTGAAAGCTTTTGCATGCTTAAAGGGAAGGATTAAAATAATGACATGGTTGATATATTGTGGTTAAATGCTGCTACCACAGCTGGATCCTCAATTACTGTGCAGTGCTGATAATGGACTCAGCCATTTTAAATGAGATAATCAACAATAAAGAAACTGTTCCTTAATGGCCAGCAAAGTGAGTCAGCTTCATAAACAGCAGGGGGAAAAATAAGAAACAATAACGATAAACTAAGTGCTATTACAAGCCCCAAGGTCTTCGTACACTCCATCACTTCAATGTCAGCAGGAAATAGCATGAATATCATTTCAATATCCATTGAAAGGCAAACACCCATAACTCTAAGTCCAAATCTCATTTCTCAATTATAGAGCAAAATATATGGAGAGAGAAAAAAAAACACTGGCTGTTTACCTGCATTATTAATAAATTCCATCCCTCAACTCATTTCTCAAAACAATTCAATAACAGCTTGTAATGGAAATCTACACTCATGTACTGTATGTAGCAAGACATTATATGATGCCAGAGGGAAAATGAAGACAGGGTGCTGGAGAAGCATGTACCTCTCAGCATTTGCATCCTTCAAACAGAGCTGGGAATGAAGCCACTACTGATGAGGAAAATATCTGAGCGAGCAGAAGACCTTGTCATTTTCAGGTTAACTTATGAATTTTAAATGAGGGCCTTGTGTTTTTTCTTTCCCCCTCCCTTTTACAAGTCGATTCTGACACAAGTGGGTCAGTGCATGGCTTTGATACCTCAGTGTATTAGATAGCGCTGAGTAACCTGCCACTTGGTTTCCTCGCAAGTCTGAGATCCTACAGCTTCTGACCACAGGCCTGTCAAACTGCTCAACCCTTTTCCTGCCTGACTGACAGCGACATTTGTGCAGCCTGCCACCTGCGTGCGCTTCATACTCACAAAAGACAAAGGTGATGTATTTGTCTTTCATCCGTGAAAGCTTGCCAGTACAAAAAAAAAAAAAAATGCATGAATAATTTCTGAAGAGGGTGTGTATAAATCCATGCCAATCAAACTGTTTATTACAACTTGGCTCTTTGTGTAGCTTCGGTCATGATTCCTCTCCACGATAATTACATACCCACCAGGTTAATTGCTGTGATCCGGGAGCGCGGTGATAATGCAAAAGAAAAAAAAAAAAAATGAACCTGAAGGTTAGATAATGTCATGTGGAAGACAAAATTAAAGCAGACCAATGTTGTAAACATCCACCATAGGTTGAAAACAGAGAGTATATCACCTAGTAACGCTCAGGAATTAGGAATTACAGATGTGTGAAGCCTAGCTTCACTGAGGACGGGACTTTGGCATGCTAATGTTAAGCTAGCTGTTGGTAAATGGTAAATGGTAAATAAATATTTTTGGTAATATAAGAAATTACCTTTTCTGTTGACTATTTAGTCATTAACTATAACAATGCAGACTTCTGAACAGTTCTAGAGCGAGTTGTCCACTAACCAGAGGGTCGGTGGTTCGATCCCCGGCTCCTCCATGCCCTTGGTCACGATACTGAACTCCAAATTGCCCCTGATGGCTGTTCCATCAGTGTGTGAGAGTGTGTATGGGTGTGATGTATACATGTATGAGCGAACGGGTGAATGTGGCAAGCAGGCTATTTAAAAGCGCTTTGAAATCACCTTTGACCTGTGCGCACACACATTTCCTGCACAATGATGAACACAGTTTGTGCCCTCTCACCTCCAAATAAAGTTGATTAGATAATGTAACTGAATTATGGGCTTGTTTACAACCAGTTTGATCATGACTATGTTGTAGTAAGTTCTACCACACTGCCATATCTCAGCAATTACTTTGCTGAGTACTGCACTGCTATCATGTAGTAATGATGGCCCAAACAACACAAATAACACACCAGTGGTGATAAATGGCAAATTTTCCTTCAAGTACCAACTGTTTAAAAAAAAAAAAAAAGTGGTGGTATTAAGTCTCAGCAATCACCCAAATCAAATTCACCCTTCATATTCCACCTGGGGGCAATACAAGCAGAGGAGGAAGGGATAAAAACCCCCTTAGGCTTGACGTTCACTCGACTCCTGCAGGAGCAGCTGCCTCCACTCCTCTGCTCTCTTTCCAGGACCTCTCTGAATGATTTAAATGCCCCCAGATAAATAATAAAAAAAAAAGATCTGGACGAAGGGAAAGAAAATAGGGCCACGGGGCCAGAGGCAGACCTGACATCTATGGCTGAAGAAATGTTATTCTGTCAAGCTGCACTGCGACAGAGTAGTCTCAAGATGGTGAGGTAAATCAGACATTCACTCATTTGTATGTCTTATGTCACCTGACAGGATCAAGGCTTTTCGTTCCAAAGTAAAACACGAGTTTCTTGGAGGGGTAAGTGAATCATTCATTTTGTTTCCCCATTTTCTCTAATACTTGATATCATCTTCTTTTTTTTTTTTTTTCACAAGGAGTCTACATTTAAGATTCAAAATGCATTCAGGCTGTTGACTCAAATCAGCGTGACAGGCTCTCACATGATGAAGCTCTCAGGAGAATCTGGGTTTAATTAAATATTGATAATTTCAGAGGGAGGTGGCACCAAATAGCTCTTCAAGTCTTTGGGATTTTCTTCTGCTCCTCTGAGTAACCCTTTTGTACGTCCACACCTCACAATTGAACACTACCAGACCATGTCGGGCAAACACACACTAACTTCAATTCACAGCAGCAACATAAAAAACGACCGACAACAGGGAGGACCGGCGTTTTATGAAATTCTCAATTCCACCTTAAGTCGTTTTGTGAATGTTATGCATTACAGACAGAGCAGAAAAAAAAAAGAATCATGGTTAGTGGCTCTATTTTCATCTGGAGACAAGAGCTGAGTGCATTTATCTTTACCCTGAACAAGAATCCATTTTCTCCCATACGCTGCAGTGTATTAGAGACCACCAGGGACAACTTAAGGTCTATATTAGTATTCAGTCCTCTGCTGCCCAAGTGTCACTATGAGGAAGTTATTTAGATCTGCAGGAGCTCATGTAACTGCCATTTATCAGTCTAAGGAAAAAAAAAACTGCACCACTGCTAAGAAATAGAATATCAGTGTCAACGCTCAGCTACGGCTGCTGAAATAGATTATGCTTTAAATCAGAACTGGTCATAGAAGCAGGTCTGTTGTCTGTTCAGATGCTACTGAGAAAAACCTGAGAGGATATTACTTGAAGGTCAGTGTGAGAGGGCTGCGTTCAACTACTGCTAATATTCTCTGAAGACAACTTCATTCAGTGTGTGATCAAAATAATACAGAGACATTGCAAATGAACATAATCCACTGATCTATTCAACTACTTGAAGGTGTTTTTACGGGGCAGAGAATTTCTAATAATCTGTATCAACGCAACACTTAACCTCAGTGGTTCCCAGCCCTTTGACTTGTGACCCCTTAAAACCAAGCAATTTTGCAGACATCCATCACAGGTTATAGCCCTAGTGTGGACGTGTGTTGTTAGCAGTTCAACCAAAGAGTGAATTTTACTTCTAAGATTTTTTCCTTCCATCAGCTTGGTGAGGTAACGATTCACAAAAAACAATCAAAATTGGAGAAGTCAACAAAAAAGTGAAAAAAAAAAATTACTATCCCTTTTACCATCTTGTGACCCCTTATATTTATCTTTTTTTAAAGGTTCTTATCCTCAGGTTTGGAACAACACACCCAAACAAAAGCAGCTTTACGTCTGTTGTGTTGGATTCTTTTTTTTCCCTACGCATAAACAAATCAGACTAAATTTTCAAGCCACACTATTCCAACATACTGTTATGTATTCTTGCATTTTAGATCATAATATCACGACAGCGATGCTAAACAGTATCTGGCTTTGCTCTCATGTTATGTTGGTGTGGTGTTCCTCCAACTGTATGATTATCTTCCCAAAGCTGTTGGATGTCACTGGTATGTGCTGATTAGAATCCCAACCAGCCCTTCTTTTCATTCCTTGTTTCAGTGGAGAGGGAGGGAGGGGTGGGATTTTTTGAATGGAAGCACCACAAAGCATGCCTTTTCATGAGAACGAAACCCCCTTTAGCCAAAGATCTCACCCACCGACCAGGGGAAGCAAAGACCTGGAACTAATTACACTAACGAGTTCACCCAGATCCCTGTAATAGCGAGTGAGTGGAATCATTAACAACCATTTAAAACACGCAGATGGACGTGCACTCGGACACACAGGGCTAAATAAATCAGATCAGAGAGATTGAGGATCTCTTGCTGCCCCTGGCCTGCACTGATCAGATCCATCATTGCTTCTAGAAGAAACATATTGCTATGTGCATGAAACAGCAACTCTCCCTCTGGCATTTCATCACCTCATCTCCTGTCTGTGTGTTTGTACCTGAGCACAGGATCAACACTCACCACAAAAAGCATCATATGCTCAGGGCTCAACAAATGCATATGGAAGGCTTTGAAATTCAACTTCTGAACAGAACAAAAAAAGGAAAAAAAAAAAAAAAAAAAAAGTACCAGAATGGAAGAGGAATGTAAATCTCAGTGCATCATTAGGCTGGAGACATCACGTTGGCATTCAGGCGCTGCCAGCCGGAGAGCCTGTGCCAGCCAAACGCTCTGAGAGAGTCTGACAATAAGCACATAGCAGGCAGCAGCGAAGCAGCTCAGGCTGCAGGGATCTGCCACAGATCGAGGAGCAGGACTCGGTCCAAGGTTAACACCGAAACCGGCTTTTTTTTATGCACCTATATGGCCTATAGAAGATAACAATAACAGGGTTGTAAACAAAGACTGATGGAGAGCCTAATGGACAGCAGCACTCCCCTGTGGGACAGAGCTGAGGAAAAGTGGACAGCTGGAGACAGAGCAAACAACAGTGTGTCTGCTGCAGACAGGAGCATCAATCCAGAAATGATCCAGCCATGCATTTAGTTGCAGGATCTCTCATTGTGACAACTTAAAAGGTCATAGAAAACAAGCAGCAGCAGCAGCCTATTGCTTTAACAGCTATCCTCCCAATGACGTACATGCAGCTAAGTATAGTCCGAGAACTCCCCACAATTTTGGTCTCTTCACTCCAGATTTCTGCAGATTCTTTTTTTTTTTTCCGCACAGCTCACTGCTATGAAATGAGAGGGATACAAAAGCTGGCACACACAATGCGCAGCAGTGGGAACTCCTGTAGTTTGATAACAACCACAGCGCGCATCCACACCCGTGTGTGTGTGTGTGTGCGTGCGTGTGTGTGTCTGCTGACCTAAATGTGCTTCTCACACAAGCATCTGTAACGAGGCTTCCCAGCAGAATCCAGCCGTCACTGCCCCATGTTTGCAACAGTAACCAAAACCTGAATCTAGAGCAGCACATAGTTTGTTATGTAACATTTTACAGAGGAAAGTCAATCAGCCCATATGTATATGTATATGTATATGTATATGTATATATATATATGTATATATATATGTATATATGGACTCACCTTAAAGGGTAAAGGCTGGTGTTCACCGCGACTTGTTGGGGACTTTATCCTTTCTGTCTCAAGCCCGGTCGTCCAGCATGGCAGGACTTTGCTGGAAATGAAGAGTGTGCGCCCTTTACTCGCCCCGCAGAGAGATGAATGGCACAGCAGTTTATTATTCCTTCCCCCTCACAGTACCACGGAGCAAATGTTCAGTCGGGAGCAGCTTCTCTCTCTCCAGCAGGACTGGAGACTTCTCCAAGAGCCGCGGACAGCTCCGGTGCTGAAATCTGAATTTTTTTTCTTTTCTTTTTTTTTTTTTTCCTTTCCACCCTCCTTCCTCCCTGAGCTACTCCCTCGGCATCGGAGGAGACATGCAGTAAGCTGAGGCAGGAGGAGACCTTGGTGCGGACGAACAGACAGCCAGCCACTGAAGTTCAATCACGGATTTATGACCGTCATATTTGCTGCCCCCTCCCCTCTCCCAAGATCCCCGGGAGTTAGTGTGTGCGTCAGGTTAATAACTTGTGCGCTCCTTTTAGTCTTGAACCAAGCGTCTTGATTGGCCAGGACCCTACAGTTCATCCAAAGAATGACGTTAGGAGAGATGCTCTCCTCATCAGCCAATTATTACACGGAGAAATTTAAAACGTAATATAGAGGGGGTTCAGTTGGAGAATGAGTAGCTTGAAGGTTTGAATCCCATTTGAATCCCATTTTGGCATTAAGAGGCGGAGAGGAGAGGAGAGGAGAGCAGAGGAGAGGAGAGGAGAGGGTATGTTTACAAGGCAAGCCTGGAGTCAGAATTTTGATTTAGCAGATGTGTGACATGAAGGCATCATATGCATGTAGAGCTGCGTCTGCACACTGCAGATTAAATATGGGCCACTGCTGTAATGCAGACCAGGATAAATCTATCTATCATAAAAGCCAGATATAACTGATTCCAACTTTTTTTTTAATTATTTGCTGAATGATCCACACCGCAATAAGCAACTCATCATATATGAGTTTAGAAAACAGCTTATTGTTGTCAAATGTTTTCCACAACTTTTATTTGGAAATTGCATCAATCTCCAAACAACTTCCTGTTAAGCCCAGAAAAACCTCCTCATCAGTGAGGCATCCTCCTATTATGTGATTAAAATGACCAGTGAAATAAGGCTACATTTAGTTCAGGCAGAGCAATCAATGGCTATTTATGCTAACCATGGCTATTTTATCCTTAATGGACCATATTTATCTTTGAATGTGAAAGCACTTCCACTCACCAAGATGACAGCAGATAGGATGCATTAAACATCTGAATTATTTTTGATTTGACAATCACTATTATTATAACCTTTTTTTTCCAAATGGCCAGATCAGAATTAGTCTTTTTACACACATATTTTTTGACATTTGTTAACATTATCACTTTATAGTGAGTTAAACATGCCCAACACTCATATACTATATGCAGGGGTTGTAATTAAATATTATTTTAATTATAGATTATAGATTTTAATGATGATTATGCCCATCACAATTTCCCAGAGCCCAAAGTGACATCTTCAACTTGCTTGTTATGTCCAACCAACAGTTCAAAACTCACAGACATGCACTTTACGATATAAAGCAGACAAAAAACAGCAAAACCTGTCATTCAAAGAGGCAAATGTTTGATACTTACTTAATTGTTCAAGCTATTTATGAAGAAAAAATACCAAAGTATGTATGTCTCAAATAAGTGTAACAGTAAAGGTGGTGGTTTCATTGGCTAAATTGCACATACACTGTACACACTGGATTTGCAAGAAAACTGAAAAAAAAACTATAATGCAACAGAAAAACAAACAGAAAAACACCCCCAGAAATTTATCAAAAAAGGAGCCCACCCAGAGAATTCAGATGAACGTCCAAGAAGTCTTCCCAGGCTACGGGGCTGTAACCTCATGTGGTTCCTTCCAGTGTCGGTCTCACATGACACTGATTTACATAATAGTGACAGTTTGTACAGAAAAAATAATAATCCTCTACATGAAGAAGAGTAGAACCTGAAATCCATCTATGTCAGCATGTTTTAATACGTTCATGTTTAAATAATGGAAAATCCATCCACACAGTATATTACAGGAAAAATAAATTGCTGCTTGCACATAAAAATCCAAGCACAATTATATACAGTACCTAGATAAAATACATGTATATATGTGGCATCTGACAGTGGTAAGAAATTGAGTCAATATCATCACAGCCGTCTGAAAAGGCAGCTTCTCCAGAGCCTGGCCACAGCAGGGTGTATGGTTAATGTATGAACAACTCTATGCACCATGTGCCACTTGTTCCACGGCCTGCCGGTTCAAATGGAGGCCCATGCATTATTGATGAGGATGTAAGTGCACACTGACCCGTGGGTCTTGAGGTGCTTGGCCTCTTTTCTCAGCGGGAGGGCAGAGGAAGAAATGGTCATCTGGAGAGTAAGTCACAGAGGGAGACCTGACACCACCACCTCACGGTCACCTCGCTTTACAAAGCATATAGGATATGGATTTTTTTCTTCTCTCGTGTTGGTTACATTGTGTTAGGCTACTACAGACATTAACAGAAAAGATGTAACCTTGAGAAATGTGTGAAATATAATGATGGCTTTTCTTTTCATTTATAGTGTGAATATGTGTTCCTGGCCTTTTCCTTTCACACAGGAAGCACAATTTTTTCTCTTCGTTTATGTTAAAATCAAAAACCTTTGGCGTGTACTTCAGCTAAAGTCTTTAGAAGAAGAGAAAATGGTAGTACAGCTCACTATTTAAACTTTGCTTCTTTTTTTTAAAAGACAGAAACTGGCTCTAAGTGAAGGGAAAAGGGCAAAGGAAAAGCCAAGCTGGGAACATTTTTAAAAGAAGAATTAGGCTGGGAAAGCAAATAGCAGTGGCTTCAGTTCCCCTTTCTGAATAGCTGTAATGGTCTCAGTGGAGCAGTCTGTCACTATTAACAGTCCATTCACAGTCCGGTTGCATTCTTAATAGCATTCCCATGGATTTGGAGTTGGATTTTGGAGCGCTGCAATCACCGCCTTTTCAGCACCGAATTACTTTTCCTGTGGAATGAGAACAATGGACCTGATGGCACCTGATTGGCTCATTTTGAGTGACCGGTAATTGTACCTTTCTCTTTATTTTCTGCCACTTGCTCCGTTTCTGTGGCGAAGGAACTTCAGCGCAAAAGCGCCAATTATAGAAATGACCTCTGATTCAGTGGTCTTCAATAGTCACGTTATTAATCTCCCATCACATCTATAGGTCGAACATGGTGGAAGCACTGCAGGGAATATTTTGGCAATATGGAATATTATATTAATATATAAGCTTCTGTAAAGTTCCTGAAAGCAATTCTGCATAACTATAAGTTCATTTATATGAATCAGAAACAATAGAAAATAAGAAATGAATGCAGAAAAAAAGCCTTCACACTTATGTTTAAATTCAAATTATCACATATAAATCTACTGTAAACATCAGCCCATCTCATGATTCACTCACCATTCTTAGGTTTCTCTCTTTCTCTGTATGTTTAGCTTCTCATCCAATATACGTAGGTTTGTATACACTAGTCTTTTATTTTATTCCAAGTACTTCTGTTTCCTTCTGTCTTCTCATGGATTATTCATGAATTATTGTCAGTTTGTGCATACACCATGTACACATCCTGCTGTATTTTCTTCACAGAATTACCAGTGTCTCGCTGTATTCACAAAGTCGTCTTTGTCTTTCAGACTCATGGAAAACCTTCATGGTTTTCCACACAATGTGTGGCTTAGTTGGTTCTCACACATTCTCTTGGATCATGAGCCTTGGCATGAAAGGGTTTGAATATCTTACCGGACACTGCAGGAACAAACATCATTTTATTCCTTTTGGTCAGACGCCTGAAGAGAATATAGAAAGTACTCCAAGTGCTTTTCATGTGATTCTCGACACGTTCTTCTTGCTGATGAAAAAAACAGGAGGATTGCGGTGATCTTGTCCAAGCACTGCTTTGGTTCGCATTAATTTCCTGAGATCATCAATCATATTCAATGTGTGTATTAGTTTTGCAAGTTATAGCAACCATGTATATCACTTAAGACGGCTATATGGGAAGTATACAAAACAGGAACAGCAGTAGCTTGTAAAAATGTTCTGTACTGTACACACTGTTTTATTGGATATGAACATATATGCATGAAACATAAAATTTGAAAAATAAAGTATGAAAATACGATCAATAAAGCATAAATCTGTCTCGTTTGTCTAAGTATCTAAAGTAAGCACCCAGAGTATTATAAATATGAAATAACACTTACATTTTTTCTTACCTTACCTTACCCATGATACAAGAACAATGCTGTTTCTTTATTTCCATGTCTTCCTAAACCAGCTTCAGCCTCAGTCTCTCAGCCCAATATAATGTATGCAGCCATTAAGTGTTAATTAACTACGGACAGGGTTCTCGTTACAAATAGTAATGTTAAACATTTAGCCGTTGAAGGCTTTTACAAAGTTGTCATTTCAGCCAATAAAATCATTGGTTGCAATCTAGAAGTGTGACTTGCCGCCATTATCATTGTAAACTGCATGCGCCATAAGAGAACAGAGAGCTTGACAAGTGTAGCAAAATTAACTGAGGGGGCAAAGAGTCATTTAAATTCATACATCATTACAGGTTTCTCCTCTCTCCCCTTCTCTTTTATAGTTCCAATCATCATACAGTACATTGTTAGAAAATGATGTGTATTCATCACTTTCAAAGAGTTTTTATCGCTTTCACTTCTGGACTGAGTCTTTTGTTGTTCAGCTCACATCGCTGAAAGCAACAAACACAGAAAGTCAAAGGTGCAGAGGTCAAACACTCTTATTACCCAGAGGGAGTGGGAACAGCTGCGACGGCAAAATTAAGGTGAAGTTGCTTTCCTTGTGGGAATGATAAGGAAAGTGACATTATCGAAACATTTATTCAAAAGTATATAGAAATCTCTTGACTGGAGGGGTTTAGGATCAGCCAGAGTGAAGGCTGAGGATGAAACTCAGCTTTGTTTGATGTTTAATCATTATCAGATTAGCTGGAGGATGACTCAGCCTTGCATCTGAACACAGTGTGGATTTGAAAAAGAAAGATGGAAAGATGTTTCAGACCTTCACTATAGATGGGAAACATAATCAAATTTCTTTAATATTATGATTTAATAAAAATTAAATAATAATGATGCTACGGAATATTTCTTTTTCATTCAGAAATCTATGTTTTATACCTATTGTCATGTAGCCCCCCTAAGCATGACTTTAAAGGGCTGTAGGCTGGAAAAACCTGTTGATGCCAATACCAGAGCTGTTGCCTGGCAACTGATCAGTCTCGCAGCTGATTTAAATTCACTCAAATTCAGCCAATTTTCCTTTGCGAAGTTTAGAGTGTGAGTTTAGGATTTTTAGAAAAACTGCAAATCAGTCCAGCTTTGTATCTCAGAAGAATAACAGTGTTGCAGTCATGCCAAGCAGTGAAAGCCAAAGACATTTCAGTTTGTGTAGATTAAACATCCCTTTATCATCTGATATATGTTCTTATACAGTAAACTATTGCCAAATAACTTGTTCTTACACCGCTTACATGCTTACACTGAATTTATTTGGGGTGCTTAGCATCCATTTAAAAATATGGTGCTTAAGAATTTTATACAGCATCTGCAAACAGACATTATCTCATTTTCCAACTGTCAGGACTCCAAATATGCTAATTATCAGTCACTCAATTTTGGTTTTTTTTTAAATTTCTGTTTCTATGGTAATAGTCCACATGTAGAAGCCATTTTAGTGGAAGGGAAGAAAAACATTACGATCTGCTGATTCTGACTCTAAACTACCAATATGCAACTTTTTGTGCATTTTAATATTGTACAATATCAGACTCACCATCACCCAATGGTGGTACGTAGAAGGAAAAGAAAGCCTGTCCTTAAAGCTACAAATCAAGGATACAGGTTATCATGATATAACAGATTTCAGGCTCATGGTTGCCCTAGGTTACTTAAAGTTATACTGTTTTCTAATGTTTTACCAGATTTCTGTTAAAGTTTTCTTTAGGGCATTCATATTTTTGTACAAAGGATGTAATTAAAACCTTCCTTCTAGGATTTTCTGACTTAAAATCTGATTGGAGTCAAATTAGGTCAGGTCAAGACACCACATTACGTACAATATATTGTCACCCATGTGCTAAAGAAGCAGACAGTCTGATAGTCCAGAAAGTCTGTAATAAATTGAAGCAATGATGATGTTGAACTAAATTTTGTTAAAGGCCTTGTTCAAAATCCATTTGGTTTTGTTTCTTTATTGTATTGCGTTTTTTTCTCTCATTTTATATGTTGATACAGATTCCTTCACTGTGGCCTCTAGCCTCAAACCAGCTACAATCAATATTGTTTTACATTAACACTAGCTCTTCATTACCTGTAATGAAAGGGGTTGCTCATAATAGACACACAGGCCTGCGTTTGCACTCCACTCTACAGAGCTTAATAGTGTCTTTCAGGTCATTTTGATTTTAGAAAGGCCGCTTTATTCGGTTTCTCTCTCGCCAGTGTCATTAGTGACTGTACACTATATAAAGTGTATAAATCGACTGTTTGCAAACTATCCTGCGGAAAATGGTGAGCAGATAAAGTAGCGACTAGCGGGTGAGAGAAGTGACGCATTTAGCAGCGAAAGAGCCAAATATTTCCCTCAAGAGTTGGTGGAGTGCTGCAGTCACAACATCTCTTCTAGACTGGTAAGTAAACAAGTGTTAATGCTAACGCTGGCTATGTAGCAATAGCAAAATTTATAAATAGCTCCTTTAAAAGGTGACAGTTTGTAACCAATTTGTTTTATAGCTTGAGCCAAAATGTTTAATGTAGGGTTAGAGATGTACTGTATGCATATATGTCATAAAAACCATGTGTAAATATTTGTTGCTATATTTTTCATATTTGTGAAACAATATTTCTGCTGATTCATCCTGCAGTCGACAGAATAAACTTACAATAGCCAATCAAATGTGATTTTGTAGAGGGGAGCAGGCCTCTACCCTAAGATGAAAGTAAAAACATAGAGGATACCCTGGAATAGCCACACTGGCTAACTGCATATCTAATTGTGTAGATGGTGATGGGCTCTATAGTTTTACACAAACTCTTGGAATCCAGCTAAAAGGTACAGACGTCGCAATAGTAAGTAAGCAGGGAAATCAAATCCCTGAACAATTTCATCAAAACCCTCCTAATCTATAGCTCACTCACATATTTGTTTCACTCAGAAATATGTCTAAAGCTAAAGACGCTCTACCATTTTACTATGGTTTTAAGTTGACAGCCATAATGAAAACATCCTTGAAAGCCAAGGTCAGGAAAATTGTGATATTCCAGCTTTTACAGATTATATGTAATATTTATATTTCTTATTATTTAAATGTGAAAGTGACTGCATATTGCAGCTTTAAACTGTGTTTGTCCCTCTTTAAGACTACTCCTAATATCTCTCCTCTTGGAGTAGCTTATCCCACACTCGCACACCCCTGCATGGTATGATAGAATGAAGTAATTGGATTTTCATCCTCGCGATGAAATCCGAAAGACTGCTGCCAAATGTTAATCTCTTATCTACCTGTCCATCACCGCAGAGCAGTATGACAAAGCTAGAGATGAAGAACACTGACTAATCTGGTGTCGGTGCTACTTCTGGAGGACAGCTGCTCTTTGTCACATCGTGAAGCCCGTTCAGCACCATGTGGCTTACCTCCTGACTAAGCACAGTTGGTGTGATTTTATCCAGATGCTGCCTGCCAACTGATGCTGCTCTAGCCTTCCTATTAAGTAAAGCCTATATAGAAGCGCTGTCCTTTCCCCGCCTTGTCAAGGCGGATCACAAGATTTGCCCTGTCAGACTGAGCATTGTTTACCTTTGGTTTAGCAAATTACCCGTCATGTGTTACACAAGCTTGCCATTTTCTAAATTGAATTGCACGTATATGGTCATTTCCTCAATCCTCTTGGCCTGATTAATCATTTGGAGATGCTGTCTTTTCCTCAGACAATTTGACGTCTTCTTCTGGCGATGTAGATTGATTACCAGATCTGACAAAGCCCCATTATTTAGTATCACCCCCCAGAACTGACACAGTGAATCTGGCACCGATGTATAATGGACCACAAGCATCCATTAGGACCAAAAGAAGGGAGGGCCAACACAACGTCTGACAGCTTGAGCTTTTGAATTTAATTAAATGTGTCACAGGTTTCTGCCTATTTATGGCCTGGATGGAGTAATAGGGACAGGCTGTAACTCCAGTGAGCGCAGCATGAAAATTTACCTCATTTATCTCCCACTGTGAACAGAGAGCTACGTACATATTCTCAAAATGTGAGCACTTGGCGCTGGAGCTTTAACAACATGCCAGACTTGTAAAATAAATTGTTCAAGAGGAGATAAGGTCGATAAAAAAAAAAAACATTTTGCAGGATGAGTATTGCTTGTCAGCTCCTAATAACAATATTGTTATTCTTCATAAAAAACTTAATGATATGACTTAATTTAAGGATTTAGATAAGACATTCCCTTAAACTAGAAATCTGGAGCCAATATTTGTGAGTAAAAACAGCTCAAATCCACCGACCCAAGTCACACATTTGTGATGTCTTGTGATCGTACCACAATGCTGCTCAGACATTAATAAATCGGAGGGAGACGTTATGGATCCATATTAGATTTGTCTGAGCATTTGTGATGAAATGAACTTTTCTGGCAGCAACAATCAATCTGTGCTGGAAAAATTACACATTATCCGAGATTTAGCAGCAGCACAAGCTTTTGTCTCGGCTAAAAAATTGATCCGTCCTAAAGCATACAGGCTTAATAATGTATTTGAGAACTGATAATCATTCATGTCTTGTTTTTTATATTGCGCAATACCCTAAGAAGTGTGATTTGACAGTAAAATAGGTTGTGCTTTATCTATTTTTGTTACATTCTGCTGAACATCAAAGTTGAGGCCTAAGTAGATAAAAGTTTCCCTCAGGCCGTCAAGTGTCAGTAACAATTAAAGTCATGTATAAATAGCAATGAATAAATTAAAGGGACTGAATTTAAGGCAGTATCCATGGAGCCATCAAAGACCAGTTTCAAGCACAATGCCACTTCATAATCTTACAAGCTCTAAAAAAAAAAAAACATTTTAGCCTTTCAAGAGCTCAATTTATTCTTAGTATCATGGGATGATTACAAAGCTGAAAGGATGTAAACTTCCCGAACAAAATGCTGTACATGGACACCAAGACATTACAACCATATGTGAATGGTACCCATTCCACCTTGGTACTGTATATAAGGGTGGACGTAGCCTTCTTGACTTCACCCATAGGCTTCTAAGGAGCGATTTTGAAGCTCAGAGTGGGTATTGCACCGTCGCCATCGTGGCAGGACCTGACTACGCCAAACTCCCAACTTATCCAAAAATTTAGGAGCCAGCCTCAAGTGGTCATTTGAGGAACTCCAGTTTTTGTCACTTCTGCATTGGCTTCATTTTCCTTGTAGATTTCCACTTGGTATTGATATGCTGCTATAACATCCTCAACTTTTCTCAGAAGTCTTTCAACAAGATTTTAGAACCTGGGGGGATTTGCTCCCACTCAGCTTCAAGAGCATTAACGAGGATGACCACAGATGTGGGGTGATAAGGCCTGGTGCACAGTCTGTGCTCAAGTTCATTCCAAATGGGGTTGAAGTCAGGGCTCTTTCACACCCAAATGGGTAAACCATTCCTTCATGGACCTATGTACACATTGTCATATTGAAATAGGAAAGGGCCTCCCCCACATACAATATGTGTGACTCACAGCCTTTATCCTTGCAATTCAGAAACTGCAGACACTCATTTGCTACTACTCCTCTCCTAAAATGAATCCATGCTAAAAGCTATCCACAGCCTCACACATGTAAACAAACGGTGTCCAAATTTCCCCGAATGCAGATCCTGTTGCAATTAGTTGTAATTTCCATTTCAGGCAGTGACTTTCAGTGTTTATTTTGGGTCAGACTCAGGGACAGACATTCATGTAATTCAAAGTCAGCTAAAAATCATGTTTTTTTTTGGACAGCAAGTTGTAGAAAGTGAATAAGCATATTGCTCAAATTCCTTTAATTGGAAAAGAAGGACCCAGCCCCAACTATGTAAAACATTATGTTAACAGCTCAAGTACACACACATTTGACCATATACTGTAGTGTAATGAAAATTATGTCCCCTGAAAAATGATTAAATCATTCAGAGGCAGCAAGGGTTGAAACAGTTTGAACTTTACCAACTTCTTGTTTCACTTCCAGTGTTCTGTTGCCCTGAAGGCTTGATAGATAACCATTTGTGCTTAGTCATCCCTTCATGTCCCAAATCAAGTTTAGCCTGGACTTGTACTGATGACCTAAACTTGTTTTGTGCAAAATAAACAGCTTACTGATGCAGTTTTTTAACTAATAAGATATATGAACAATAACTGTAGGATCTATAGAGAGAGTATGAGAGTATCCACATGTATTACTATACTGAAACTCAGTTAAAAGACATCTGAACTGCACATACAGATATTCAACTGTCTACATTTCTCTGATGTCAAGTAAAATAGAGCAACTGTCACTGCTTCCTAATTCTGGCTGATAGCAAAAATAGAAAAGTTGGAAATGACTAAAAATACCTCAATTAAACTACAATCTACCCCACTTTCACATTGAAGTACTTTCTGCTCACACCAGCACAGGTAGAGATGAAGTGTTATCAGTGGCTACCAAGGTAACCCGCTTCTGCTGCTGAGGGCTCTGAAAGGACCTGGCAGGGTTAATTAATTAGACGTGAAGTGACAGAAACAGCCACAACATCTGAGACCGCCACAGACAACCGGGGCAGAGTCAGGTTCAGCTTCCCACGGTAATTTCAACTGAGAACAGGAGCCCAGAGAAGTTTTCAGAGAGGGTTTTTTTCCCTTGTTTATGTGGACGAACTATCAGAATCACTTCCACACATGACATCCTCATCTTTTAATATATGGAGGCTAATTTCTGTGCACTCTGAGGAAAGCAGTAATGAAAGGAAAAGCCATTAGCTGTGCCACCTCACCGACTCTTTTGCGAGCAGACAATCATCTCAAAATCAGAAGTAGATAATGTTTACAATGTACAAATGACAGTCCATATTTCCATGGCAGCAGCCCAACAGAGCATTTTAGCACAATTTAATATTTGATAGGAACACTTCCTGTAATGGAAACCTTGTGTTTCAGATGCACCTGATGGGAAAAATAAATAAATAAATAAATAAAAACAGGATAGGGTTAGCAGTCTGGATGTTAGCTACAAAAACAAAGAAATCAAACAAACTAGCCACAAGTCATCTGTTTGAGTCAACACACATTTTTGGAGTGGGTAAAACACCAAAAATGTTAGATATTTAATCTCATGAAATCATCACCTTAATTTGAACACGGTGAGGAATCCATTGCCCCATCCACTGCGGATTAATCAGCCATCATTCAATGCTCAGTGAATTATCATACACAAATAAAAAAAAATAATTGGACTTCTGTATGGACAGAGAAGGAGGGATCTGACAAACCCATTTAAAAATATTGATGAAAAACAGACAGCTGCAGGCAGCGTTGCAATGATCTAATTACTTTCTTCCGCACATCCTCCACAATTACAGTACAGCTGCCTCCCCAAATCACTGGGTATGTTAATAAGTAAACTATCTAATGCTACAACTCTATTACACTGAAACAAACAGAAGTTGCTGGCTGAGCAGGCCAGATAATTGGAGCTCCATGTGAAGTCATCAGGTGATTATTACAATTTATGTCACGTATTTAGTTTTGAGATAGTAGGTTTCATTGTTTCATGTTCCAACTAGGGAAATGTTTAACCTGCAGTGAGCAGAAAAGACAATTTAAAATCCACAAGTAGAAAAATAAATAAATAAATAAATAAATAAGATGGCTACATGACTAAAGCCCACTTAGCTCCAAACAAGAGAAATGTTAATCATACTTCCAACCTTGTGCTTGCAAAGAGCCTTCGTGACCTCAACCTCACCCAACACCTTTGAGGTGAATTGGAACGCCAACTGTGAGCCAGACCTTACATTGTTGGATCTCCCAACATCAGTGTACATCCATCCATACAATGGATACATATCCAAGGGAGGAGAAACAGCACCCAGTTTGTTTTGTTTTTTTAAAGGAGCTATTTGTAGGTTTTGCTATTGCTACATAGCTAACGTTAGTATTAACCTCTGTTTACTCACTGGTGCAGAAGAAACGTTGTAAGTTCAGCATCAAACAGCGGTGGAAAGTAACGCCAATGTTAACGCTTGACTCTATCACGTCTTTTCTTCTACTGAAGTCAGCACGTTAACCAGCTAGCCCCAGCCCATCTCTTCACTTTCTGATAGCGACTCAATGCAGCCACCACTCTGCCCTGAAGAAGTAGCGCTGCTCAGAGGGCTTATTATAAACTCGTGTCTTATAAAGACAACGATGGCTGAAGCTCTTGTCAAGTGACAATCATCAAACTTACAAATAGCCCCTTTAAAGTGTGAGAAATGAAACCCTCTAATAAATATTTAAAAAATTAATATTAAAAAATATTTCACAATAACATTAAATATCTGACCGAATAGGCAACAATCAAATTAATTTCATTTAATTTCAGAATAAAGTAAGCTTATGTACTGACTGTGTGTCGGATCTGATCAGATTTGATTTGACAGTGGTCTGGCAACATAAAAAAAAAGCCTCACAACTGTCATCAGTTTTTCATTAAAGTCGTGCTAAACCCTGATTGGTGCATGGAAGTTTGTGACATCACCTTTTTTTTTTTCACAGCTAAGCCCCACCCATTTCAAACCAGTGAGAACACCATAGTTAAAACCTCAAATACAGGAATCTGTCATTGAAATGAGCAAACTTGTTCAACCTTTGGCAGAAACCGTTGTATTTATATAGAACCCCAAAGCTTGGAGTCACAAGCTGATTGAGAAAATAGCTTTGACATCATCATTAATGCCAGGATATACTGTGGCGCTCAGCTTACAAATCCCTTTGTAGCAGTCTTTACCGCCTCAGTGAGCATGGCTTTTAAGGGTGTAGGATCACCTTTGCAGGTTGATGCAGATCTACATCGCCGGTCAAAATATCAAATGACTTAATAAGCTCGAGGTTCATTTTGACACTTGTAACATATGAGTTGGAGGTCTGGTCACAAACGGTGGTCAAAAAAAGCACGAGAGACGACACCCTGTCATGATACACAAACACCTTGGCGCCACACTATATCAGCTGTGATGCTCTCATGTGCTTGAGTAAGAAAGGCGTGCTTAGGTTGCATGCATAATTGATTGAGTCACTGGGTTAGATGAAAGACAGATATGCTGTTGAGCACAATGAGAGGCGGAAAAAAAAGAAACGTTTCCCTTTGGCCGGGCCCTAATGTGAAAGGAAATGGACTGCCACTTATCGCAGATGCACTATTATGGATGTCTTGCTTCTTCCAAAGTGGATACACGATGATCAAAAGGTTAAGTGAGAGGATTTATTAATAGGACTGCATATATACATGATTTGAGCATTTATTTGATTAAGAAGAGTGCTCAGCGGGCTGGGGCATTATGGGCAATGTTTTTACTGTACAAGGTCTTGAATTTGAATTCTGTGTTGGCCTGTCGTGGATCACTCAACTCTGAAGTGTCAAATAAGGGCAACAAAGACAAATCAAAACACTTATGACGCTTATCCACAGTATAACCTGTGATGCCTTTTTTTTAATAATAGTAGCCATTTACCATGAGACTTTACATCTATATACCTCCTTTGATTGATGCGCATGTATCAGGATAAAAACTGACAGAGTGATGCCGCTTGCATTCTTTCCAGAAACAAAATTGTCACATTACCTTGATTGATGAATGAATGAATATAGGATATAATGGACTAATGTAGGTCTATGGTGCTCACAGCTTTATACTGCCAGCTGGCACACTCTGGGATTTCCTTCCACCTATGACATTATCTTGGATCATTGGAGAGAATCTCTGTTCTTTAAGGTCACAAAGCAGCACTGACTGTTCGTCTCTTTCTGTCTCGTCCTGAAAGTTTGATATTTTATTGAAGATGCTTTATTGCTACTTTATGTAATCTGTCATCTTCTGTGCCCACCAGCCCTACGCAATCTGTCTGTATAATGCTGCAAAATGAATTTGTGGAGGCAAGTTAGACAGAGAGCTACTTTAAAAAAAAAAAGAAAAAAACTCAATAGCATCAAAAGGTTGGGACAGCTACATTTTTTCCCCCCATCTTTTATTTTTTTCAGTTTTTATTTTCTTTCTCAGATGGTTGTGTGTGGGACATGGTGGCAGAGAAACGGAAAAAACAAATAAAGCCTCTGTTGTAAGTTATTTTAGGATCGTTCATTGTTAGCAGAAGAGATGGAAAATTGTGTATCAAAAGACGTCACCCATCCTTGGACAAAAGCAATAGTTTGTCTCATGAAATGAAATGAAAGTAAGGGCTACAGCTGACGCTAGACCTCCTCTTAAGACCTCTCTGTTCACAACGATGAAGTTTTTATTGTTGTTCACTGCTCGCTGCTCCGGACTGATCTTCAGCCAGCGTGTCGTGAAATAGATGCACAATGATATTTTGTGACAACAGTGTTCTGGTACTTAGAGCCACATTCAGCTGCTATGTGCATGGCCTTACAGCAAAATCTGAGCCCCTGTGGATTCCCCCATTCCTCCGCTTGTCTTTAGTATGCATCATGTTGCCTTTCAACACCCCACATCAGGTAGAGTGCACACAGCAGAACCATTTTCTGCCTCTGGTTGGCTTGTGCTGGGTAGTTTGCAGTTTATTTGAGACTATAAACAATGCAAATGTACAAACAACTGAAGTAATAAACTACATTTTGACACAGGCAGTTCCAGCCATTGTAGAGTTTGTTATACGGAGCTCTCTGTCTTTTAGCTTCACTAGCACTCAAGTGAGCGCAAGTCCTCAGTGTACGAGTTTGCACCAAACAAGCAGATAGGCAGCTGTCTCAGAGGAAGTTTAGCTTCTTTTCTTTCTCATTCTCTGTGCTAGGATTTTCACAACAAAAGCCCAAGGCCATCGGTCAGTGGGGATTGGGAATAAATTCTTATAATTTGACACCCACCCCTTTTCAACTAACGTCTTCATTCTTCTACCATTGGTGAAGATGACATAGCACCTCCCAGTGGTTCGTGCATGGACAGCTTTCATATTCTTTTAAATCATGGCTCTCCTTGTAGCACAATAGCAGCAACAGAAGAGGCTGTTTTGTAAAAGCTATCAACTGACCAGTCCCAGAAGATTCAGGATCCTGAGCACAGACTAACACGCCACAGGATTCAACCTAAATGTTTGCTTGCCCTCTACAAACCAGGGCACTGCAGAGACACAGCTCCACAGAGAGCTGCTTCTTCACTGTCTTCACTTTAAGTACTTTAAGTAGCATTTTGTGTAGGTTCACCTCTTCTACGGAAAACACTGGGTCTGCTGAGTTCATAGTGGACAGATTCTACTACCATAGCTCTGGAAACAATATTAGGCCTTGACAGGAAGTTTACTTAGAACTATGGTAAAAAAAAAAAAAAAAAAGGCGCATTGGGCAGGCAGTCAGATCCAGCTGAGACTGAGACAGGAAACAACAGGCAGTCAGAAAGTCATATAAAGTATATATGGGCAGAAAGCACTGAAAAAGAACTGAACAAACCTCAGTCGGCCCTTGGCTGTGCAGTATTTACACATTTTTGCAGCAGTTTGCTCTGTACATATACAGTAGTTGCTGCAGACAGCAAACACAGTATACAATAATACAAATACTAATACTGGGACATTATTTTTCTTACTTCAATTTTTGAAAATACAGAAAGATAAGTTTGTTTTTTCCCTCCCAGCAGTAAGAAAAACATCTAGTGACATTATAAATATAAAAGATACTATGAAACAACCTATTAATGTTATAAAATCAGGGTTATAGATTTCCAAAGCATGATGCTGGTGTTATGGGTACATGATGAAACTCATTATTAGACCTGTGGCCCTGAGTTTTGTTATTGTAGCCGAGTTCATGCACTCCCATCTTTAAGTGCCTTCAGTCTTCAGATAGAAGTTTAAAAATTAAAAGCTGTTTTTAATTTTTAGCAGCAACACACTATTTTCTTTTTTCCAACGTCGAATATCTCCAATATATATTTGTCGGGAACCATTAGCCAAGGAGTGTTATGGTGCAGTCTGTGACCCCATTTACCTAGTATTGGTTGACTGTGTTGTAACCATAAAGCACTTAACCAAAAACTGTGAATGCACTCAAGACACTTTCATGATGGAGGCTAATCTAACCACCCTAACCACCCAAACCACCTACAGAGGTGGTCAGAGACCCAGTCGACCATATCAACAATAACGTTTAAAAAGGCTGTTTCTCAAGCCCACATAGTACAGCAACTTTAACAAGCTGTTCAGACGTGTTTGTCAGGATATTGTTTAATGGAAAACAAGAGAAGTATTAAATACAAATGTTAATGAGATGATGCAATGTGTATGGACAGGTTAATGCTTTGTGTTGACATGTCAGTGAAACATCTGATCTAGTCACAGTCCGTCTATGAAATGCATGTTAAGAGATAAATGAGAAACTTAAGTCAAAAAACAAAATGTAAGGAGTGCTGCTTGGGTGTGGGAAAACAGGCGTCCCTCTGGTGCTCTTCAGCGTGGGGATCTAAATTAAGATTTCTGCCATAGAACATGTAGAAAATTCAATAAGAGATGGAGACAGATTAAAACGTCTCTTACAAAGACAACTGTTCTGGACATACATTTTGAAAGCTATGCGATTCCCAGGTTTAAATGGGGAACCTGATTTCTCTCCTTTTTTTGTAAAAGTTGCTTCTTTGTAAATGTTGTTGACTGAGGAATCTGATTTCTTGGGCCTCTGAGAAAGAGAGTCTAGAAACTATTATTTTAATGCCTTCTTCGAGTGTACTGACATATTGAGATGTTCTAAGATGTTATGTATATATATCAATTTGTTGTTTGTTCTCTCAGTTTCACATGGTTGATTTTGGGATTCCGATTGCCTAATTATGGACTACACCTGTTCATGCTGACGATGTGATTGTTTGCCCACCTGCAGATTGAAGATAGTGTGCCATATGACTTCCTGGACCTATCCTGTTACAACTTCTCTGTCCTTTCTGATCATGTGATTAACGCTACCTTATAAATGGAAGAGCTCAAAGGTGGCCATTTTATACTTGCCCTGATGAATGCTTAATGGCTGAAACGCATTGGCATGTTTTTATTGTCGAAATGAGGCCATGAGAAAATAACAGCTTTTTAAAACACCGCCCTCTTGAGTGCCTCAGATTTTGCCAAGAATCCAGAATAAATGAGAAACTGTTGTCTGGAAATGCTAGAAATACATTGTAAGATTTTGACTGCTGTTGGCAGATTTGTGTTTCTGTTGTGTTTCTTTAAGAAAATATGCCTAAGTTGTCAAAAAACAAAACTTAAATGAAGAAATGTAAAAATGATTTACTAAATTCTTAATCAATGATGTGCATGCATCTGCAGAATCACACATTGTTTACTCCTTATAAGTAAAATGTATCCTCCACTGCCTAAAATCTTCAGAAGTTGATTTAGCTGCCTGACCTGTTGCACTAAAAAGAAGCATCTTTTGTGTTTCAGTCAGTAGCCTAATGTTAGCCAACGTTACTGGCTCTGAGAATGAAAAAGTAAACACTAACTAAACGCTTCCACAATCTCACTGATATTCACACTTCTTGTGAATATGGGTCCCAATATCGATAAATTCATTTTATTACAACTCTCTTCCCCCACTCCGTTCTTTCACTTAATCTCTCCTGACTGACCTGAATTTGCGTTTGTTGAGTCCCAAAACATTACTTAGATTTAGAGCACTATTATGGAGGAAAAAAAAAAAAAAAAACGGTTACTGTTAAAATATCAAGAACACAAATACTGTGGTAGCAGTAATAATTGTCATCACAAGATGAAATAAGAGTGAGAAGCATGTCTCTCTTGTTCGGAGCATTTTAATGGCTTGCATTTCTAGATATTTTCATCAGTTGAAATGGGACTGACTAAAAACACTCTGCTCTCAGTGTAAATGATCTTTCTTCTCCTCCTAGTAAATCACACTAACTCTATTGATCTTCTTCCCATCTGGAAATAAGTGGCTGAGGTGAGAGAGCCTCCACCATGTTTTTTTGCTCTCACATCCATCTGTGTCTTCTGGCTGCTTACAGCCACTGTAATAATATGAATTTGATGGACCACTCCTGACCGTGTTGGCCCCATTCCCCAATGCATGGATTTTATTATGATTATAGTCCCCTGAGGGCATGTGAGACTAAGATCAGCTCTGCCAATACCCATGTCACGGCTTCTCAAGAGCACTTAAAGGTAATAGGAGGAAATAAGGGACTAAGTATCCATTTTCTTCTCAACCTAGATCTGTAATTTACCTACCAACAATAAGAATTTCCCATAGTCCACTGCCTCATAATCTTTGACTCTTAAGTGTTAGGCATTCAGTGGTTCTTAGAGTCAAGCGTCACTCTAAAATCCAACAAGCCTTACTGCTAACAACATGCCAGCTGGATGAAGAAAGTGCACTTGGAAGGTTGCCAAAAGAGACGCCAGCCCTTGATCACTCCGAGGCATTTTCTGGTCATTCTGGATAATTGTGGCTTTGCTAATTATTCACATCAAACTGTGGCACGTATCGGCACCCTCCCTGTCATCATTAAAAGCTGACGAGCATTATCATCGATTCAGAATCCTATTTCAGTACGTCAGTGTGGATGTTATCCTCTCTGCATCCAAAGTCCAAACTGGTTAGCCTCTGGAAGCAAAACCATAAGGATGTTACAGGAAGTATGAAGCTGCCATAAAATGAGCATCAAACATCAAAATCTGGCTGCGAATGTTGGACCCACTCTTTATTGTCATAGTTACATCCAACATTTAGTTTTATATACCCGTCACTCTTGGAAAAAGTGTAGGTTAACAACAATTAGCATCAGCATTAGACTTATTTTCTTGCTCTTTTTGTGAAGCATAATCTAAATATGAATGCCTTATTTTGTATGGAAATATTTAACATAGGAATGAAACGATGACTGATGATGAAATTTTTAGATGAATGGAATATCCTGTATTTCATTTTCAAGAAAAGCTTAGCTCAGTGATTCAGCAAAATTATGAAAGGAAAGCATGCTGCAGTGGTTTGAGGAGTTTCTATGGATGTTTTGATGTGTGCCCCCCCCCCCCAGCGGTGCTGTGCATCTTACCACAGCTGATGTCCTTTGTGGAGAAGTGAGCACTTTTTCAGGACTACATTTCAATTCGACACAATTGAAAAGATTTTTTTGGTGGAGTTTTGCTTTAAAAGGGGAAGTGATTCAGTCTGGAGCACATTCAGTGTGACACTATAAGGGTCTTGGGGGGAAAAAAATGTGTCAAAGTGGCTGATACTAGCAATTTCTTTTGTTTGTTTGACATACATTCCTTTGTGTTACCTGATAATAGCATCATTGTGGAAGATACACTGAAATTCGAGAATGTGTTTCTACTAAAGCTTCAGTCCGTGGCTGATATTAACCTTTCTCAGACCTCAGGTTGGAGCACTTTCTCTTCCAAAATGCATCCGTAAAAAGCATCCCATATAATCTCTTAGGGAGGATAGCAAGTGTCCAACACGAGTCAGATGGATGATACATTAGTGCGTAGAGTTTTAAAGAGCAGTGCATTGGCTTCATCCATTAGCTTAATGTGTTCTTTTCCACTCAATAGCCAATCCCCTCTATGCCCCTATGACTGCTTTGTCATGTGCTCTTCTCTTTTCACCTCTCTGTTGTGTTTGGGGAGATGAAAGAGAAAATATTGCACTGTAATCAGGAGTTATACCTCTCCAAAACAGCCAATAATGGGACATATTACCTTGTATCATTCCCTTTCTCAACGCCTCAAGGGACTCAGAAGATGAAAGATGCAAGGCAGACTGAGCAGCTAAATCATGCTGTCTCATTGCACATAGAAAATGGATGTATACAGCTTTTTTGGCAGATTTAACTTGATCCTTTTTAGTCTCTTACATGCACCACAAATGTACTTTTCCACTAACTGGTTTGATAATTTCCCCAGGCATGGCTGGGCCATCATGAAGAAAATGCAAATGATGAACAATGTACAGCCCATGTAATGGTGAAAATTAGTCATACTGCATATCTAATCAAATGGCAAAACTTTTCGAGTTTGTCATCAAGGAGAAACAGAAATCCATAAGGGTCTGCTGGGTGCTGGGGGAATCTAAAATTCACTGCACACCAAAATGAATGTGTTAATGAGAATGGGGGGGGGGGAGTCTGGAGCTGTTTTATTTATTGCAGACAGTCCTGAGCCCTGAGATGCATGTCACAAACAGACAAAAAAGAGGCAACAGAAAAGAAACAATTTTAAAACTGTTTATAATATCTGTTGCTTTCGATGAGTAATGTAATATCTGCATGTCCCACTTCTACTGTCAAAAAAATTTTGGCCTTGATTCTGATACTGTATTTGTTTATGGGACAGTTGAATCATCTTTAACGTCCGCCGTCACTGTGTTCGCTGGCATCTGCAGCAGCCACAGCGGCATATGCCTCACAGCTGTCAGTGCAGCTGAAATGTCCAGAGCGCACTGCTCCAGGTTGTGAATATGAAAACATGGGCTGATTAGCCATGCAAGGCAGAGACATCACACATTCAAGTGGTGAGACTATCCTGCTGACTACTGAAATGTTACTATCATATGGAGCTCTTAAAATGCAAACAAATGTGTATAAATGTGAACAATAATGCTGGACAAAAAAAATAATTTAATGCCAGTTGAAGAAATAATGTCAACATGGGTTGTAAGCAAAGAAAACTGACGATGAGAAAGCTTTTGGGGGGGGTAGGCTAAGAATTTACTTAATTACTTTTCCTACAAAACGTATTTGCTGTTGTTAATTAGTTGTATAAACATGATTTCTAGGAGACAGTTTCTAATAGCAGATGCAATTAGAAACTGAAACAATTACTTTGTGAGCACAGAAAAGAGACAGAATTACTGCCTCACGGCTGTATACCACTGCCAACCAGCTTAGCTGCAGGAAATATGGTCACAACTTCCCCCTTCTGAGTTACAGCATTGAATAATGGCCAGAAGTGTTTTTGCAGAACATTATGATATCACAGTGAAGTTGACCTTTGACCATTTGGATATGAAATATCATCACGTCATCATTTTATCCCATTAAACATTTGTGTGTTATTGTGTCATGACTGGTGTATGAATTATGGCCAAAAATGTGTTTTGTGAGGTCACAAAGAGCAATCGATGTTCTTGCCAAATCTGAAGGGATTCCCTTGAGGAGTTCCTGAGATATTGCATTGACAAGGCCAAAACCATGTTATGTGAGGTCATTGTGACCTTGACCTTTGACCTTTGATCACCAAAATCTAACACATGGACAGACGTTTGGACAACCCAAAATCATAACGCCTCTGGCCATGGTTGTTGCCGGCACAGAGGCATAGACACAGCTCCCAGAAAATTTGAGTCAGCACAGGTACTTTTGTCATCGAGACTTTGTTTCATTCTTATTCCCCAAAGCTCTCCTCTAAAGTCTTTTTCTAGCGCCATCATCATGTCAAAATTTCAATTTGTCTGATACTTTGGTTTATCACCAAAACTCACATTTCCATCAGCCTCAGTGTTTAGTGCCAATTTTAAACATTAGCATGCTAACACACTAAATTAAGATGGTGAAGATGGTAACCATTAAAGTCTATCTGCTAAAGATCAGCATGTTAGCTATGTAAGAACTTGAAAAGCATAGCAAGAGAGCACACATCAGAGAATCTCCTCAGTACCCTCAGTTTTTTCTCTTTGTTTTGGAAAGATGAGATGAGAGTCCTCCCTGGATCCATTGGTTTGTTATATCTAAATTAATGAAATTATTTGTATCTGGGATTTTTAAAAGTGATCTGTTAAACGGGGGTTTAGTGGAAACATTGCTGTCTTATACGCTCCAGGCATTGGAGAGGCATCTGGAGTGTGTGTGTGTGTGTGTGTGGGTGTGGGTGTATGAGTCCACACTCTAGGAAGACTAGGATCTCGCTTGGGAGCCAAAGAGAAGAAAAATATTCCCCCAGAGAAGAAGAAGGAACAGCTGAGACTAATTCGTCAGATTACCTGGCAGCTGGGGAAAAAGCAACACCCCAAATAACCCAAGAGTTTTGCTGTGTAATTGCTTTCATTTGAAATTCATATTCGTGTGTGTGAGTGTGTGTGGGACTATTTATTTCGCAGCTGTCGCTGGTTGCAAAAACAAGCTTACTTTTCCCCCCCAAGTCACGTCTCTTCACTTTGTCAAGCTCAGGAGTTTTCTGCCTGCCAGCGTGATAGGCAGACAGTCAAATCAAGCAAATTCAACAACATGCACCTGAATGAGATGAAAGGCTGTTTTTGCCAAAAGAAGAGAAGCAGCACCGGGGGCCTCTTGTGCTGGCAAGGTGATATTCCTTTCATATTCTTCCAAAGACTGTATGAACCCAAAAAGACTTCTTGAAACATGTGAAAATTGGATCTCAAAAATCAATAACAAAAATATGGATGGAAATTGGATTAACTTTTTTGTCTTCTTTTAATTTATTTGAAGGGTTTGTGCGCATGATCAGGAGCTTGTGTCCTCTGTATTTTCTTTCATTGGAAGGTAATTGTATGGTAAAGAGCGTTTTCTTGCAAAAAAATAGAAGGATGTGATGATAAACAAGGCACATAGCTGACTCAATCCACATTAGCACTGACAGCCACAAACAGCTGGCACCTGGTTGCTGCTTCCTCAGAGTGCTTGTTGTGCTTGGCCTCTCCTGTATAACAGCAGGAAATGTTGGTTGTTGATTATCTGCTCTCTCCTGGTCTGACTGGATCATGTAATAATGGCAGAGTCTGCTTAGTGGAGTCAAACAATATGGACTTCTCTCAGGAAAAAAAAGACTACTGTACAATAGACTATGGAATCAATTTCCTGATGATATGATATACGATATCTTGTCCTTGGACATGAATGCAAACAACTCTGTAATATTACATTAGTTTTGCCCTGAGAGCAAGGTCAGAGCTGTTTTCTGCATCATTAGATAAAATAAAAATTACATAAAAGCAAGTCAGTGAAAATTGTAAAGTTATTTGCAACAATCTCCAACAACCAGAGTCACACTTCTCATAGTCCATATTATAAGGGTCAATTAGGGAAGCTACTGTATAGAACACTTGAGAATAGAGTTAAATCTCCAGTGGGTAAGGGTCATAGGAACTACCAGAAAGTTTTTCCTTTCACCCCCACATCAAAGAGTAAGGGCATTTTTGATTGTTCAATGCAAATGAAGTTTCCACTGGCATGTACTGCCACCAGGAAATAACCATATCCCTCACTGTTTCAAGGCCGACAACAACAGAGGCTTTCGCCTTCTCCTGCCTGTTTAGCTTTTGCTCCCAAATCAGCTGTCAGCTGTATAAATGAAAGCATTACAGCCTTCAATAGTGTTACAAACTCAACTGGGTACTGTCTGACATAGTTTAGCTTCAGTCAGTGCAGGTAGTGACTGACCGACACATATTTTCCCTCAGGGTTTACCGTAGCTGTGTGTAGATATGCTCTACTTGTTCATATGTATTAATATTTTTATCCTACACTTTACCGGACATGAAGGCTCCGTTTGAGAGAAATTGTGATTTTCATATTCATGATGATTGTTAGTTCTGGAAAAATACATTACCGTAATGACGCATTAAGCGATCGACACTGATTGACTTAATGCACTGAAGTACTGATAATGCAGAAAAACCACAGCCATATTTCTAACTTCCTGTAATCGTAGCTGCATCTCAACACATTTCCCAATTTAGAAATATGCCCCAAAGGAAGCAAACAAGCAGCTCAATACTTCTATCTAAGGTGTGAGAAGTCGTGGATATCCTTAGAGCGCTCTGAATCATCCCGGTCAAATACTGGTTTCTGTTTCAAGGTGGAGGTGTTTTGATATTACCCAAGGAGACTTGTCCAACCAGCATGTGTGTTTACTTTGAGGAATGTGTTGTATTTTTCAAGAGCATCAGGTTGAAAAATAAAATAAATTCTTTATCCTCTATGGAAAATTAAGCTCAAAGTTAACTTTGGTAATTTGCAATACCATAAGTGAACCACAGAAAAGGAGCGTGGTCTATAATATTTCTCAGTATGGTTTGTTGTTTTTAAATGCGCTCTATAAATAAATTGACTTCACTTTTATAAAACCTAAGGCAATTACTGATGAGCTACGCTAGCTTAACATGCTGAAAACAAATTCTTAAAAAAATTTTTTTAAAAAAAGTGTTTCACTGAAAATTATTAAAGACTGAATTTTCTGAACAGTTGTTTTAGAGAAAGACTTTCTCCCATGACGGAGCATCAGTCTCACTAGTTCATTTAGCAGCTCTCTGTAAGATCTTCTCGGCTCTGTGACCTTTTCAAAACTAGGCTGCAGACATAAAACAAGCTGATGTCTCCCACAAGCACAGAAAACCTTTATCAGCTTTTAAAAGCAGGAGTGAAATCCTCTTTCATATTTACACAAAACTGTTGGATGAGAGTCGCTTATCACAGCCAAAACCTCTCGTTCACACTTCCACCGCCCACAAGCAATGCCTGCTCCGAGGACTGAAACATATCCACTCACCTAATCTTAAACCATTTGTCTGTTGTGTGTCTGTTTGTGTTATGGTTTTTTCTCTTCTTGATATCGTCCTCTGGGGAAAATAAATGTATAGCTTTCTACTATCTCCTGTACAACACGATCTGTTAACAATATGAACATAATCGTGATTAAAACACACACAGAAACATACTAGACCTGTGGAAAATTGACCGAATAGGAAGGTGAGAATGTGTGAAGTTACAAACGCAGAATATTGATTTTAAGTCTCACAGTGGGTGCTATCTTACAGTGTCCCCTGGGTGCCTGAATGCCAGGGGTTTTCACCACACTGAGAGAAAACTGCATATTGTTCTTTTTCAAGCAGCTTTCAGTGGTCTTGTGTGTTCATGGTGCCAAAAGGGCCAAAGAGCATGGGTATTATATTCCTTCTGTCCCTCTGTATTTGCCATCTATAACATCAAATCAACACTAGCATCCTAACTCTGTTCTTGGCCTCCGTGCATTGGCCTCCTTTGAGCCTAGGACTCCTCCCAACAGCATTAGTGTAATCTAGCTTTACCATATTTTTTGTAAATACAACACTGCCATATTATCCCCATACCGCAAATTTGTTAGCCGACAGTCATCTATTTATGCATCCAGGTAATTGGAACTACATTAGCATAAATTTGGAGGCTTGATTATACCCATACACATAATGTACATATAGCAAATCTCCATATATGAAATACATGTACATATGAAATAAAAATACATATTTAAAAATTATATATGAAACCTATAAGAAATTGGAACAATTTTATATATTGACATATATGTCTTACCCATATAAATATGTATGTATTCTTATATTGTAGACATGTAAATGAATATATATCCATCCCAAAGTCTGTGAAATATATGTTGATATATATACACTGGGTTCCAAAAGTCTGAGACCACACAGGTAGACAGACTTAAAATGAATGAGAAATTAATAAGAAAAACATATATAGCCATAGAGAATTGTTATAGGCGTGTTGTTTTAATAAACTTGTATATATTAATGAAATATATATCATTAACATATATGGTCACAACATGTTACACCATATACAACTTCATATTTCTAATATATGTATTACAAGTGACATACAGTATATGGTAGCATCCCTCTTGATATAGGGACATATGTGAGATATATTATATTTCTGTATGGGTATCCATTCACTCTCCTTGTAGCTGTGTGTTGGTGTCCTAGCTAGTTGCTGTATTCTTTGTCTGCCTACCTTTTGGTGCTGGATAGGTAGAATACAGTGGGTTTATCAGAGACTAAAACAGCTGCCTGTATGGCAGGTTATGGAAGGCAGTGAGAGTAAACCAGAACAATAAATTTGCAGGCCACAAATTGTTACCAAAATGATGAACTAAACGATGCTAAAACTTACTGTAGAGCTGAGAGGAAGTGCAGAATTGGTTAATTTTCCATTGTGGGTTTTCCATTTTTAAGCGACACCAACATTAGACATCGTGACATTATGCATTGTTGATGTAAAAAATTTTGATAAGTGCAGCTTTAATCTTCATACATACATTTAATTGACATGTTTTATTGGAATTGTCATTGGATTTATTTTATCAGTATAAATACTTTAAGGTTACTGTTAGTACAATCCTAGTTGTATTACAGTCCCATCCTTGTATTTCTTTTTCTTGTGTATGTTTGTAATTACCAATTTTTTGTACTATTACACCCCCAGCCAACTGGAGAAGGGGGATCTCCTTTTGAATTGCTTCCCTTGAGGTTTTCTTCCATCACTCATGGTCATTATTGCTAGCCTTGGGCTGGATCAGGACTCAATGCTGTCATGTGCCTAAAAGCACACTTTGGCCATTGCACAGTGTATGATATTAGGCTATAAATATAACTGTGACTTAACTTAAATTTGGATGGCTTTACAAACATACTTATTTCCACAAAGTTGTTTTCTGCTATGAAGCTGAACTACATGAAATATTCTTCAGAAGTTAAAAACGTCAATGGTTAAGGTTTTACATTTTATGGGGTGTAATTATCTCTGTCACAGAAAAAGTAACTCTGCTAACTCAGAGCACTCAAGCAACAAATTGTTTCCCTCCGTGGATGTACACATGGGCCATTTTGAAAAGAAATCTATCTTTGGCTGTGATACAGTTCACTCAGGCAGATCCCACCTACGGAAAGGTGCCACAGGACCAAAGCCAACAGAAGTGCAGTCGTGTGCAAACACATCATGGCCTGTGTCTTTCATCTTTTGTATGTATTTCAGTTGTTTATGTGTGCAGTTGCTGTGACCCAGCTGATTGGTAAGGTCCCATTCTGCTGCTATATTTCCCTCCAAGCAGCAAGACTTTCACTCTTTTTGAGTGTCAGCTACCAATTTTATATAAGTCAAGGCCATTAACCCTCAGCAGAGTTTGTTTCATGATACGTCCCTGTGTGGGCATTGCAAATACGCCTGAATTTCACAATTTTTGTGTGAGCATAAGAAAAAAAAATGTGTTTATATATGAGCTTGTCAGTGTGTTTGCTTCTGTGTTTGCCTGGAAGTCACAGGGTACATGTTTGTTTGTGTGTACAAACAGTTTGTCCGTATTGATTCCGTCTTTCACGTCATATCAGTGGTTGTGCATTCTTCCACACAGTTTGTCCCTGTAACTACAGTATTGTACATATTACACTTTGTGGATTGTTATTAAACTCATTTGTAAGTAGAAGGAAAAAGGTAAGTTAAAAAAAAATAACATTTTCTTCAAGTCCAATATTCTCAAACAACCTACATGTTTTTTTTCAGATATGGTTTTATGGCTAAGATTAGAATTAGGTTCAAGTTAAGGCTCGCAAGTTCATTATGTCAGTGAGGGTTCTAACAAGTACATAGGTTAGGGTTCGGCTGTGTGTGTGTGTTGTGTGTCCTGTTGTTGGGATAACACATTACCAGGCCTCCCAAATGTATGCTACCTGTAAACTGTCACTTTCCATCAGGGGACAGGGAAATTTGAGTTAATAAGAACAAATAAGTTAGAAAAAAACAAAAAAGCAAACAAAGATAAGATAAGAATATAGTCAATACCTGACAAGTAAAAGAGGGGGGGGGGGGGGGGGGGGGGGGGGGGGGGGGGGGGGGGGGGGGGGGGGGGGTGGGGTGGGGGGGGGGGGGGGGGATACATATATATATATATATATATATATATATACACACAGTATTATAAACTGCTGCCTTCACTGTGCTTTTTCAAGCCTTATTGTATCCAACCCTTTTCAGGAGCACTCAGTGTTTTACTTTGAACATATTCCTTTTGAACATGATCCTTTTATGATCACGTTGACCCTTGGGTAGTTCCAGTTCCACTAACATGGTAAACTTTGTTGGCATCAGATTCAGGCATGAGATTATTTATACATAATCCCTGTGCACTGACAATGAACTTGCAGAAAATGAATGAAATTCAATTCCAACACCTTATCTGGTATTTATGTAAATTTAGTGTTATATCTGTTTTGAAAAGGCTTTTTCTAGCTCCAAGACAATTATTATATAAGTAAAAAGCGCTGTTTTATCACAGTAGGGTACACTGTGTCCATTAAATTATTACTCATGCAGAATACAAAATGATGTGAAAGTCATCCCTGGAAGCAGCTGAAGACAGAGTTATCCACCAGTGCAAACAGCATTAATAGAACTGTTTTACTTTTATTTAAAATTCCTTTTTAGTTCGCCCTGTCAAACAAAGTGATACTGCATACCTAATCTAGTGCAACAGGTAAAACCATCCCTCACCACAAAGCTTTTTAAAGTGATGTACATGATTTAGCACCATTTTATCTTATGCTCTCAAAATTACTTTGATCTGCAGCCTAGTCCTACAGCTATAACTAGTCCTATAGTTGGGTTAAATCTTTATTGAAGAAAAGATGAAAAGAAAAGCGGCATGAAGGTGAGCATGGATTGGAAGAGGAAATCAGTGACAGATTACTGATTGTATGAACAAAGTTTGTCCAGTGGCG
>NW_019175132.1:1093472-1105295 GCF_002260705.1 Seriola dumerili
AAGAGAGAGATATTTGTAAGTCCTCATCAGTGGTTGCTATGCTTACAGATTGTACTCCCTGGTGTGCCTGAATTGCCTTAGTGTGGTTTACCACACGAGAGAAAACTGCATATTTTTGTTTGTCTTTCAAGTCAGCTTCTTGCCAGATAGGGGTGGCGTGTGGTGTGGTGGGTATATTCTGATGGTGTGACCAAACAGGGCCAACGACTGAAGAGTTATGCATCCTCGGCGTATCATGTCTTTCTCTTTCCATTATTCCCTTCTGCCCGCCTCTGTGACTTTGCCAATCTATTATACATCAAAGTCCAAACAACGTCAGCATCACACTAAACTCTGTCATGGCCTTCGCTGCGTGCATTAGGCCTCCTTTGAGCCTAGGACTCCTCCCAACAGCATTAGTGTAATCTAGCTTTACCATATTTTTTGTAAATACAACACTGCCATATTATCCCTATACCGAACGAAAGTGTCTGTTGTTAGCGAACAGTCATCTATTTATGCATCCAGGTAATTGGAACTACATTAGCATAAATTTGGAGGCTTGATTATACCCATACACATATGTACATATAGCAAATCTCCATATATGAAATACATGTACATATGAAATAAAAATACATATTTAAAAATTATATATGAAAACCTATAAGAAATTGGAAACAATTTAATATATTGACATATATGTCTTACCCATATAAATATGTATGTATTCTATAATTGTAGACATGTAAATGAATAATATATCCATCCCAAAGTCTGTGAAATATATGTTGATATATATACACTGGGTTCCAAAAGTCTGAGACCACACAGGTAGAACAGACTTAAAATGAATGGAGAATTAATAAGAAAAGACATACATAAGCCATAGAGAATTGTTATAGGCGGTGTTGTTTTAATAAACTTGTATATATTAATGAAATATATATCATTAACATATATGGTCACAACATGTTACACCATATACAACTTCATATTTCTAATATATGTATTACAAGTGACATACAGTATATGCAGCATCCCTCTTGATATAGGGACATATGTGAGAGTATATTATATTTCTGTATGGGTATACCATTCACTCTCCTTGTAGCTGTGTGTTGGTGTCCTAGCTAGTTGCTAGTATTCTTTGTCTGCCTACCTTTTGGTGCTGGATAGGTAGAATACAGTGGGTTTAATCAGAGACTAAAACAGCTGCCTGTATGGCAGGTTATGGAAGGCAGTGAGAGTAACCAGCACATAAATTTGCAGGCCACAAATTGTTACCCAATGATGAACTAAACGATGCTAAAAACTTACTTGTAAGAGCTAGAAAGGAAGTGCAGAATTTGTTAATTTTCATTGTGGGTTTTCCAATTTTTAAGCGACACCAAACATTAGACATCGTGACACTTATGCATTGTTGAGTGTAAAAATTTTGATAAGTGCAGCTTTAATCTTCATACATACATTTAATTGACATGTTTTATTGGAATTGTCATTGGATTTATTTTATCAGTATAAATACTTTAAGGTTACTGTTAGTACAATCCTAGTTGTATTACAGTCCCATCCTTGTATTTCTTTTTCTTGTGTATGTTTGTAATTACCAATTGTTTTGGTACTATTACACCCCCAGCCAACTGGAAGAGGGGATCTTCCTTTTGAATTGCTTCCCTTGAGGTTTTCTTCCATCACTCATGTCATTATTGCTAGCCTTGGGCTGGATCAGGACTCAATGGCTGTCATGTGCCTAAAAGCACACTTTGGCCATTGCACAGTGTATGATAATTAGGCTATATAATATAACTGTGACTTAACTTAAAATTTGGATGGCTTTACAAACATACTTATTTCCACAAAGTTGTTTTCTGCTATGAAGCTGAACCTACATGAATATTCTTCAGAAGTTAAAAACGGTCAATGGTTTAAGGTTTTACATTTAATGGGGTGTAATTAATCTCTGTCACAGAAAAAGTAACTCTGCTAACTCAGAGCACTCAAAGCAACAAATTGTTTCCCTCCGTGGATGTACACATGGGCCATTTGTGAAAAGGAAATCTATCTTTGGCTGTGATACAGTTCACTCAGGCAGATCCCACTAACGGAAAGGTGCCACAGGACCAAAGCCAACAGAAGTGAGTCGTGTGCAAACACAATCAATGGCCTGTGTCTTTCAATCTTTTGTATGTATTTCAGGTTGTTTATGTGTGCAGTTGCTGTGACCCAGCTGTTGATGGTAAGGTCCCATTCTGCTGCTATATTTCCCTCCAACAGCAAGACTTTCACTCTTTTTGAGTGTCAGCTACCAATTTTATATAGTCAAGGCCATTAACACCTCAGCAGAGTTTGTTTCATGATACGTCCCTGTGTGGGCATTGCAAATACGCCTGAATTTCACAATTTTTGTGTGAGCATAAAGAAAAAAAATGTGTTTATATATGAGCTTGTCAGTGTGTTTGCTTCTGTGTTTGCCTGGAAGTCACAGGGTACATGTTTTGTTTGTGTGTACAGAACAGTTTGTCCGTATTGATTCCGTCTTTTTCAACGTCATAGTCAGTGGTTTGTGCATTCTTCCACACAGTTTTGTCCCTGTAACTACAGTATTGTACATATTACACTTTGTGGATTGTTATTAAACTCATTTGTAAGTAAAAGGAAAAAGGTAAGTTAAAAAAAAATAACATTTTCTTCAGTCCAATATTCTCAAACAACCTACATGTTTGTTTTTTCAGATATGGTTTTATGGCTAAGATTAGAATTAGGTTCAAGTTAAGGCTCGCAAGTTCATTATGTCAGTGAGGGTTCTAACAAGTAGCATAGGTTAGGGTTCGGCTGTGTGTGTTGTGTTGTGTGTCCTGTTGTTGGATAACACATTACCAGGCCTCCCAAATGTAATGCTACCTGTAAACTGTCACTTTCCATCAGGGGACAAGGGAAATTTGAGTTAATAAGAACAAATAAGTTAGAAAAAAAACAAAAAAGCAAACAAAGATAAGATAAGAATATAGTCCAATATGTCCTGACAAGAAAAGAGGGGGGGGGGGGGGGTGGATACATATATATATATATATATATATATATATACACACACGTATTATAAACTGCTGCCTTCACTGTGCTTTTTCAGCCTTATTGTATCCAACCCTTTCAGGAGCACTCAGTGTTTTACTTTTGAACATATTCCTTTTGAACATGATCCTTTTAATGATCACGTTGACCCTTGGGTAGTTCCACTAACATGGTAAACTTTGGTTGGCATCAGATTCAGGCATGAGATTATTTATACATAATCCCTGTGCACTGACAATGAACTTGCAGAAAAATGAATGAAATTCAATTCCAACACCTTATCTGGTATTTATGTAATTTAGTGTTATATCTGTTTTGAAAAGGCTTTTTCTAGCTCAAGACAATTATTATATAAGTAAAAAGCGCTGTTTTATTACACAGTAGGGTACACTGTGTCCATTAAATTATTACTCTCATGGCAGAATACAAAATGATGTGAAAGTCATCCCTGGAAGCAGCTGAAGACAGAGTTATCCACCAGTGCAAACGAGCATTAATAGAACTGTTTTACTTTATTTAAAATTCCTTTTTAGTTCGCCCTGTCAAACAAAGTGATTACTGCACTACCTAATCTAGTGCAACAGGTAAAACATCCCTCACCACAAAAGCTTTATTTTAAAGTGATGTACATGATTTAGCACCATTTTGCATTATGCTCTCAAAATTACTTTGATCTGCAGCCTAGTCCTACAGCTATAACTAGTCCTATAGTTGGGTTAAATCTTTATTGAAGAAAAGATGGAAAAAAAGAGACATGAAGGTGAACATGGATTGGAAGAGGAAATCAGTGACTGTTACTGACTACAGTTACTGATTGTATGAACAAAGTTTGTCCAGTGGCAAAGTTTTGTATTTCGGATAGGGTTTTGCAGGAAAAGATAGTAAGAATCCATAAACGCTTAAAACCTTTGAGTGATGAGTACTGTTATATGCCACTTTAATCATTCAGATTATCATGGAGATTACACTGTTATTGCATAAATCCATATCGCATGTGTATATGTGATGTTTTAATGCAAATTAACTGCAATTTTAATAGTGTTGTAATCACCCATCCATCCACCATCTCCATCGCTACAACTCATGACATTAAATTGTGTCCTTAATCACACAATGTAAACACCATGCTGACTTCAAGCATGTTTATTTATAATCCAGGGATTCTTTATTCTAATCTGATTGCACAGCATTTCTCCTCTTCCATTAAAACCAAATAAAACATCCCTTTACAAGATATCGACCTAGCTTAATGCTATTATTAGCCTGTTTCAAAAAAGAGACAGATTTTCTTTAAGGTAATAATGCTGAGGGTACTCATGAAATCAGACCATGTTTTGGATACAGTACCATTCATGGCCTGTATCTTTTCAACAAGAGCCATTCAGTGTATTTACATACTGTAATTACCTCTATAGGTAGATTTCATTGTTACTGGTCCACCACCCCTGCACTGGATTTAAATTCCCTTTACATGCACAAGGGTTTCACAGGAAACAATGCATAGGCCTACGTACAGTATAATCCAGCATTAATGTTAATAATTTTATCTCATATGAGCCCCATTGTTTCCTGTTCTCCCTCTGAATACAGCATCAGAGCTGAACGAAATTACTGCAAATGAGTCTTACCACTGCCGCTTCATATTAAAAGTGCTCAACTGATGAAACTGTCTGTTTGACTGCACTGTAAACCGATAAACTAGTTGTTCTTTTGTTGTATATATGACAACTGAAGTTACAATCTGAAAGCTTAACTACGAGTTGAAAGTAAAATCCTCCATTACCTGGTTCTGTCTCCATCAAAATAATTTTGAATAATTGTATTATGTTTAATTATTTTCCATATAGGCTACTAAATGTTGAAAGGAATTATTGTTTTTATTTTATCATCACTGTCTGGGATATGTCAGTGATTTAGCAACAACAGGGATTTTGATGCATAATAACTTTTTGTGCATGGTTGAATCATAGACGTATTATAGATGTAAGAAGATTTTGGCTACTTGAGTACAAACTTGAGATACTGGCACTTCCATTTTGTAAGACAAGCATTCTCCTCTCCATTTGCAGGGGAGATATTTTTACTAGCTGCTACTACTAGCAACTTTGCGGACCGAGGTTAGCCTTTCTGTGCAGCTAACTATGGCAACAGCGGACAACTGTAGAACTGCAGTATCGAAAGATGGCCGCCATAAGCTAGAGGTCACCAGACCACCATGGCTGTAGCAGCAAAGTCCCTGAATGTATTGTAATGGCCAAGGATGAGATTTATTGCATATGAATTTAACTTCTTATTTGGGAGAAGAAGAATGTGTTATTTCTTCTTTCAAAAGTTATATAGTCTCACACGAACTCATACAATACCACAAGTGTGTATTTCTAATGTTGTCTTTTAGAAAAACAGAAACCTGAGGGATAAACAAGAAAAATATTTGATTTCTGTTCCTTAATTACATGTTGAATATGAGACTTAAATGTTCAAAGGGGCATATTTCTCTCATAATATCATCTTTCCACAAGTAAACAAGAGAGAGGACATAAAGAGAATCAGTTGCTTTGGCTTTTACCTCATTTCTTACTTATAGCCTACAAACAACAGACAACAACAAACATTTAACTTGGTTGCTTTTAAAATATTCTGCCGGAAAACAGGATGAATGGAAACTCTTTGGTAAATCTAATTTTGTGTGGGTTGAGAGAGACTCTGGGTGGGGGCGGGGGGGGAATCTGATTAGAGCCTCTTTTTATGAAACAGGTTGTTCACTTTTACCCCAGCTAACCTCACTGGCATTTTTCAGAGGCCAAGTTTGTGGACTCAAAGTTTGCCTGTACAGATTCGCTAACTGAGCCTTATTTAGTGATAATGGCTGAAAATGCTCATAAATTCACTCCAGAAAGTCCAGAAGGTCTGCATACTATTCAGCCTCACCGGAGGGGCAGAAAGAGCTGATGGCTATCATCAAAAAGAGAGAGATATTTGTAAGTCCTCATCAGTGGTTGCTATGCTTACAGATTGTACTCCCTGGTGTGCCTGAATTGCCTTAGTGTGGTTTACCACACGAGAGAAAACTGCATATTTTTGTTTGTCTTTCAAGTCAGCTTCTTGCCAGATAGGGGTGGCGTGTGGTGTGGTGGGTATATTCTGATGGTGTGACCAAACAGGGCCAACGACTGAAGAGTTATGCATCCTCGGCGTATCATGTCTTTCTCTTTCCATTATTCCTTCTGCCCGCCATTCTCGTGTACATTTGCCAATCTATTATACATCAAAAGTCCAAACAACGTCAGCATCACAATAAATCTCTTGGTCAGTGCGCCCTACCCGCTGTCATCTCAGGCCTCCTTTGAGCCTAGGACTCCTCCCAACAGCATTAGTGTAATCTAGCTTTACCATATTTTTTGTAAATACAACACTGCCATATTATCCCTATACCGAACGAAAGTGTCTGTTGTTAGCGAACAGTCATCTATTTATGCATCCAGGTAATTGGAACTACATTAGCATAAATTTGGAGGCTTGATTATACCCATACACATATGTACATATAGCAAATCTCCATATATGAAATACATGTACATATGAAATAAAAATACATATTTAAAAATTATATATGAAAACCTATAAGAAATTGGAAACAATTTAATATATTGACATATATGTCTTACCCATATAAATATGTATGTATTCTATAATTGTAGACATGTAAATGAATAATATATCCATCCCAAAGTCTGTGAAATATATGTTGATATATATACACTGGGTTCCAAAAGTCTGAGACCACACAGGTAGAACAGACTTAAAATGAATGGAGAATTAATAAGAAAAGACATAATAAGCCATAGAGAATTGTTATAGGCGGTGTTGTTTTAATAAACTTGTATATATTAATGAAATATATATCATTAACATATATGGTCACAACATGTTACACCATATACAACTTCATATTTCTAATATATGTATTACAAGTGACATACAGTATATGCAGCATCCCTCTTGATATAGGGACATATGTGAGATATATTATATTTCTGTATGGGTATACCATTCACTCTCCTTGTAGCTGTGTGTTGGTGTCCTAGCTAGTTGCTAGTATTCTTTGTCTGCCTACCTTTTGGTGCTGGATAGGTAGAATACAGTGGGTTTAATCAGAGACTAAAACAGCTGCCTGTATGGCAGGTTATGGAAGGCAGTGAGAGTAACCAGCACATAAATTTGCAGGCCACAAATTGTTACCACAATGATGAACTAAACGATGCTAAAAACTTACTTGTAAGAGCTAGAAAGGAAGTGCAGAATTTGTTAATTTTCATTGTGGGTTTTCCAATTTTTAAGCGACACCAAACATTAGACATCGTGACACTTATGCATTGTTGAGTGTAAAAATTTTGATAAGTGCAGCTTTAATCTTCATACATACATTTAATTGACATGTTTTATTGGAATTGTCATTGGATTTATTTTATCAGTATAAATACTTTAAGGTTACTGTTAGTACAAATCCTAGTTGTATTACAGTCCCATCCTTGTATTTCTTTTTCCTTGTGTATGTTTGTAATTACCAATTTTTTGGTACTATTACACCCCCAGCCAACTGGAAGAGGGGATCTTCTTTTGAATTGCTTCCCTTGGAGGTTTTCTTCCATCACTCATGGTCATTATTGCTAGCCTTGGGCTGGATCAGGACTCAATGCTGTCATGTGCCTAAAAGCACACTTTGGCCATTGCACAGTGTATGATATTAGGCTATATAATATAACTGTGACTTAACTTAAAATTTGGATGGCTTTTACAAACATACTTATTTCCACAAAGTTGTTTTCTGCTATGAAGCTGAACTACAATGAAATATTCTTCAGAAGTTAAAAACGGTCAATGGTTTAAGGTTTTACATTTTAATGGGGTGTAATTAATCTCTGTCACAGAAAAAGTAACTCTGCTAACTCAGAGCACTCAAGCAACAAATTGTTTCCCTCCGTGGATGTACACATGGGCCATTTGGAAAAGGAAATCTATCTTTGGCTGTGATACAGTTCACTCAGGCAGATCCCACTAACGGAAAGGTGCCACAGGACCAAAGCCAACAGAAGTGCAGTCGTGTGCAAACACATCAATGGCCTGTGTCTTTCATATCTTTTGTATGTATTTCAGGTTGTTTATGTGTGCAGTTGCTGTGACCCAGCTGTTGTGGTGAAGGTCCCATTCTGCTGCTATATTTCCCTCCAAACAGCAAGACTTTCACTCTTTTTGAGTGTCAGCTACCAATTTTAATATAGTCAAGGCCATTAAACCTCAGCAGAGTTTGTTTCATGATACGTCCCTGTGTGGGCATTGCAAATACGCCTGAATTTCACAATTTTTGTGTGAGCATAAAGAAAAAAAATGTGTTTATATATGAGCTTGTCCAGTGTGTTTGCTTCTGTGTTTGCCTGGAGTCACAGGGTACATGTTTTGTTTGTGTGTACAGAACAGTTTGGTCCGTATTGATTCCGTCTTTTTCACGTCATAGTCAGTGGTTTGTGCATTCTTCCACACAGTTTGTCCCTGTAACTACAGTATTGTACATATTACACTTTGTGGATTGTTATTAAACTCATTTGTAAGTAAAAGGAAAAAGGTAAGTTAAAAAAAAATAACATTTTCTTCAAGTCCAATATTCTCAAACAACCTACATGTTTTTTTTTCAGATATGGTTTTATGGCTAAGATTAGAATTAGGTTCAAGTTAAGGCTCGCAAGTTCATTATGTCAGTGAGGGTTCTAACAAGTATCATAGGTTAGGGTTCGGCTGTGTGTGTGTGTTGTGTGTCCTGTTGTTGGATACAACACATTACCAGGCCTCCCAAATGTATTGCTACCTGTAAACTGTCACTTTCCATCAGGGGACAAGGGAAATTTGAGTTAATAAGAACAAATAAGTTAGAAAAAAACAAAAAAGCAAACAAAGATAAGATAAGAATATAGTCAATATGTCCTGACAAGAAAAGAGGGGGGGGGGGGGGGGAGTACATATATATTATATATATATATATATATATACACACAGTATTATAAACTGCTGCCTTCACTGTGCTTTTTCAAGCCTTATTGTATCCAACCCTTTCAGGAGCACTCAGTGTTTTACTTTTGAACATATTCCTTTTGAACATGATCCTTTTATGATCACGTTGACCCTTGGGTAGTTCCACTAACATGGTAAACTTTGGTTGGCAATCAGATTCAGGCATGAGATTATTTATACATAATCCCTGTGCACTGACAATGAACTTGCAGAAAAATGAATGAAATTCAATTCCAACACCTTATCTGGTATTTATGTAATTTAGTGTTATATCTGTTTTGAAAAGGCTTTTTCTAGCTCCAAGACAATTATTATATAAGTAAAAAGCGCTGTTTTATTACACAGTAGGGTACACTGTGTCCATTAAATTATTACTCCATGGCAGAATACAAAATGATGTGAAAGTCATCCCTGGAAGCAGCTGAAGACAGAGTTATCCACCAGTGCAAACAGCATTAATAGAACTGTTTTACTTTATTTAAAATTCCTTTTTAGTTCGCCCTGTCAAACAAAGTGATTACTGCATACCTAATCTAGTGCAACAGGTAAAACATCCTCACCACAAAGCTTTTTAAAGTGATGTACATGATTTAGCACCATTTTGCATTATGCTCTCAAAATTACTTTGGATCCTGCAGCCTAGTCCTAACGCTATAACTAGTCCCTATAGTTGGGTTAAATCTTTATTGAAGAAAAGATGGAAAAAAAGAGACATGAAGGTGAACATGGATTGGAAGAGGAAATCAGTGACTAGTTCCTGACTACAGTTACTGATTGTATGAACAAAGTTTGTCCAGTGGCAAAGTTTTGTATTTCGGATAGGGTTTTTGCAGGAAAAGATAGTAAGAATCCATAAACGCTTAAAACCTTTGAGTGATGAGTACTTGTTATATGCATCTTTAATCAATTCAGATTATCATGGGAGATTACACTGTTATTGCAATAAATCCATATCGCATGTGTATATGTTGATGTTTTAATGCAAATTAACTGCAATTTTAATAGTGTTGTAATCACCCATCCATCCACCATCTCCATCGCTACAACTCATGACATTAAATTGTGTCCTTAATCACACAATGTAAACACCATGCTGACTTCAAGCATGTTTTATTTATAATCCAGGGATTCTTTATTCTAATCTGATTGCACAGCATTTCTCTCTCTTCCATTAAAACCAATAAAACATCCCTTTACAAGATATCGACCTAGTCTTAATGCTATTATTAGCCCTGTTTCAAAAAAGAGACAGATTTTCTTTAAGGTAATAATGCTGAGGGTACTCATGAAATCAAGACCATGTTTTGGATACAGTACCATTCATGGCCTGTATCTTTTCAACAAGAGCCATTCAGTGTATTTACATACTGTAATTACCTCTATAGGTAGATTTCATTGTTACTGGTCCACCACCCCTGCACTGGATTTAAATTCCCTTTACATGCACAAGGGTTTTCACAGGAAACAATGCATAGGCCTACGTACATATAATCCAGCATTAATGTTAATAATTTTATCTCATATGAGCCCCATTGTTTTTCCTGTTCTCCTCTTGAATACAGCATCAGAGCTGAACGAAATTACTGCAAATGAGTTTACCACTGCCGCTTCAATATTAAAATGTGCTCAAACTTGATGAAACTGTCTGTTTGACTGCACTGTAAACCGATCAACTAGTTGTTTCTTTGTTGTATTTATATATGACAAATGAAGTTACAAATCTGAAATCTTAACTAACGAGTTTGAAGTAAAATCCTCCATTACCTGGTTCTGTCGCCATCAAAATAATTTTGAATAATTGTATTATGTTTAATTATTTTACATATAGCTACTAAATGTTGAAAGGAAATTATTGTTTTTATTTTATTATCACTGTCTGGGATATGTCAGTGATTTAGCAACAACAGGGATTTTGATGCAATAATAACTTTTTTGTGCATGGGTTGAAATCATAGACGTATTATAGATGTAAGAAGATTTTGGCTACTTAGTACAAACTTGAGATACTGGCACTTCCATTTTGTAAGACAAGCATTCTCCTCTCCATTTGCAGGGGAGATATTTTTACTAGCTGCTACTACTAGCAACTTTGCGGACCGAGGTTAGCCTTTCTGTGCAGCTAACTATGGCAACAGCGGACAACTGTAGAAACTGCAGTATCGAAAGAATGGCCGCCATAAGCTAGAGGTCACCAGACCACCATGGCTGTAGCAGCAAAGTCCCTGAATGTATTGTAATGGCCAAGGATGAGATTTATTGCATATGAATTTAACTTCTTATTTGGGAGAAGAAGAATGTGTTATTTCTTCTTTCAAAAGTTATATAGTCCTCACACGACTCATACAATACAACAGTGTGTATTTCTAATGTTGTCTTTTAGAAAAACAGAAAACCTGAGGGATAAACAAGAAAAATATTTGATTTCTGTTCCTTAATTACATGTTGAAATATGAGACTTAAATGTTCAAAGGGGCATATTTCTCTCATAATATCATCTTTCCACAAGTAAACAAGAGAGAGGACATAAAGAGAATCAGTTGCTTTGGCTTTTACCTCATTTCTTACTTATAGCCTACAAACAACAGACAACAACAAACATTTAACTTGGTTGCTTTTAAAATATTCTGCCGGAAAACAGGATGAATGGAAATCTTTGGTAAATCTAATTTTGTGTGGGTTGAGAGAGACTCTGGGTGGGGCGGGGGGGAA
>NW_019175132.1:1105320-1163644 GCF_002260705.1 Seriola dumerili
TCAAAACAATTTTAAATTGGACTCCCCTGTGGAAAGATCAGGTCTTTTCTCATTGAACCCCGAGCACAAATATCAGAGGCAGCAGAATCATTTTCCATCCCCGTGACACAAATTGGCGTGACTTCAATAGTTGATGCAAGCTGAAATGTGGGATTGTTGTCCAAAGGGCTGTTCATCTGGTAATGATGGGCAATTATACTGATGCTTAGAATGAAAGCTTGGCACTTCAGTGTCATAATGGTGCTTCACATCCAAAATAAGAGATCCAAAGCTTCAAAAAAACAGCAGCAGTGTTTTCCTGGATGTTACTGTGATGTTTTTTATTGTTTTTATGGCTAGAACCATTTGTTGGTATATTGATCATTTTAGTGGCAAGTCTTCATGCTAATTAAATATCCTATTTTTCTTTTTTTTATATACTCAACACAAATTTAAACTAGCATTGTACGGGGGGGGAATCTGATTAGAGCCTCTTTTTATGAAACAGGTTGTTCACTTTTACCCCAGCTAACCTCACTGGCATTTTTCAGAGGCCAAGTTTGTGGACTCAAAGTTTGCCTGTACAGATTCGCTAACTGAGCCTTATTTAGTGATAATGGCTGAAAATGCTCATAAATTCACTCCAGAAAGTCCAGAAGGTCTGCATACTATTCAGCCTCACCGGAGGGGCAGAAAGAGCTGATGGCTATCATCAAAACAATTTTAAATTGGATCCCCTGTGGAAAGATCAGGTCTTTCTCATTGAACCCCGAGCACAAATATCAGAGGGCAGCAGAATCATTTTCCATCCCCGTGACACAAATTGGGCTGACTTCAATAGTTGATGCAAGCTGAAATGTGGGGATTGTTGTCCAAAGGGCTGTTCATCTGGTAATGATGGGCAATTATACTGATGCTTAGAATGAAAGCTTGGCAGCTTCAGTGTCATAATGGTGCTTCACATCCAAAATAAGAGATCCAAAGCTTCAAAAAAACAGCAGCAGTGTTTTCCTGGATGTTACTGTGATGTTTTTATTGTTTTTATGGCTAGAACCATTTGTTGGTATATTGATCATTTTAGTGGCAAGTCTTCATGCTAATTAAATATCCTATTTTTCTTTTTTTTTATATACTCAACACAAATTTAAACTAGCATTGTATCCAATAAACCAGTGACCTCAGTTTTATGTGACAAAACAATAGTGACATTATATAACAAAGTATGATGCATGGAGTTGTAAGAAAAAGAATGGCTGTTTTAAAAAGTGTCTTTCTGTTGAAATACAACCTGAGAGTTCATATGTTGAACAAGGCTGAAGCAATTTGTTCCTACATTTCTTTTTCTATTGCATGTGTTTCTATATATATATAAAGCTTTAGCTTTTTGAATTATTGCAGTAGTTTCATTATCACAGCACTGCAAGAACTGTACCCATTGTTCAACAGGAATGCCTGGATAATGAATTCTTTGTGCAGTCAAGCCTGTCAGCAGCCATTTAAATTGCTTCGCGATCAGCTTTCCCCATTGACTATGACAGAACTTTCATTCCAAAATGTGAGTGAATGTGAGTCCAAAAAAAAAAAGGTCCAAAAATTGTGAATATCTTCCAGCAGAAAATTAGGATTTCTCACCTCATTCATATGCAAGTTTGTTCAAATGACACAATTTTATCTGACAGTAACACATTAATTATTGCAATAATCATTTGCCAGGGCAGAAATCAGTTTTAAGGTTTCTTCAATATTGAAGAGTTTAGTCATTGGAACAATGCTCTGGTCCACCCTTCTGGCATAAATTGTAACTACAAGATGTGAAAATTGACATTTCAATATTAATTCAATATTGTTGAATTTATATGCTTATTTTATTATCATTGCTATTATATCAGTGTGGCTGCAGTTCCACGGTCATTCATGGAGTTCCTTTAATTTCCACATTCTCAACCCTGTCCAGTTTATGTGCTGTGTCCACGATCAATCCATTTATCAGGGAATTTGTTTTTAAAGAATGTTTTTAAAGTGTAGAATGAGCCACAAGTACAGATATGAAGGTGAGCTGGTGGAAGTTAGATAATTTCCTGTCAAACATTTGTGTACAAGTGAGACTTTCAGCAACTCTGAATTATATGAAATGGAAATGTGGAAAGCCTCCGTGAATAATGAATGAAGCACCTTGAATGATGGGTAGAAAGAAAACTCATGGCAGCACCCACTTCCTTCATCAAGTCACTGGATCAATGAACATTAGTTTGCATGGCGATAAATAATCTCAAAGTTGAAACATGCGTGATCATAAATAATAATAGGGAATAAATTTAATCTGTATATTTAAATTACTGTGAGGCAGAGATGTCATGTACAAAAGTTTTATTACATTTTTCACAGATTGTAAAATCATTTGAATTAATCAGTTATTTATATATTAAACATTTTAAAAACAGAAAAAAAAAAAAAAGTGCCCCGTTATCACACAACCAAGCCAAACCATCACTTGAGCTGAGGTCACTACAGCAGTCGCTCTACATGACCAATCACTCCTTTTATAACTGCCTGAGGAATGCAGTACTATTGCATTATAGCTAATTCAACCTGAGCTCAACATCCCATTCAATACCATGCATTAGCTAATGAGCTTTAGCTGCTGACTACAGCTGCAGAACAGTAACAGATCTTACACCGGAGACTGACTCAGATGTCCTGTAGAAATAAATTCACTGACAGTGTTTCTGGAGGTCCTGGATTTAATGGCCCTGCTAAATTAATGACATCATACACGAAAAAAGGCATTTCTTAAAGCTAGGCACCTATTCCAGGGACAAGGTGAATGAGGCCCAATTAAGACAATAGTTTCATTTGAGATTAGAAAATGAAAAATCAGTGATTTAAAAAATCTTAATTATAAATAGACATTAGAGTTAGGAATCAGAAAAAATAAAAGACCATGAGAGATTAAGTACCAGAAACTGTAAAAAAAAAAAAAAAAAAAAAAAAAACAGCACAGTAATAAAGTATGAATTGGCAGTAATCAGATGCACTGGGTATTTCAACATCTTGAAAATACAAAACATAAAAAAAAAAGGAAAACGTCCTCCAGCAGACACTTAAATGACATGCTGTAATGCACTTGGATGGATCTCGTCAAATGGAGTTGACCTGCTTTTACGAAATGATAATAAAGTAGCTCCAGACGTTGGGTTCAGTTTCTGCAGTGAGACGCTGAACCTTCACCTGCTCATTAGTTCTATGTCACTGTGGGAAAACAGTCAGCTTAATTTAATTGTCAAAGCCTTCCTTCCATAGCTGCTTTTTATATCACATTCAACCGTCAGTTTGGCCACTCTGTTGCACATAAGTGTAACATCAGTCTCAGTTATGAGGTGGGGGAAAAAAAACCCCAGATACTAAAAGGCCAATTTTGTTTCAATACTGAGGTTATTAGCCAGCTGTGACAGGCCTGTAGCTTGTGTAAACTGTATGTATTTAGTGAAGCTTTTTAACTGCTTCACTATGAACCACTTGCAAGACTGTGTGGCTTGTTGAGCTTGGAAGGTTTCATCCATCAAGTTAGAAAACAGGAGTTTAGGAGAAACATTCAGTAACTACTATTTTCTCCCTAATCACATACAACTCTGGACCTCAAAGGCCTTTAACCCCCTTCATATTTGTGCGGTGCTTTACAACCTTTATCCAAAAACACTATCAAAAAAAAAAAATGGAAGAAAAAAAAAGTGTCCAGATGCTCAGAGTTCGTTCAGTCCAACATTTGATGTCCTAAAGTCCTTCTGGCTGAAAACGAGGCAGGCCTCAGTGTCAGTAACATAGCCCTCAAGAGAGTTACAGTAAGAGGCGACCTCACATGACATGTTTGTGGGGATCCTTATGTTAGACACCAATGGCAATGTTTCCATATAAAAACTTTACAGTGACCACCATGTCCGTTTTTCTCTGTGGCACGGTGAGCTCAGGTGGGCGTCTGTGATAAAGCAGCAGCAGCAGCACCAGTGCCGTCGCTACCTGGATGCATCAGGGATGATTCTCTTAAACCAGCGGCCCACGGCTACGTCTACTCTCAACACTAATGTGACCCCGATCAGCAGAGACACGCTGCTCACCAGGAACCCTGAGGCCTCAAACATTAACCTGGAAGGAGAAAAAAACCCTTTGAAATCTGTATATTTCAAAAAAAAGTGACACAATACTAGCAGCAAATATTTTTCAGAATTAAAATTGTTTGGAAATAATCTATATCAGTATTCACGCAACTGGAAAAAAACAAGCACAATAACGTTTAAAAAAAGATAAGAATTCCGGATGTATATTCCACATTGTAAAAGTCCTGTATTCACCAATGTAAATTCACTGAACTGTGAGTTATACTGCGTTCATATCCTCAGTGAGTTTGTGTGAGATGGAAAATCCATTCAGGCACTTACTTGGGTGCGAAAACCTTCCACACCATTAGGTGTCTCCTGAGGATAGCAGCTGCACAGACTGAAGCAAAGACCTGTGATAGAGCAGAAGAACTGAGTGCTGTGATGTGATGTGATGTGATGTGATACACATTGAAAGAGTGGAACTGAGCCAAAGACATAAAAAAAAAAAAAAACCAATACAATACAATAAAAATTGAACATCACAGAAAAATGTGACTTTGTCCCAACTCATAGATTGATAATTTGAACTAGACATTTTAATTTGATGACCAAACAAACAATAACAGATGATAATTGTGCCACTACAATGTGTTTAATTACACAGCCTGAGACATCTCTTGGTCTATGGTCGCACCTGTGCTCCGTGAATAAAGAGGTAGCGTGTTGAGAGTTGTAGGAGAGCAGAACTGAACTGCTGGGGGTTTTCTCTCAGTCTCATCTCCATCACAGCGTCCTCGCCTTCTTCCCCACAAGCTCTTCCTCCTCTGCTGCCACGTACCTCGCACACCAGGGGCCAGAACAGTAGCAAGGGACAACCCACTGACGACAATCAGACATGGACACAGAGGGACATATTACGACACTCGTATTGAGACAAAATGTTAACCCACGATGACATTTTTTATGATTTCAACTACACCAAAAAGAAATTTAAATGTTCTATAACATGAAGTTGAAAGTGAAATTTTTATCTGTAAATCAGTTAAATTTATACTGACAGGCTATTATTATCATTTTTTTTTTTCAATAAATAACAAGTATGCATTGGTTTTATTTTTAATAAGTAGCCACAATAATAAAGGCATTTTAACTTTGGTACTTTGAATGGATTAAAAGTCAAAGCACACAGCTACATTACTTTCTTGGGGACAAATTTTACTTTAAGAACTGAAAATTGTGTTGAAACTGTTGCCAGAACTGAGCGCAATACACTTTAAGAACATCATGTTTTTATTTGTTTTTTAATTAAATTTAAAGTTAGTTTTAAACATTTGTATTCTAGTTCTGTGTTGTATTGCACTTTGTCTTATGTCCCAGCAGAATCCTTTTACTTTTGCAGATGCAACCATCTTTTCCTATTTCCATCATCCACTTAATAAAAGATCATGATTGATGAATTGTATTAAACTCACTAGCAGCTTTTTTTTGTCATTTGTCTGGTAAACTACCTGCAAACAGGATGTGTGAAGCAAATGTGTTGAGGGTAACCAGTGAGGCGGGCAGTATGGTGCCTGTGTGTCCATCAGGGAATCCCACAAAGGCAGCGCCCCACTGGATGGAGGGGAAGGTGGGAAGGTGACCTGTGGCATGGAAGAACTGGGTGGCAGCCAGGGACCACATCACTATTGGAGTCCAGGGCACATTAAAGCCACCTGAGGAAACAATGAGTAATGGGTTAAAGAACAAGGAGCATGTCAATACTAATAACTGTTGTGACTGAAAAAGAGGCAAAGGATGCGCAAAACAAAAGATGTGTGATTTTGAATATCTTACCAGTATATGTCCCATGTAGGCCACTGAGGGTAGTGGAGGAGGCCTGAATGTGTAACAGGGCTCCCATTTCTAGCAGCAGCAGAAGGAAAGACAGAGACATGCCCTCTGGGTGCAGCAGCAGCAAACCAATTCCCAGCAGGCCGCAGAACAGCAGCAACGGGGCAGAGTATACAGTTCCAAGCCCGTAGGCCTCCACTGCAGGCCCGCTGTCCACCTCGCTGCCCCTGCTCAGCTCTCCGTCGTCCAGGGAACGACGCATGCGCTGGTAGATCTGGGGGATGAGGTGGTGCAGTTCGGCTTGGGGGCTGATGCCGGTGCTGGCTCGGTAGCGGGGCGGGGGTAGGGAAGAACCTCTGGCTGTAGCTGCAGCCCTGGTCTTCACAAACACAGTGAGAGGGTCTAGCCAGATCAGAAACAGCCCCAGCCCCAAGAGACAGAAGGCGGCCCTGGGGAGGGCCAGCTGGGCCAGGCTGATCAGCTCGGCCAGATTCCTGAAGCTGTCCTCCGGAGTGGCACTAACAGCCCAGTGGAGCCCCAGGCAGACAGACAGCAGTGGTAAGATCCAGCGGGCTGTGAACACTGTCCCACCTGAGGAGTTGAGGTTACCATAGTGACGGAGGCAACGTCTCAGTAGATATGTCCACAAGCCCAGGGAGAAGATAGAGAGGATGTAGTGGATGTTCTTCAGTTGGCTGTCCTGCAACCGGGAGAGAGGAGAAAGGAACGGCGATGGCTGACAGGAGCCCTGCTCTTCCCGACAGCCGTGAAAGGACAGGGAGAGGTAGAGGCTGCCAACAAGGAGTCCTACACAGGTCAGCAGGGTGCTGCTTTCTTTCCTCACAGTCGATGGAGACAGGGCTGGGGAAGGCAGAAGCCCAGCTGACTTCAGAGGGTCATGGCTGGGGGGTAGAAGTAGGCCATCCCAGTTGAGATGGATAGGAATATAGAGAGCCAGAGAGAACATGAGAAAGGTCACTACCCGGCCTTCAGCAATCACGTAGCTATCTGAGAGCAGGGAGGCACAACGGAGAAGTGGAACCACAAGAGGGGGAATGAAGAGATGACGTGGGGTCAGCCAGCGCGAACACTTTGGAGCTTTAGATCCATTCTTCGCCACTGCAGTGGGTCTAGATCGACAAGCTGTCCAGAGCAAGAGAAGTTCAGAGCTGAGGGCAGCAGCTGCCAGGCACCAAGCTACCTCGATGTAGCCCTGCGTGAGCAACTGACCCGCAACCGTGCAACCCCCCGCTGTTAGTGCCACGGCAACCGGAGCCTTCAGTCCAGGACCATTCTCCCTGATCAGCACAACGGACAGCTCAGACAGGATGAAACACATCAAGCAGGCAAACGCCAGGATGGCTAAACCTGCTGCCATCTTGAAAGGGTTGAATCGAGCCCAGGTAGCTCGGCAGGTGTCTCTGACAGAGGTGAGGTAGGCCTGCAGTGAGGCAGCCAGCTCTGGGGAGGGTGACCGACCCTCTCTAATTGTGGTAAGGTACTCATAGGAGAGACGGGTGAATTCATCCTTCAGCTGAGAGAGGCTCTCTGGTGGGATGTCTTTGGCCATGCCAGAGTAAGTCTCCAGGAAACGGTTTACCTTCAGAAACACAACGGTGACATGAGGTGAAATCAAAAACACCTAAAACCCACAATTACAGAACATGCTGCAGGATATGTGAAGTCTGAAGTTTTTTTTTTCTGTATGGAAACACTCCTAACTGAGCAGACTACCTGTTTTGCATTGATCCACAGTGCCTCCAGCTGGCTGAGACCTCCAACTGCACCTTCCGTCTGCCCATGGGGAGGGAATAAAGGCAAGAGAACCTGCCCGACGCTGCTGTACGGGATGGGAACTCCCAGCAGCAGAGCCAGGGTGGGCACCAGGTCAGTCTGGGGCACCACATCCTGTTCACTCTACAAACATGAGAAAATAAAAGCCTGCCATGTCAGTGTACTACTGCATTTATCTGTGTTTCAAAAGGCTGCAGTGTAATGAGAAATTTGCACAATTTTTCATGTGTGACTTAAAAGGAGCTGCTCTGATGCTCTGAGATGTCTGATATGCAATGAGAAGATTTGCACAAAAAAAACCCTGTCTCTGGTAGACAGCTCTACCCAGTGTGTGGTAAACCTTTAGAGAGGCACATTAACATAAACTAAGAAAAGGAGGCTAGGAGATCAGTTAAATGTAATTAGTAAGTATTTCAATTTGCCATGCTTGTTTAGAATAAGGTTTGGTATCAAAGAAACTGTCAAGTCCAAAAATATGGAATTAAATGTTTGGTCAGATTTGTGACTTTGTTTCCTTATTCTTTGATCAGACAGTTGCAGATTAATATTAAAACGTTGGCATTTTTACACTAAATTCTTTTAGCAAAGTTCTTGTAGTCCTGCTTGTTACCAGACCTAGTTAGAGCACCAGTAAAATATGCATAAAATAATCACAAAACAGAATTCACTTTCAACAGCAAAGGAAGATAACTGAAATTTTGTTTTCAGAAAATAAAAATCAACAGGTCAAGGTTAGTCTTTATTCTATAATTACTATTCACAGAAACAAGCATCAACATATTTTTAGAGCAACAAATGGCTCATTTCCCCAAAGTTGGTGTACTCCCTTAACTGCAAGCAGATTATGAATAAATGTCTTAATTAACTCAAGTGGTCAATTACCTCTGCAGTGACATTCATCAGTAAGATTGGTGGATTTACTCCCTCCTTGTAAAAAGAAAAGCTGATTGGTAAGTGAGTGTCTCAGCGTCTCATAGGACGTCATGCCCAATAATGTCCCCTTTCATTATTAGCAGTGGTATTTTCTGTGTGCTCATGTAACGCGCAATTTTCTACAATGTATTATGTAACGCTCCAATTGCACTGCAATTATGGAAATCAGTGCTGAAGTTTACTTTGTCTAGTGTGAGATCCGTCTTTATCCCTGAAATGGCAGAGACCACCTGCCAGCATCAATTTAACGGATTCAGGGAACTGCACAGCCGAGCATGAACAGAAATATTCATGCAAGGAATGGTGTGATGCTCCATGTTTGTGAGACAGCAAACGCTTTGGTGATTTGGAGAGACAAACATGACGTAAATGTGTATTTGCTGATAAAATAAAGGCAAGCAAACACACAAACAGATAAGGGCAAATAGTTACGGGATCTTTCATGTTGTTCTGCTTCTTTATTTGCTCATTTGTGGACTGAGCTGATATGCCGCCGTTGTTCGACAGCATGTTCTTGTTCTGTGAGAGGGTTCAAGAGTCAAGTTTCTCGCTGCCAGTTGTGACTGAGCATATATGGAATATAATGAGTCTTTTCTGTGAACTTTCATCACTTTGTGCTTATCTCTCACTCTGCTCTGCATTTACTTTTAGTTAACTGGTTACTGGAATGTGCTTTTTAACAGAGACAGAGAGAAATCTGAGGTCAGTGGGACAACCAACCAAATTTAGTCTAACCAAGACATTTCAATTCAGCCTACTTTGATTTTTTTTTTCATTATCATTCTGCTTTTTATTATTTATTCAATTCTCAACCTTGAGAAACGATGTATTCCTGAATTGTATACATATTTATAATAGTAGTAATAACAGTAAATTATTTCATTAACATTAGGAATGGGCTAGAACAGGCTTATTTGTATTTTTTTTTTTTTTTTTAAGAGATCTATGATTTTATTGTGTGTACATTGTATGTGAAATTACATTTTACACCATGTTTCTTTTTAATGTTTATCATCTTAATATCTTTTAATTAGATATAAACAACATGGGCAAATACTGTATAAAGAACATTATGGAAAGCACTCTTAAATGTGTGGGCTGAGTAACAATTAATGATTCATCTGAACTATTCCTTACATATTAAAATACACATTACACATTAAAATAATGAATGAACTCTTCCCTGAGCCTCTACACTTCAACAAACTTGTTTAAAATGCACAAAGGCTTTTCTTAAGACTGACTGGTTGGCTATGAGTATATGATCACAAAATCATTTTGAATGTCATTCTTTTGTATGACTATATTGATCAAGTTAAAACTGACTGTGAAAAAGTTGGCTAGTTTACTGACCTGTGATGGGGGTCCGGGAAACAGAGGGGCGGGACTATAGAGGAAGATGGCAGCATCAGTCTCCTTCTGACTTTCTCCACCATGATCTCCAGTGTCCGTCATCCCATGATCTCCCATCACCACCAAGAGGGTGTCGTTCTGCAGACGGTCAATCACAGACCTGGAGGAAAAGGATGAATATGGTTTCAGGAAATATTCAAAGACAGTCATCTCACTTCCTACCATTTTTTTCTATAAAAATTTATGAATTCTCAAATTCAAACCAGCTGATTTTAATTTTATATAGTTTGTTTTCACCAGCAGTGCTAAATTCAAAAACATCCCAGCTAAGATTAACATATTAAAAACCTTTCCTTACATCTTTGAATTGACATTATTTTCATGTCATTCATAATAAGTCCTATTTCCATACTGTCCATGACTGTCTGGGTCAACATTTTACAATATCAGTGTCACTATAAGTGACCTGATTATCTGTAGAACTACAGGAACACTCACAGCACACGATAATGACAGCAGCTGGAGGATACTGTCAAACAAGCTGGTAGCAGCTGTACTGTTGTCTCACCTGATGACCCCATCCATCTGGGTGAGCTTGTCAGCCATGGCCGGGTGGTCGGGACCAAACCTGTGGCCACAGTGATCCACTCCAAGGAAATGAGCCACCAGGACATCCCAATCACCACCCATCACTGTCAGAACCAACACAAAGGGACAGATGGAGAGACATGAAGTGCAAACACAATACAGGCTTGGCCACAGTCTTCCATAAATAAGAAATGCCTCTAGTCCTAAGACTGTTTGCCTCAGGGCTGCCAAAATTGTTGTCTGACAGTTTTTTGACATTACCACTGGGGTGTGACAATGTGCAACATTTTTTTTTTTTTTTTTTTTTTACATCTCAGCAATAATTTAGTTGATTACAATAAAATAACAATGAAAACAAAAGGGCACCAAATTGTGTAACTGTACTTTACATATCATTAACATGCCAGGTGCTTATGGTATTGCATAGCTCTCCGGGCAGGTGTAAAATGTATGTTCTTATAGTTCCATAAAAGCATATTAAATAATACATACTGGTGGTGTAGAGGTGCTGGAGGATCCCATTGTCCACTGTATGCAGATCCTTGACATTGAAAGAAGGGAAGGGCAGAGAGCGGTAGAACTTCTTAGGAAAAAGATTCTCCCAAGTGTCATCGCCCATAAACACCACTCGCTTGCCTGTGTTGGGATACACACATTTAAAATGAACAAAATCAGACAGTGCCATTAGGTTTTTCCATGACATTTTCACTTAAGTTATAAAACTTGGCAAAGCATGTGACAAATGCAATTTAAAAAAACACATCTGTGTGGCCATAAGACTCACTACATGCATATTTCACATAAAATGTGAGATGACACCTCCAGTATTTCTAGATTTCTAGACTAGAAAAAATCTAAACTCTTCTATTTTAAAGTTCTATGTCTTATTTTCAGTTTGATTTGGTCAGTATTGTGATATATCAGACTTTTGTGATATATTACCAATATACTAGCACCGCTGTCATAACAGATTCTCTTGTGAGTGCAACAGTGGTTTATTATTCCCCTTTTACTCTTTTCCTGAGCCCTGGATTGCTCTGTGCTCTGGTAACTCACCCAGAACCCAAAAGAGTTTATACAACAGCTGTTCTGGCAACACTTGTCCCAAAGTCATTCATTGTTTTGTAGCTAGACGGTTGAAATGCTTGAAAGACACAGTACAGCAGCAGTTTTCAACACACACTGAGAACTGATAGACACTGTTTCACCTTAGCTGTCAATAAAGCTCTTTGAAAACCCACTTTCCTCCTCAGTTCTGCAAATAATATGATCTGTCATGCATGACTGTCTTATACCGTTTTATACGTATACACCTGTGTAATTACTCACCTACTTGAACAAACTGGTGGATGAGATTGTCCTCCAAGATGGCGCTGGACGCAAAGTTATTACCTACATCCACAAACGTGGGCAAGGAGCCAGTGGTGAAGCCCTTGATTCTCTGCATGGTGGTTGTAGGCGGGTCAGCACGGAAGGGGTACAGGCGGCTGTGAGAAGGCCTGGATGAGGCTGTCTCCTCCAGCACAGGCAGCTTATTCTCGTATGGTCGGGGCGTCGTGTTGTTGGGGTCAAAACGGGCGAAGTCGATCTTCAGGGCGTCAATGATGAGGAGGACAGCCCTGCGGAAACGAGGCTGGACGCGGCAGAAGTCCACTGGCTCCTCTCCGGGCTGCAGTACGTCTCCGCAGGTGCTGGTCCTGTTCACCTCCAGCCTCACCAGCAGGAACCCACCCACGAACAGGTAAATGCCCACAAAGTACATGGCGCATATGCAGAGGAGCAGGGACAGCACTGGGAGCCCCTTCATCCTAAACACACAGCAGCACAGGTGAAATTCAGGCACACTTGTTCCACACCAAGGTAAAAAAGTCAAGGGAACAGTGGGTCTGTTAGTGTCACCTGCTACACAAGATGCTAATGCTGGCAACGTGTAACTTCACAGAGACCTCAAGTTTCACCTAAACCAGTAAACACGGCACGCGGTGTTCAGACGTGACAGGTAATATTAACTAGCTAACGTTAAGATGAGGGCACGGTTAACGTTACTAAGTTAACGCTGTTAGCCGCGGCTAGGTCGCCTCGTTCTTGTCACTGACCTTGTACAGTGTGGTTTTCGTCCTCTCTCGGCCGCAGGGTGGACGTGAATGTGTGTGTGTGTTAACAACACAGGGGCACAGGTATGTCAGGTAAACAGAGAACGACGTGACACCACCCTCACCTTCATTGGGACTCCGGTACAATGAGATTAGATGGCTGGTGACGGCTAGGAACTTGAGTGGGCATGGAACCCGGCGGAAATTCACGGCGGACGGTTTTCTTCGTAACACGGCAATATTTTTAGAACTTGCTTCCCTGAACTCGGTATTCAGGCACAAATTGTTCTCAGTCGTTGGATAGAAAAATATAAACATCAATAACAATATAATCGCAGAAATAGTATTTTTTCTTCTTTGGCTAAACCAAATCACATATGAGGTCTATAAATCCTTAAAAATTAAGAAATTAAAGGAAGAACGGGTGGGCAAGAATTGAACGTTTTATCCGTGGTTAAATAGTTTGCATGAATATACGTTTTTATACTTCTGATATTTAAATCAGTAATGTAAATGAATGAAGTTTTGCCAATGTTACTGAAAAACCTTCAGTATTTGTGATAATTACGAAGCAATAAAGTCCAATGCAAATGAAACTACACACCTCAGATATTTATGTCTGTAAGGCAAAGTAGAGGGCTCAAAAACATTGCAAAGGGAGGGAGGAAGCAAAGATGTGTCACTCTGTCAGTATTTCAAGAACACAAAAACTCATTCAAAAAAATCTAAAGATTTTTTGTTAAATAAGCAAACAGTAAGTAGATTCTATGTGAAGTCTGTCCCATGTCCATTATGGTTATAGGTTCTTTAATCATTTTAAGCTACATTTAGTGTACTCTTGTCAAATGATAGTATGAAATCTGGCATTTTGTTTCTCTCCATCATGCCCCATTTAACGTACACTGGGATATTTGTACCACACCTGGATTACCACTGTGATTTTAAGTGGTAAATACATAATAAAAAATACAATATATTTAATGAAACACCCACCTAGTTAACCAACTTAACAACTTTATTTTATTATGCTGGGAGTTTTTTCTGCATAACATTTTCCACACATTACATTTAAAGAAGTCCAGTAGTTTCTCATGAGTCGTTTCACACCATTGTCTTGTAACATCACTGTATATTTTTTTAAACAAGTGCTTCACAACATCCCTTTCCACCACATCTTAAACCTTCTAATGAAGTTTTATCACTTTGTGAGAGTCTCAAATGACACATACTCAGATGTGCCAATTTCATTTTGCATTATGTTCCATAAACCTGTTGTAAGTATGAAAGAAACCTATGAAATGACAAACTTGTTAGCTTTGCAGAGAACCTTGAAATTTAATAAATATACCCATAAGACATAAGAGGTGAATATAGCTATAAACAGGAACAATTGTTCCTAGGGCTGACTTTGTATACTAACTAATTATCAAGAGGGAATTATTTCTGAATCATTTTACACATTCTCAAGACTATTTCTCAAGCAACTATTGGTTTAGCTTTTTCAGGGAGATGTTTTAATCAAACACAGGCCAAATTGTGAATTAACTACGCTTTAACTAGACTTCCTACCATTCTGAGACATCCAGCCAGCCATCGAATGTAGCAACTCAAAAGGTGCTGGTCCCAAAGATGCAGAAAACAGCTGAAGAACTCACTGATCACTGGCACTGATTTCTGTAAACTAGCCACACTGAAAGCAGATGGTTCACCTGAGCTGACTGTGTTTACCGCATTAATACTAATGAACCCACAGAACCTGAAAAAAGATATTTGGGCCAGCCCAGGAGCACAGGTTGCAAAGAGGAGAAAACATTAAACATGATTGAATGTTTTATCAAATGTCAAATTATCAAATTATTGAATGTAGTAGTGCGGTTCTATTCAAAACCTTTAAATTCACTGCTATGAGTATATTTGGCTGGAGGCTGGTGTTTATTTCCCAATCTGACAATAACTGAACAGTGAAGATTACAAATCCTTTTACTTAAAAACATGTGGTTTTGTGAACCTTCAGTCACGCAGCAATGCCTTGGAGCCCCCGCCGACTGACACATAAACTGCCTCCTCTGGTTCTGTGTCATTTACTGCTTTGAGTTCATTTTGACTCTGACTGCTACTGAATTGATTCCGATTGGTTCTGAAGCTCTTCACTCTTCTCCTCCACCGCTTCTGTCTTGGCTACTGCTGGGCTCGTCTTTGCCAACGTGCTGTAAATGGTCATGGCCTGAGAAGCAGGAAAATGGCGACAGTCATTAACGTTACAACTGACGACAACAAAAGCAACAAAGATAATTCATCTAGATGCTGTTAACATACTGTATATCTTTCAGGACAATTCTATTAAAGATAAAAAAAAATAATAATGCATGTATAGATACCTGTGTGACCATTCCGCTGATGTCACCAGTATTAGAGGGCAGAAGGATGGTGTTGGACTCTTTGGCTAGGTTCGAGAAAGCAGACACATACTGCTCGGCCACACTTAGCGAGGCCGCTGCATTTCCATTCTGCTCAACGCACAAAAAACATCATCAAAATTAACCAAAATAAGACTGTGAGCAAGGTTATCCCATTAGAAAAACAAAAATTACTGTTCACCTGCTCAGTCAGAGCCTCTGACAGCAGACGGATGGCCTTTGCTTTTGCCTCAGCTTTGGCCCAGATAGCTTGGGCCTCACCTGGAACGAACCAAGTATTTAATTGGCGACATATAACCCATGTAATCATCTGCATTGTGTCAGTAATTAGAGTATTTTCAGCCCAACAACCTCAACTTAAAACCTCAGTTAGAGCAACAAATATGAGAGAAAAGAGCCATCCCTCTAAGCACAGTAACTGCAAACAAACCACAGATTAAAAAAAAAAAAAAAAACTATATTGTGTAACTAAAGGCACCTACCAGCCGCTTGATTGATCTGCTCTGCTTTTTCTCCCTCTGAGGCCAGGATCTGAGCTTGTTTACGGCCCTCAGCGACATTAATGGCCGCTTCCCTCGTCCCCTCAGACTCCAGCACCGTGGCTCTCTTTTTACGCTCAGCCTCCACCTACACAGAGTGAATATAATGTGTGTGTTAAAACTTTTTCTGTGATTAATGGGTCTCTCTAGCATTCACCAGCATTGTGCTGAATTTCAGAGTGGCTTGCAAATGAAATCCAAACAGAATAAAGACCTGTTCTTTCAGAGTCAACATATTACCCTCACCTGCATCTGCATGGATTCTTTGACACGAGGTGGAACATGTATATCTTTGATTTCATAACGGAGGCAACGAATTCCCCACTCATCTGAAGCTTGGTTGATGGAGTGGACGATGTTGGAATTTAGGGACTCCCTCTCCTTAAAAGAAAAAAAAAAAACATAATGAAATTAAATGCAAAAATCCCCACCACACATTTTATTTTAAGAATACAGTAACACTGCCAATGTGAGATGCAGCAGTAGTTTGTTGTTACCCTGAACACTTTGTCCAGTGTGAGTTTGCCCAATTCAGAACGCATGGTGGTCTGTGCCAATTGTGTGACAGCATATTCTGGATCCTCAACACCGTAACTGGCCTGGGAACAAACACAAGTGACTGAGAGATTAAAAAAAAAAAAAAAAACATTTATATCAATATTATCAGAGTATAGCAGTTCTCATTTTTCAAGCATACCTTAAAAGGGTCTAGGATCCTTAAGTAAAGCACTCCATCAATCTGTAGTGTTACATTATCTGTAAAAATAAGGAAATTCACACTTTTATTAAATTTTGTCCCTCAGGCTAAACTGCATATTCCTCAAGAAAATGATGGATGATCCCCAAAGAGAAATTGCCATCACTCTCATCCTCCCGTGACAGAAGCATCGTGTTACTTACCTAGAGATACAGCAGACTGCTCCGGGACATCAATCACTATCTCTTTGAGACTTTGCACATAGCGAATTCGGTCAAGTAAGGGTATGAGGAAATTTAAACCCTAGAAGAAGTCAAACAGAAAATATATGAGTTTTTGTACTTTGCAATATCGGAGTTTTGGTCATGATGCTGAAGGGGTTTTTGTTGTTGATGAAAAACAAAGTAAAATTCAGCCTAAAATTCGTAATATTGTGATTTAAATAAGTCAATATTCCATCAGCAGGTGTTTCTATTATTTTTGTCCACCAAATTTATATTAATGAGGGAAGGCAAAAGAACAGAATCATCTCTCCATATAATGCAATACAGTTCAGCAGCACCACAAAACATATCCTTGAATCTATACCTCTCTAAAACAGTACACAACTGAAAAACAGTAAAAAATTGAACATTATAATCTTCATGAAGGCAAATTTATTACAGGGTTGTTGTATTGGACTACATTCATTTTAGCTAGGTGTGTCTAATAAACAGACAACTGAGAATATCTTATTTTTGCAAGAATGCCTTCTAATTAACTTGTATATGGAGTTTGGTAGGTATTGAGAATAATGGATGATACCGGCTCTAAGATCCGGTGGAAGCGACCCATCCTCTCAACCACCCAGGCTTCCTGTTGGGGCACAAACAGGATCACAGTGTTCATGGGCAAGCTGGACGCCCATCGCTGCTGTGCTGGTGTTACCCACAACCTCGGCGCAGTCCGCTGGGTTTGCTACAGAGACACAGAATTACAACAATAAATGCCATCAGATTTGCAGAAAGTCAGCTTGATGAATAAATTCTACAGTAATAAATGAATCTATTGTTAAAACATGGTTTTCACACCCAAGTCCTGACTGCAAATGATAATGTCCCTTGTACATAATTTAAGAAGATCAGGTTGCAACTAACTATTATTTTTTATCGTTGATTAATTTTTCAATGATTCCTCATTCAGTAGTTTATGAAGAGTCAAGAAACAGTACAAAATGCCACTAACAATTTCCCAGAGCAAAATTTCTCCTACCTACAGCCTGAAAATCCAAAGATATTCAATTCACAGTGTCAAAAACCAGCATATTCTCACACTGGGGAAGTTGAACACAGCAGATATTTGGCATTTCAGCTTGACAAATATCTAACTCAATCTTTGAAATAAGTTAAAAAAAAAAAAAATCTAAGATGAGTAAAACATGAATATCTCAAAACCTATGCCTGAAGTACTGTACCGTTTCTTACTTTCGGTTTAGCTGATTTGCTCGCAACTGCATCCAATTGTGTGTAATATGTAGACGTTAACACTGTAAAGTTTAAACATAGTCTAATTTTCTTGCCAGAACAAATAGTTAACATGTCAGTCAGAAGTCAGCTAAAAAGGTTTCTCTCTTGTTAACTTCATACGTGATACTCCTTCCAGGATGAAGAGTGACATTTCGTGGATTATTAACACACTGCTGCACGCTGAATGACACTAACTAACTAGCTAAAGAGCCGGAGATAACATAATAACATTTTAATTTACCTGCAAAAGCGCCCCGCCGGCCCGACACAGCGTTCTTAACATCATTCAAATACAGTAAAGTGATAGTAAAAATAAGATTCAGCTTCTTAAACTGGACACTGTGCAAAACTCTACACTCATGTGAGTGACCCTTGCCGATCAGGAAATGAAAGTTACATCACTGGTGCAACGCTGAAAAACTCCGCCAGTGCGAGCAACAAGAACCGAACGACTATCGTTCCGCTGGCTCAATCATATCTACTGCTGCTATACTGCTACTATGTAGGAATCATGTACAAATAACCAGGATGCTTATATTTCATACCAAGATCATAATATAATCCACGCCAAAACATGTGGTGTGTCCTCAGTAGTTGTAGTTCCAGCAGTAGTACCACTAGTAGTAGTACAAGCCATTACAAGCAGTATCAAATTTCCTGAACCCGATGAAAAACAAGCTCAGTAAGTGTCAGAGACAGAAAACCTTGAGGTCAACATAGTACAAATATGAAATGAAAACTCTGAATGTAATATTACAGCCAGTGAAAATTACAAAAAATATTTATTTATTTATTATTATTACTATTATTTTAGAAAAAATAGTAATATAACATTTTTAAAAATATACATTCACTGAAGAGATGAAAATTTGGTTGCAAGAAACTTAAAACTAGTAGAGATATTAATTGTGAAATTGTGAAAAATTAACGGTTCTTCTTTTGGGTAAAAAATTATTTTATTTCATCAATTTGATTACTCGAAAACAATCATTAACTATTTACACGAAAACATGTTGTAAAGGCTTATGATTTCTTGATGTTCCGTAATTCAGCGAAAAATAAGTGATTGGTGAGGCTTAGAATACACATACAACAAATCGCAAAAATAAAATTATGAAATTTTCAAGTTTTTCTAAGGTCCCATCAATTTAATAGAACTTTTTACTCTTTTTTCAAGAAAATGGAATGGCCCTTTTGCTTGGATTTTACATCTGCACAAATTAATAATATTTTTTTGCAGAATTCCTACTAGAGATAGCCACCTACAGACCTCACAAATACAAACTTTGATGCAAACAAAACCAACAAACAGGATAAAGGCTAATAATTATGTGGACCTTCTATATAGCTCTGAAATACCCGTTGTTATTCAAGTTTTTATCTTAACCATTAAATAAATGGAGCCAATGTAATGACTCACTAAATACACCAGGTGGTGATGTTGGTTTTGTTTTAGCTCTCCTGCACCTGTATACCTTCAGAAAAGATCAAACTCGCATGTAAATAACTCTAACCTTACTGTTATTTAGGGGCCCTTGGTTTATGTCATAGCTGTTCAACGGACACTTATGTGTCAGCTTAATTAAAATAACTATAAACAAATTAAAATAATTATTAGCTGATAAATAATAATAATTGAGAAACTAAGAAATCAGTGATGTAGTATGTTGCAGATACACTATGGATAATCAAAAACCATAAAATTGTAAATTAGTCACCATTCACATACTTCTAGAAATAGGCCTACATTTTGTCTGGAAAAAAAACATATGTTTACGTTTGAATAAAGGAGACCAATTATAAAGCCACAAGAGAAAAAAAGAGTAAAAAGGACAGTTATCCTAACAAAAAGTAATGAAAAAATGAAAAAACAACTCCAAGTCTCGCTCTTACAAAAAGTTCTAGGTGTTTAAGTCCGCTTTGGATCTGTCTGCGTCACCTGTTTCATCCGCCAACCTGTCCCTCTCAGCGATTGGCCGGTTTACTTTCAGTAACTCCTCCCTTTAGCGCAGCACCGCGTTTTGATTGGACAGATCAAACGACAGTGACAGGTGCCTCGCCTCTGCCTTTCCCCTCTGTCACTGCCCTCAGGTTGTCGGTCAGTCTGAAAGCCTGTGATGAGAGTTACAATAATGGCGTGGCCGCGGCGGGGGGCTGCCGCTCTCTGCCCATGTCCGGCATCAGAAAACCACCTGTAAACATCGACGAAGAGTTTATCAGCGATTGATTAAAGTAATTTAACGGACGTTATAATGTAACCGGACGGAGTAAATCTCCGCTGAGAGCCTGCTTTACAAACTGTGTGAAAGTATTGGATTTTCGCTGGAAGCGCTTTGCCATGTCGTTACTGTGTGTCAGAGGTAAGTTTTAGTCTGTTTTTTTTATTTCTTTACACGATGTGAAACGACATTAAACGTTAGTTTAACAGGTCAAATCTCAGTTTGTTGGATTCAATCTGATAATGTCAATGAAATCTTACAGAACAAGTTTTCTAGCAATATGCACCCCCTCCCTCCTCAGGCAGTCACAATGATAGAAAAGTAGCTTGTGCATTTGTCCTGACGTGATTTTACGTTAAAAAACCCAGCCTCTTCAAAAGGAGGATAATGAAAAACAAGAGACAGACTTGAAGTTGTGTTCCTAACTAGGATATGGCATGTTGGAGCTATTTTATTGGAGCAATGCACCCGCATCAGACCAGCTGTTTTAGCTTCACAGAGCCACCATTTGCTGGTTTATATTGACTTTGAGATATTACAAGAAATATGAACAAATACTAGCTGTGGGCATAATCTAAAGTCACTTCAGGATGATCCCAGTTCCCATTACAGGCCTAAATTGGAAGACAACTGACAAACTGATTAATAATATATATAAAATGAAGGGTTATTAGATTTGTGAGTAATGTCAGTACCCTGGTACAGAGCTCAAATTGGTGCAGGGGCATGGCATATGGGTCTCTGGGATCCTTGCTGTTAAATTCAGTGGATGACAAAATAACTGTCTTTTTCAGCTTTTGCTATCCCCTCACTGATATCTGTCCAACATTGGTGGTGTATAGGTAGACTTTTTTATTATACAGGGATCCACAATCGAATAAAATGTTTGTTTTGTAGACGGGTAACTTTTCTATCCTCAATAATAAAGGTAAATTAAATTAAATGTAAATCTTTTAGGAGCGCTTTACCAACGTTACAGTGACAGACACGTTTAAAAACCTAAAATTATACTCAAGCAAATCAACATCAGATTGGTTTAACACACATGCACGCATGCAGACACACACACACACACACACACACACACACACACACACACACACACACACACACATACACAATGTTAGAGAATCCTTCTCTGCTACAGCATCCTTCACAGAGGCAAAGCACATTATGCAATACCCAATTCTGTGACAACAAGACCAATGTCCAGCAATTTGGTCCTGTGCTGCCAGGAGGGAAAAGAGAGAGAGAGAGAGAGAGAGAGAGAGAGAGAGAAACATGCTTCAAGCTCAAACCAAAGCTTTTAATCACATACTTTCTTTTTAAACAGTGCTTCATATAAAGATTTTAAACAGGGCATCAACTAAGGCTTGTTTACAATAAAAGACTTTTTAAGGCACAAGATGATGATCGAGTAAAAGTTTTTGGTATCTGTTACTGAAAATTGGGGAAAAAATTGATTATTAGGCTACTTTATGTGGTTAAGTGAAGCATTGGCAACATATATCCATCCAGTTGTGCTCTCCCTGATAAATGTAGACAGGACATGATCATAAAAATTCAACATTAAAATACTGAATCAAAGAAAGAACATTTCAGGCGTTATTTCAAATGAATAAGTTGTGTGCTCATTTATCAAAGAAAGTCCAGTGCTATAAATAACATAATAACTGTCTTTATACCTTTAAGTCCCATCTCTAATCTATAGTCCCCTTTCCAGTAGTAGTTTGATTACCATACGACTCCTCGGTGGCTCTGTGCCAAATTGATGTTGTCCTTTACAGATATGATGCGTGAAATATCATCGAGCATTTGGGTCAAAAAGTGAGCTTTAAACTTTTGTTTGCTTTTGGGCTCAGAGTGGACTTCAAGTTGAAACTGCAACTAAAGCTACAGTAGGGTTTACAACTTTTTTTGTTGTCTTAAAACGGAGAGTAAAGTGTTTTCCCCTCTCTAGTTGTTTTCCATCCCATCACCCATCATGCGGCGTGATTGTTGTGTCTAATTATTTGAATGTCTAAAGCACCAAGATGTATTTTTTTAGACATTTTTATTAGGTCTTTAAAGCCTGGGATGTATGACCAAAGTACTGAGAGTTCTCTGCCCCCCCCCCCCTCCCGCCTTTTTTTTTTTTAATTTAAGTAAATTCTTTGATGGTAAAGACAGTCGGGATTTCAGGCATCCTGTGTCATCTCAGATCCACCAACTTCTGTTCAAATATCCTTCAGATCCTTCCACTAGGACCTGATTACACAATCAAGCAAACGCCTTCTGTCATGATCTTAAGTCTCTTTAATACCTTTCCAAATGTTATCAAAGTCTCTGTTGAGGAGTGACTGTCACAACCCTCATCTTTGGTAGTCATATTAGCCTATCCTAGAGGTATTTTGCTCAGTCATAGTGCTTCTGGGTTGTGTGTCTGTGTCTATATATTCCTTCCGCCTGTGTTTCTGATTTCTGAATGCGCTGGTTGTTTTGTGCAGCAAATCTTTTTGGCAGTGGGTGCGTAATCCCCCAAAACCTGCTGCTAAAATCATTGATAACCCGCCCTTATGCTGCTTGTAGTAAGTTTGCATTGCAAGCTTTCTGGCTACTTCAGTGAGTCATTTAATTGGTGGCCAAGTAGCTTAAATGTCAGAAGAAAAAAAAAAAAAAATTATGAAAAATTAAAGATGATCTTGTTTTGTCTGACAGACTTTCCAAAGCCCAAAGATTTTCAGTTTACAATCATTGAAGATGAAGATACCATGAAAAATATTCAAAGTAAAAAAGCTACAAGCTACAATTTTTTTCATAAAAATAATTTAAAACAGTGAATCTATTATCAAAAACAGTTGATTAGACTCATTTTTTAATTGGCATATCGTTGCAGCTTTCAAGTTGTGTTTACAGGTAACAAGTGGCAAAATGCTAATCTGTACCATTTTTTAAAAAAAAAATTGTGCCATCACAACACATAAAGATTACAGTAGTTAGAATAAATGCTTGTAAAACTGGTGATTATCAAACCAACTTCTTCCTGCTGTCTGACTTGCAGATTGTCACGGCTCGTGAAACTTTGCACGTCTAATATTATATTTTGTAAAAATATTTTTAAATCATTAATATCTTTATTTTAAGATAGGCGTGGTGCCTCCACTATAAAACATTATGGGAAACCTTGGTTTAGATATGAAAGTTAAATGAAGACTGACCCAACCACATGTGGCACAAAAATCACTTTTGACACACTGTTAAATATGGGCAAAGTCAGATCATCACGTCATTACGTCACGTCAGTCTTCATCACGTCATCATCACACATATCACAAAAAGAAACTGTGGTGGTCAGCGTCCTCTTGGCAGCAGGAAGCACAACATCTTTTGGATCCATGAAATGTAAGGAAACCAGTTTAAAACTGCCTGCTCCTTCTAAAATAAAAATAAATCTAGGCATTTTTGTGTAAAACCTGGAAACAATGAGCCTCAGAAGTGATCCGGACATCAATACACCAAGCTGGGAAAGAGAAAAAAAGCACCTCGTAGGGAAAAGGTCACAAAGAGGCGAGTCATTTTTGTACCACTTAATTCACAAAGTTCAGCCCAGTGGCTCTGGATGTTAATAGTTATTGTACAAAATGGGGCCTTTCACTGTAGAGCTCACACATTGTCAATCTATTGATCAGAGTTATGGCAAATGAAAACGTGTAGGAGTTATGCAGCTCATAGATGAAAGGAGAAAGGATGCTTGGGCGGGGGTTACGTGATTAGCGGATGTTGTGACTCATCCCCTGATAGCACAGCTTGGCAATGTTGCTTATTGATTGCCAGTCGAGAAGCTCCATCTCCATGGCGATGTCTTTACACAACAGCTAAGTGGTTGCCCTTACAAGTGGACATTTGGGTGAGTGGGTGGGGTGGGGGACTCCTGCGGTGTATCAGAACAGGGCTAAGTGGACACATGGCTCACATGGACCCAATGATACTGAAAGTACTGGAAGCGTAAAGATACTGTTCCAGACACGTGATCTCTGTAGTGACGGGATCGTCTTTGGTTTCTTTGGTTTTCCAGAAAGAGGCTGGAAGGCGAAGTAAGAGCTAATACACAGCTATCGGAAGGAAGCTTTTGTTGGAACTGTTGGTCTTGGTCTTAAGAGACTCATGTGGTCTCTGAGCAACTTTATGAGGGAAGTGGTTGCGGACAGGGTTGATGGCGGTATTTCCTTTGCTGTCCATCAGCCAGTGTACAGTGCTTTGATGGAGGGAAGCTGATAGACTTTAATCTGCTCAGACTGACCAGTGTCCTGGAGGCTGTTGTTGGAATATGAAGAGGCAGAGAATAACCAAACTGTGCTGGAGGGTGTTGATGGATGTGGGACATTACATTTTGTAAATAGTTAGATTTGTGTTACATTACATATATGTGACTAATGTGTTAGGCTGGCACTTTAATATCAGTAGTAAAGCAACAAATACCTGAGAAACAGAAATGAGAACTTTTTGTCATTTTGTCACTTTTTGTTTTGGATTAACTTTCAGTTGATCAACCAATTAATCAACGGATTGTTGTAGCACTAATTGTCACTTAGAAGCTACTTGGCTCCTGGTGAAGTGGTTCCATGCTTCCTTCATTGGTACCTCGTTTTTTTTTTTTATTGCCAACTGAACAGTGACCACACAGGATGTTGAGCTTGTTTCGTGCATCATCGCGTCCTTTGTATGCAGACTCCTCTGTTGACACACGGTCAAATTTATTTTACTTTTACTCAATTGAAAACGGTGATGGAGCAGAAACAACTGCATTGACACCATTTGTTTTTGAGTCTGCTCGGTGGACGTTGTGCTCTGCAGGAGAATGGGTAGGTGACGAGGAATTAGAAAAAAAGTAATTTTAACAAAGGAACAGAAATAGAGGCCGTGCAGGACTAAAGATTGTAGCAATGCAAGCAGAGTGGTTGAGTGTAGCGAGCAGCAGAGTAGTGGAATTATGAGAGAAAGAGGCAGAGTGAGACTGAGAGAGTGCTTAGAGATTGTGGCAGTAATCCCCTGGCCATCTGTTGCTCGCTCTCTCTCTCTCTCTCTCTATCTCTATCTCTCTCCCCTCTTACACTGGCTCCACCTGATCAGATCCAACTGCCAGCACAAAGCGGAAGTACACCACTGCCTGCAACAGTAGTAGCTTAGGGTGTCACTTCCTGTTCCTACTCTCCTGCTCTCAGTCAAACAATTGGAGGCTCCATATAAAAAATTTAAAATAAATGATCATTGGAAGGTCAGGCTACCAGCTTTTATTAGTGTCTGCATGAGTAGATTTTGAACAGTGCATATTTGATACAAAAAAAAAAGATGATTGCACCTCATTTGTCGCTTTGAACAAAAGCATCTGCAAAATGAATACATGTAAATGTAATGACAATGTCTAAATCAGTAAACAGTCCAGCCTTCTAAAAAAAGTACTCCGTATCTTTTAGCAAATTGGTACCACAGGATTATTAAATCCTGTTGACAACAGCAGAAAACAGAACTATTTAATAATAGTGCAAGTCGCTTTTAATAAAAAAAAAAAGCCAATTCCTTCTCCTGTTTCAGCTTCTTGAATGTGCAGATTAGCTGATTTTCTTTGACAAGCTTTGCAAAGAAGTTATTCTTATTATCTTATTATTATTATTATTATTATTATTATTATTATTATTATTATTATTATTATTATTATCATTATCATTATAAATATCATTATGCTGCATAGACTGATGGTCAGATAAAACAAGGAAATAAAAGAATTCATCTTGTTCTCAGGAGAATTACAAAGGGAATTTTTCAATATTTTCTGACTTTTTATAGACAAACTGATTAATCAGTTTATTGGGGAAATATATGGCAGATGAATCAATAATGAAAATAATTATTAGTTGCAGCCCTAGACAAATGCAAAGAAAGTAGTCAGATGGTTAACTAAAATCAAAGGAATAAATAGTTATGGGGAAAAGCATAAGATTTGAAAATAAACCTTTCCTATGCTGTGTCAAAATTTTGCACCATCAGCTTCAAAGTGAACCTTTTTATGATACTGTGTAAGGTTTCATTATTGGCCCTTAGGTGGAATGTATGCTATGATCTATGGGACTCCATAGTATGTCTGATCCAGTAGACCTTTTTCACAGCAGACATTTTAACTTGTCATAGTAGAAAAAGCACAGGTGTTACTAAAAACAATTATTAATAATACCTCTGTTCTATTGTCCCAGTAAGTGTCCCAGTAAGCCATAAATCAAGTTGTAGGCATGTTCAGAAGAAAGTAAGCACACTAGGTTAAAAAAAAAAAAAAAGGGAACAGGGTAATTCTGCATCCAGCCCTGCCTGAGCTAAATGGCCTCTAAAGCCATGGAGGGCCCAGGACAGAAAATGATAAGCATCAGTTTCCACAATAATGGCCCCCTGGTTTATTGCCCTCTGCTCTGTGTGTCACAGCCCTAAATAACATCATGCAAATTAGGACATAAGGCCACCATGCCAGCTCATTTGCGCCACTGACAAAGAGATAGGCCCATGGCTGAAAAGGCTTAGTGGAAAGCCAAAAAAAAAAAAAAAAGAAAATATTCACACTGTTGCTTCCTCAACACATTTCCACTGCTCCCTTTCCGCTTCACAATGAGGTATGTACAAGACAGGAAGGGTTTCAGTGACAAATGAATGAAAAGTTCTTTCTTTTTCCTTTTCCTTTGTGATAACAAAGTTCCCATTTCCCCCACTGTTATCCTAAAAGACAACACTGGAAAAAACTCTGGGTTTTCTGAGTTTTATTCTTTAAATTTAGTGTTGGTTTGTGGCTAAAATTGTAACATCCAGTGCATGGAATCGCATTTATTTACATTGATATATATTCTCAAACTTGCACTGCTTTACTATCAATTGTCTAACATACAAAGACTACTTTACTCTAATGCTCTAACCACATAACCCCGAGGCAAAGATTTATTTTTTTCATTCTGAAGGGAAAACAAATAAATATGTTCTACTCCCACATAGTTACATAGACGGGACGGGGGATGTTGCATGGAAATATGAAAGTGTCATTTGTGCCTCCATCATCCCGTCCTGCCCATCTGCCATCAGAGGCTCCAGAGGTTTAGTGGGTTACATGCCTGAGCACATAACTCTGCCACAGCAATCACAATTAATCCCCTCCAAAGCGCTTCACAATCCCATAAACGTTATTGTATAGATGCATCAAGGGGCTAAAGATGGTGGGTCTAAAAATAAACCAAAATACACGAGCCTGCCTTTTTTTTCCCCCTTAAATAATTGCTGTGAGGTTTTTGGAAATGGCTGCTGTAGTCAGACATTTTGCTTTTTTTTTTTTTTTTTTGTTATCTTAATACCCATCTGCCCCGGTCCACTTTTGCCATTGTTTTTTGCGGGTTTGTTTCCCAGCTGTTGCGTTTTGTGTTACAGCTGTCTAGGCTTATGCTTCTTGATTATATTAAAATTGGTATTCTGCAATAAAATGTATTTGTCAGCTCTGACAAAATGTATGTGTCAGTACTTAGTATGTTATTTTCTAATTCATTTCTTTTCTCAATCCAATGTATATGCGCGTCAGTATAACCTGATTACAAATATTCCAATACACAGATTATATTTGAAGTATTTTTTATCACCCCTGAGCGATCACGTGTACATATTAACTTATGTAATGTAAACTTTCTTAAGCTATTTCAAAGAAGAACAAATGGAAAATATAAATGATGTACTGAAACTACTGAGTCACTGTAGCAATTGGACCTGTAAGGCCTGATTCACTCAGTCTCCTCCAGACAGTTGATGTTGAGATGAGTCTGCTCCTTGAACTCTGTGAAGCATTCATGTAGGCCCTAATCTGAGGTGCTGTTAATTGGCTATTTCTAAGGCCGGTAACTCTAATGAACTTATCTTCTGCAGCAGAGGTAAGTCTTGGCCTCCCTCTGCTGGGACGGTCCTCATTAGAGCCAGTTTCATGGTTTTTGCGCCCGCGCTTGAAGTTACATTCAAAGTTCTTGCAATTTTCCATATTGACTGGCCGTCATGTGTTAAAGTGATGTACTGTTGTCTCTCTTTACTTAGTTGAGCACTTCTTGACATAATATGGATTAGTACTGTATACCAACACTACCACAACACAACATGGCTGATGGTCTCAAACGCATTAAGAAGGCCAGAAATTCCACTAATTAACTCTTGACGAGGCACACCTGTTAACTGAAAAGCATCCCAGGTGACTGCCTCATGAAGCTCGTTAAGCCAATATTGTGCAAAGCTGTCATCAAGTTAAAAAGTGGCTCCTTTGAAGAATCTAAAATATATATATTGTTTGTTATATAGCACTTTTTTGTTTACGACATAATTCCATATGTGTTATTTCATAGTTTAGATGGAGTCAGTATTCTACAATGAAAAAAGTATTCAAAGAAAAACCTACATGGCTAGATGTGTCCAAACTTTTGACTGGTACTGTATGTGTTGATATAACTTGATCACAAATATTCCAATACACAGATTGTATTTTGCAGAAATATATTTAGCACCCCTGTACAGTGATTTGTATATATAAACTTAAATAATATAAACTGTCTAAAGCTATTTCGAAGGTGATATAATATTTATAGATGAGAACAAATGGCAAATATAAATGATGTAGGAATAAAAATCATCATATTAATCTAACTGTTTAACTTTTAAGCTCCATCAGAGTTTATTATGGTATTTTTCCAGTGTCAGAGGGTTTTCTTGATGAGCTTCATTTGGGCAAGAATAGATTGTGTATCAGGAAATCAAATACAGATTAGTTCTTCAGCAGAAGTTTAATTTGGAAGAAAAAAAAGTAATAGGGAAATAGAAATTAGGCAAATTGCTTCATAATGTGTGTTTTTGTTTCACCCAGTGAGCCATGGTGATGCATAAATTCAGCAAAAACATTGTGTGTTTTTGTCGTCTAATAACATTTCGACCCGAAGCTGCCCACCAAAACAAATAGCTCCTCTATTTTAATCAAGCTGCACGTTAAGTGTTGTTGCTCTTGCAGGCGATAACACCGTGAGGCTGTCGTTCAGGTGTCACGAGTCATCAGTTCACGCCTCGCCTCTCTGCATATCAATGAATTCGTCAGGCCTCAGTAATAGGAGATCCTGTCCATTTTTCATTACTCATGCCTGGGTATGTTTGCGTTTCCTGACCTGTTTTCATCACCAATAACAACAACAAATGCTAATCATTGTTTTTGTTGTGTTTTACAGTGAAGAAAGCCAAGCTCCAAGGACCTCCAGGTGAGTACTACTGAATTTGTTCAGTCTGATCATAGATGTTTCACATTTTAAACACATTTCTCCGTGAGATAATCTACAACAACCTCACCCGGTGTAAAGCTGTAGGTGAATCCCCAGTAATTTAATTGTTGTTGGAAATATGCCACACACACTCATCTTCTCATGTAGGTTAATCACTCAGATTCTGGCAAGTCACCGAAAGCTAGGTTTGATCTTGCATTATGTAATCCTGTGTCCTTCCACGCCGAGTCTCGCACAGGTGAGCTTAGATCGGTGGCTGCTAAGTCCAAATCCCCGCGCTCTCCACCTTGGCCAAATCCCTGTAGTGTTCAGCCTCACGCCTCCCTTTAAGCCCTGTGACGTTTCTGTCAGAAGCAGGCATCAGCACCGACAGAAAGTCACCGCGGCTTTGGATCTGCCGGTGACACTTTTACTCTCATTCTCCGTCCCCGGCTGACCTCCGCAAAGTCAATTATCCAGCAGGTCTCTACATTTGTTTAGCGTGTGTGTTTTACCCTTCATGTTAGGGGAAGCGTAATGATTTTATTTCACAAGCAGCATTGTGTCTGCTGCGCTGAGATATTGGTTTTAAACTGTCAGTCTATGCTGGCCTTCTCTGTCCGTCTGCCTGTGCCTTCCTCCCTCCCACAACTCATGTGACACCTGCCCCAGAGCAAACATCAGGGATAATTCAGTTAAGCCTGTCGTCACCCTTAGGCGAAATGTAAACTTCAGTCACTTTTCTATGGCACAGAGCCAAGAGGGATATGTCAGGAACAGTCCTGCAAGAGATTTAGAACACCAAAGGTGAAGTTGATACTGTAAATGATATCATCTTTAGGCAAATGGTATAAAAAGAATAATCTTATAAATACTGTGAGACTGATAATGTAGCTTTAGCAGTAGCAACCTGCTCAATCAGGTTTTTCAAGGAACTGTAACCAGCAAAAAATCTCCTCTTCAACGCATTGTGCTAAATTAACCCTGTGCAATAGGAGGGATGGAAATACAGGGTGGAATAATAATATAATCATAATCAACTTCTGTTTCTTTCATTATTGTGGAGAGCATGATTTTGGCACATTTTTAATTCATACATTTTGTAGACTTTAAGCCTAGACCTAGACCTAGACCACTATTCCTTAGACCACACACACTCTGGATGTTCCATTGTTTTTGGGCACTGAACTGGCTCACTGTCTCATTATGCTGCAAATATAATCAATTGTGCATCAAAGCTGCACATTCTGCTGACGAGATCTGCACTTAATCTTCTCTTTAGTTATAGGAAAGGCATGTTGAGATCAGATTCCTGCAGTTATGTCATTTTTTTCTTTTGCCATTATGTCACCGTACTCCTCATGCTTGTGGGAATTCTCGGAAGTAACAGGCCCTTTGTCTGTTTATTCAGGTTTAAGGAACGGAGTACTTAACATGTCGCGGCTTTTCAATAATCCTCGTAATAACCCTAACTTGCTCTGCAAAAGAAGATGTGAGACTTATTGGAAGAACCCTCAACGTTTACATAAGGCTGGTCTGGGATGTGTGTTTGTGCTGCGCTTTCACCACACCTTCAGATGGATAGCTCTTAGGCCTCACTTTGGAGGCCTTACATTCAGTTGTTTCTGTAGAACTGAAGGTGACCTTGGATGGGCCAGTGGCCAGCTGTCTTACTTTCCACTGATTGCCACAGGAAACTGGGGCTTGATAAGGGCTGTGTGTTGCTGGATTTCTCTCTGTGTATGTATGTGTGCTCAGTCTCTACGTGTATGCCTGCCCAAATATTTTAGTGTTTTTTTTAAGTAATTTTAGTTTCTGAAAACTATGCTAAGATACTCAGAATGCACCCTGTACAGATGGAGACTTCTCATGAGGTGGTCCCATCAATGGTGAAAAACTCCTCCAATAGATTTATGTCTCCTGTTGCATGCAACATTGATGACTGGTCTGAATTTGAAATGTCAGCCTTCCAACTGACTGCCTTTCCCTGACTAATTCATTGAAAAACTCATCATCAATCAATAATGGATGAAGACACACTGAGGGCTCAGGGTGAGCGGGCAGTTCACAGGCAGGGACAGCGAGTTCTGTCTTAAAACATTGACAGGACAAGATGGCTGTATCATCCCACAAGTCACTTCATGTGATTCCTCCACTGGCAGGTGTGCTTGGTGTGCTTTCACTATGTGTGTGTGTGTGTGTGTGTGTGTGTGTGTGTGTGTGTGTGTGTGTGTGTGTGTGTGTGTGTGTGTGTGTGTGTGTGTGTGTGTGTGTGTGTGGATCCTACAGAGTTAAAGTGCCTAAGATTTCACAGTTTCACTTCTGTTAGGTACAAACTTGATGTATGTGGATTTACATATATTGCATGTTTGAGTGTGCTTGCTTGACCCTGACCAATATATAGGCAGGGCTGATATTATAAGTTGCCTTCGTCTTGTCTTGGATATATCAGTACATCCTGGATGTATACGGCGAACATTAGAAGAAATTGCTGAGCTGGAAAGTTGAGCAGTTGTATAGTGTGCTTAATTTAACTCAACTATGTTTTATAGCTATTATTTTGTAATCATTTAATGTTAAGTGAAGCTTCTCTTCAAAAATACTATTTTAACTGTTGGTGTCATCTTTGTTTTCTAATAAAAGTTAGACATACATACAGTATGTTTATCACAACGTTTTATAGAACTTCACAAAAATGATTGTTTTTTTATTGATTTCTGTTTATTCTATCAGTTAAAGCTCAACCAATACTGGATTTAAGCCATTACAACTACTGATATTGGTATTTGGGAGCATAAAAAACCCAGTAACAATGTATTGGCTGATAGTAAGTTAAAAACAAACAATCTTCATATGGATTCTGTAGATTTTTTTCTTTTGAATTGTGACCAATGGTGACACTGTCCTAAACCACCTCAAACCTTGTTCTGCATTTCTGTACTGTAATGCCTACCTATTGGTAAATACATATACACTAGTATCAATACATAAGCTTACATTGGTGTATATATCAGCCTGACTAGTGTAGTCTAGCTCCAGTGTTAATATTATATTATGTGTATCTTACCTTTTTTTTTTTTTTTTTTTTTTTTTTAAAAAGGGAATACTGGCCAATGTCTTGTCCTTGTATTGAAATTATTCTCAAACACTGATACCGGTATTGACCTCATAAATCCATTAACAGTCAGGCTCTGGTGTGCATGCACATAGTTTGTGTTTTTCCAGCTAGTTACTGCTGCTTCCTCCTCAACAGTGCAGGTTGTATCGGCCGTATAGTGGACAGTGCCTACTGTAAAAGGCCCACAACCACTAAGTGGCTCTTATCTAATCCAACATCCTCTTCTCTTATCTCATCTATTCTATTCATGGGAGGCGGCCCAAGTGTGGCACAAAGCATGGTCTATCTAATTAGCAAAAGGCTTGAGCATCCCCCAGGCTCCTTTGTAATAATACCTGTGTTTTGTCGCTACTGTTCTCCAGAGACACTAATTAGGTCTGTGTCTTGTCACTCATGGTACTTGTCAGTCGGGCAATGCTTTCAGACCACTGGGTGCTTTCTGTTTTGTGGCCTAATTTAATTCTTAATGTTTATTTACGTTGTGTGCCAGTGGAATGTTGTAAGAATCCACCTGTGTCAACTGTTTACTGTCTCATTGTGTCAAGAGTTGCGTTTACTTATCTGGCTGCTGTGTTAAAGGCTATGTGCAGAGTAAATGTTTCAATATGTTGCTGCGGTAACCAGGAAAATCTTTGTTTAACGTGGTCAGGTGATCAGTCTACAAAGGAGCAGCTGATGCTTTGCTATTATTTCCCATAGACCAAAAGGTGTGTGCATGTGTGCCTGTGTGCCTGTGTGCCTGTGTGCGTGTGTGTGTGTGTGTGTATGTGTGTGAGTGTATGTGTGTGAGTGCATGGGGGTCAACATTCAGTCTTTGCTCCAGAAATTGTGGGTGCTGCCCATATCAAAACAGGGTGTTAATACGAACATATTTTGTGTATTGTAATTATATTGTATACTGAAACTTCAAGATAATTGCATCTGGCATATGTTTTTTAATTAATTATTTCACTATATTTTATATATCATTGGTATTTCAAAGCTCTGTTGTTGCCATTTTTAGAGATGAAATAATTATTCAATTAAAGAAGCAATGGGAGCATTTGACTTATGGAAATTTTCATTAATTTCTGACATTTTATAGGCTAAACAATTAAATGAGAAATTAATTGGCAGATTAATCAGTAATGTCGCAGCCCTTGTGATTTTACTTATTGTAATGTTTTGCGAGAGTAATGATGATGGTCCTGCAGTGCGCACATATGTTTCAAATGGGTGCATTTATCAGTATAAAACCTCTGCAATACTGTGATTGATATTTAAAAAAAAATTGTAGGTCTTATTGATAACAAAATTTTACAAATACTACATTCATGAAGACTAAAACTTTCAGGTTCTGTTAAAACTGTTTTTATATAGCTATTGATTTAAATTTACGGTCATTTCCAAGGCTTTTATACTGAAAGGATCCATTATCTCCTATGGTTATTTCTTCCATACAACTTAGTCACAAGATCTTTAAGCATTTCAATCCAAGCTGATCCTATAGCTGCTGTTGTGCCTAGGTACAGGTCAAATTTATGTTGGTATAAGGGGCCGTTGCAGGGAGGACCACCAGTGCTGTAGGGGTTGGTAACTACCATAACAAAACTGAGCACATCAGCAGGCATGGGTTTGGCGCTCATTCGCCCAACTGCAGGAAATGAAAAGTGGTGGTTGTGTTACGGGCTGTCTAATCCCCTTCCACCCCCCTCACCCCTACAGGCGTTGACAGCTGGTGCAAATGGTTGTTGTGACTCCACCGTGCGGTACTACTGGCTGAGAGGAGGCTGATGGAGATCACTGGGTGTGAAAGTTGTCTACACAGACTGACAGATAGGCATTTGAACCCATGTCGCAGAGAGTGATCATTTACTACAGAACCGGCCGGCGGTCATATTTAGAATTAGATTTAGAATTTATAGATCACACAGTTTCAGAAAGAAAATTACACGTCACCTTTGACCCATTTGAAATTCAATTTTAGTTTTGATGTTATCAGGGCTGACAGAGACCTTTTCTGCAGTAGTAACAGGTCAGGAGAGACTTCCACTTCATTACGTCATCAGCAGACCTGCGTCCTCTGTTACATGCAGCATGTTTAGAAGAAATTATAATGAGTGGGATCGGGAGAAGCTGTAATTTACAGTGCGGGAGAGACGTTCCAGGCATTTGGATTGTTGAACCTGCTGTGTGTGGTTGGCTCTCACTGGAGATTAACAGGGTCAGTTTGCTGCCCTGGCCTGGCCTGGCTTGGCTTGGCTCAACAGGGCGGGGGTGCTTATCTGCTTTCACTCTCACTAGAGCTCCTGATGTATTTTTCTCCCACACAAAGCCAAAGTAGAACTGGCCTGGTCAGTATTACTTGTATTATTTTGAACATTGGATCTGCTGCCTGCCTTTTTTTCCATGATCTGTTTCAATATATAACACCCTTGAAAGTGTGTGTGTATGTGTGTGTGTCGGTACAGTTTTCCTGATGAATGACCCTGCATATACAGTATGTTAACACTGTGCAAATAATATCTTCTCTACTGCTCATTTACTCCCCGATGTTTTTTGTAATAGTCATTCATAATACTCTCCCTAATACAACCCCTTCATATGTTTGCAGTGCATTGCTAACACCTCATTATAATTTAAACTATAATCTTTCTTTCCTTTGTTTCAGACAAGTTTAACACCTACGTGACGCTGAAGGTGCAGAATGTCAAAAGCACAACGATCACTGTGCGGGGGGAGCAGCCCTGCTGGGAACAGGATTTTATGTTGTAAGTTATTAAACACACAGGATTCATGCTTCAAGATTTATTGAACTAATTAGATTTTAATCACTTTAATTACCACACTTTAATTTAATTATTAGTTCATAGTAGACAAAAAAATATGCCTTTAGGACCTCACCTAATACACAAAACCAATACAAGCGATCAGCTCACTGCACTTTAGACATTATACTAGACTGTCACTATGTTTGACTTGGTGTGACTCTATGACAGTGAGAATCTTTCAGGACTGACAACTCACCTCGTGATGTATCACCTTTGACAAGACTTTCTATCATTTATCTAAAAAGATATTAGTGTATGAGAGACAAAACAGGGTGCATCCTTCTGTCAGAGACACATACAGTGTTTCACACACCATCCATGACGTCACATTCCCTGTTATCCTAATTTGAAACCTACCTCATGCTTATAACAGGAAAGGTGTCTGTTTTTCAAATTCTGCAACTCCTTCTACGAAAGCATCTCGTCAAACAGTTGCTGTTCATTTCCTCCCTGTAATTCATTGGGTTTAATTTCCTCATTTTACTTTCCCTGTGAAAGGTATCTATGGCGACGTGAGAGACAGCACGTTGTTGCATGTGTGTCATTGTTTGTCTTTTGTAAACTCCCTCATTGCAACAGTGTTTGTTTTTCCAGACCTTCATCCTTCTACTGTCCATTAATGATGTGTTGGCTAGGTGTGATTCAACGTAAAACAGAATCATTCATCAGCGTTTCCAGTGAATGCTCAGCACCACCTGTTACAACCAAATGTCTTTATTAAACATTAGGAGATGGTGACGCAGCTCAAGTACAATCCAAAAATGGCAATTCCAAATTTCCTATCTTTGAACATTGGAGCTAACTTGCAGCAATATCTGAGTTCAGATATGCTTGAAAGATGTTACATATATTGTTATGTTTTATCATGATTGCTTATCATTTGTCTGGATTACATTTTACTTTTGTATGAAGTTGTTTTCGAGAGCTGAGTATTTGCATGGTGTGCACGTTAATGCATCAACAAGGAAGAGCGGTTTCAAATTAAAGGAATAGTCAGACATTTCGGGAAATACACATATTAGCTTTCTTGAGTTGGATGAGAGGATTGAAGATGGTGAATTTGAAGTTACCACCAGCAGCCGGTTAGCGTAGCTTAGCATGAAGGCCGGCTCTTTCTCCCTGTTTCCAGTATTTAGCGTACAGATATTAGAATGGTCTCAATCTTCTCATCTGAGTCCCAGAAAGAAAGTGAAAGTGTTTTTCCCAAAATGATGATGTAGTGCTTTTAATGTTAACATAACTTGGACCTAAAATATATACATTTTTTTTTTTAAAAAAACAGCACTGTACTGAGCCAGGTAGTGCAATAGAAGGTAGGAGATTAACCAGTATGCTTTTGATACACTAGGTAAAATGGTTGTCACTGACAACAAGTATATACAGAGTGTAATAGGCTTAAACCGCCACCATGATGAAAGGATTTAAAAAACATTAACATAAAAACAAGTTAGTAAAAATGTTGTGTTTTCATAATAAGGTTTCCACAGTTTCAATTCCATTTTGATCTACATCTACTGTGTTTTGATTGTGTGTTTTTCTGAACTGCATGAAGGGGGTTTAAAATGATGTGGAAATAACAAGTGATCCGGCAAGTGCAGGAGACTCCCCTTATCTTGTCGAGACAAGTACTTACTTTCAGATGGACATTTGCAAGTTCATTCCAGTCAGTTGGAGAACAAAACTGGATTAAGTAGTCTTGTTTTAATTAAAAAAGGCAATAATTAAATAAAAATTTACAAGATTGGATAATAGAATCTAAATGACATCCTAAACAAGTCACTCAGTTAAAATTAGCAACAGTTTGCTTTTAATACCTTGCTAGATTTATTTATTCTCTGCCATTTTGTGTGAGCAGATGATTTAGAAATCCTTTATCTCTGCACCTGGACACCGCGGATACTCGGCGCCCTCCCCTGCACTTCTCTCAATTAGCTGTTCTCTTTGATTATCTTTTCTGTCATCTTCCTTTTGTTTGTCCAGTCGATAGTTGCAAACTGCCACAGATGAGAATATGCAAATGCCCTTGTCACGCGGCTCCTTTCACAAATTTATATGCCATTTTACTGCTGTCATCAAGCTGTTTTTGAGCCCTTTGTAAAGCACGCTGAATGACAAAACAAGGCTGGAATGGATTATGACAGCTAATACACAACAAAAAGAGGAAGTAGCCTTTGTTATCAGCCAGTGGTAGGGCCTGGCAGTAATTATGTAGAAATTTCTGCTTCATTGAATGTGAATTGGAATTGAATAACATTGGAAAGTTTTCTCTGTTTTTTTTTTTTTTTTTGTTCATTCTGATAACAAAGCCTCAAATTATGTAGCTATTGTTTCGCTCTTTTATCTGCTGGCATTCTCCACGCTCTTTATCAGGACGGACCTTTTATTATTAAAGCTTGACATTACTTGATACCTGACACGCTTTTTTATTTGCTCTCTTTCTCAGTGAGATCAACCGGCTGGACCTCGGCCTCATTGTTGAGGTGTGGAACAAAGGCCTCATCTGGGATACCATGGTGGGGACCGCCTGGATTCCCCTAAAGAGTATCCGACAATCAGAGGAGGTTTGAATATGCCGCCACACACAAATTACATAATACAGAAAAAAGATATAGCAAGCATTCTATTCAAAATTAAATTTCCCTATTGACAAAACTGAGTCTTCATTAGTAACAAGATACAGTATTTCAATTGTGCATTTTTTTTGTATATAGTACAAATAGACAGAAATAAGATAGAAAAGAGTTTAGCAGTTACACTAATAAAAGTACCTGAAATGTATTACCATTGAAAATAATGATAATAGCATAAAGTGGGTACAAAAGTAGACACAAAAAAATATTCATTTGTCTACCTAGATAAATACCTACTGTATATACATATCTGATTGCAGGAGGGCTCAGGTGAGTGGCTTTTCCTGGATGCAGAGGTTCTGATGAAGGCGGATGAGATATATGGCACCAAGAACCCAACACCCCATCGAGTCCTGATGGATACTCGCTTCGAGCTGCCTTTTGGTGAGAGTTGCCTATCCCTTTTTTTTTCCAGTCGCTTTGTGTTTTAGCTGTATGTTAGGACTTCCAGAATGAGGCAAGTATCCAATAACTAAACCACACTTTTGAAAAGTTCAGGTGCTTACATAAGAAGTTTTGCAACACTGTCATCTCAAGTACCTGCTGTGACTACAGTGAGTGCATAAGTGATTTAGGGAGTACATCAGTGATTCAGGTTACCTGAGGTCAAATCAAACCTTGCTCCACCAAGTTACACAAAGGCCATGCATGCTTCCTGCTAAAATGTCAGCAGTCGGTTTCTGAGATACACAGGAAAAACTATCCAGCCTGGGGCACTGACTAACAAACCGATGACGTAGTGTAACCTGGTGTTCTGTTGCTTTATGCAAACACTGATTCCTCTTGAATAGAAATTATAAGGAATGAAGAACATGGTCTACTCAAGCAGAGTATGACGCAACATTCTTCCTGAATCAAGTTAACTCATAACATCCATACTATTATCTCACTGCTTGATGTGAGGGACACGAATGTTGAACAATTCATGGCTAGAAACAGGGAACTCTTATATATTTGTCACAGATATTCGTTTTAGTGTCTGATGTCGTCTATCTGGTTGCAGTGGGGATGAGGTGCCTGTTTCTGTCCTGCATAAATTGGGGGCACTGACTCATCAACGGCAGACCATCCTTTATTAACTTAGGTTCAGTAAATATAATTTTGTCTTTCCAGATTGTTCCATTGCGGCCAACAGGATTAAGGAACCATTAGGAATGCTTTTTGCTACAGTTTTGGTCCATCAGTCAAAACTAACTGGAATTTTCCAAAGCAACATTTGCATATCTATTTAATCAAAGCTGCATGCATTGATTTTCTTTTTTTAGTTTTTTCATTGCTTTATAAAATAGAGATACTTTAACAAGAATTCATCTATTAAGGCACCCATCAGCAACATTAGCATTTATTTAGGTAGTGCTTTTGACCATATGATGAAAATCAATCAAATTTTCAGATTTCTTTTGCTCCATTACCTCTCAACTGGGAAAAATATCTGGCAATTTAGCTGCTCAATGTTTCATTTTCTTCACTACGTAGTCACTAACTTTGACTGTCTACCGTTTGGAGCTAGGCAGGGAGCATACTGTGGGTTTATCAGAGTTTTTATGGTGAAAACAGCTGCTTGCTGTTGCTGGAAACTAGGTGAATGAGAGAAATGAGAATGAATCAAACAGTGAAGGAGCCATAAAACAAAACAAATGAGCTAAAAGAGGCTAAACAGGTCGAAAAGCTTGCCAGCAGTACAGAGTTGGATGATAACTCTTTGTGGGTTTGTCACTATTACTGTCCCTTTGCATACAACCAACCTTGTCCAATCTGCCCGATTCAAATGATGAAAAGAATTTCTGAATAAAAGTCCTACTGATAATTAACAGTATGAGATATTTCGTGCTGTGAATCTCATTTAATTTGACGCTCTTCAAGATTCACGAGTAAAATGTCCTACGTTGCCCTCTCGCTCTCTGTGTCCTTGACCACAGTTGTATTTACAGTATCCCCTTCGCCGGCGCCGCATATACAGCTCAAACCTTATGATCAAACGGCATCAAAGTTAAAGCAGGGTGTCCGTCCGCTGAGTGGGAGACAGCCTGTTTCTCTGTTTTAAGAGGAGACCTTTCAAAGTTGCAGAAGGCCATCATGACTCTCTGTGGCACCACAGCCATTCATTAAAGCTGTGGGTCGGTGTGTCTTTGAAGCCCCTGGCCTTTGTATGTGTGGCCTTTAATGTGCATCTGTCTGCAGTGTAGCGCAAATCCACCTGAAAAGTGGGATCGGTGAGAGGAGAGTACCTGATCTGTGATAGAGAATAGTAATCTAGTCTCAGGTAATACATATGGTTAGAGAGGCAGGGTTAAGTAAGAAAAAATGAGGACAAAACACTCCTGTTCTGACTTAATTTCATATCAGCTGTCCCCCATATAAACATATATATTTATATTCACGTATGTACATGTTTATTCGACCTTTTCTCCTGGCTGCTAGTATTTTTCAGGTTTTAATTTAAATTTTTTTCATATTTGGTAGTTTCGTTAATGTGATGTCATTAATGTGTGTAATTATTCTGCTTTTCAAACTATAGCTCGTCATTTAAAATGTGTTTGCTATGTTACCGTCAAGATTCATCTGCAGCATCTTTAGACATTCGTTCCTTGCTGCTCTGACAAAAATGTTCCTGACATTTGTGATCCTCCTCCCTTAACAGTTTGTGGCCATTGTTAACTATTTTTATTTCCCCGCTCCTGAGATGCTCATGAGAAATTAAACGGGCATAAATGTATTATGATAACATCCTGGAATGTGACGCTTGAAGTCAGAAGGAGCAGGATGTAGACGTCAAACACAGGTTCACATGTATGTTTTATGCATATTTTGGTACCAGACATCCCAGATGATGAGGCACAGTACTGGACAGGCAAGCTGGAACGTATCAATACCATGAGAATCCATGATGAGGTAAAGAGCCACTTGATGAGGTTTTACTACTTTTTTTTTTTTTTTGAAGGCAAAACAGTGCATTGATATATTGTAATGATAACACACAGTTATGTCCTGCTGGTTTGCATTTTCTTTTAATTAAGTCAAGTTTTTTTCTGTGTTTTGATGTCTAAATATAACAGATGTTCCTGTTTACTTCACCTCAGCAGTACTGCTAATGACGTACTGCTATATTTATTTTTGTTGATGTTAATGCTGATGGAGTGGGGCTATTAAATTACTGTGGTAATAATAATATGAGGACATGAAAAAAAGACTTGATACATGCTATTTTCTCTCTCTCCCCCTTTGTAGTACCCTATTCAGGATGACGTTCAGAGTCGCCCACTGCCATTTGCAGCATCCCAGTGCTGTGAGTGTGCCTGCCTATATTGCTCTCAGCCACTAGATGGGGCCAATTATCCATCCTTTTAGCTCTCAGGCTTTGATATTATTTCCTTCCACTCTCTTGACCCTGTTGCACTGCCAGATCTAGTAACAGTTGAGTCAGAATTGGAAACGAAGATTATACACCTCAGATTAAGTCTGTAAATATTTTTACAAACTTAACAAAGAGGCCGTGTTATGCATGTCAAATCTTTTCTCACTGTTGTGACAGTTTGTTTTCCACTCTGAGAACCACTGATAAGGTTCCCTTGTCTTCCCATTATTCCAACACAGGGACACTTTCTTTTTGTTTTCACACCCTCTACCTCCTCTGATTGTACCTCTCACTTGTAACATCTGCACTTTCACCAGGCAACTATTTCGGATGGGCTGACCCACTGAGTATGTAAAACACACTTTGATGAAATTTTCCCCCCTGGACAATCCTCAGTGCCCTCTGCATGTCCTAATGCCCCACACCCAATAACATGTAAAACATAAAGTTTCCGTGCATTTTATTCTCATTATTTCACTCATTGGTTTTCCTCACTATTTTCCTGGACCCCCCTTTGTCCTTTTTTTTAACTTAATATCCTTCTGTCCTGCTGTTTTCCCGTTATCTATGCTCTGTGCTGATGTCATATGATTTTCATAACCCATGTATATTAAGTCCATATGTGAGTGATTTAGCACACATACTAGCTAACAAAGAGTCAGGAAAATTCATCAGAAACACTGATATTTTTCTGAAGTTGTGCTCCACACACCTTTTTTTAAGAATGTGTTTGTTAGGATTATAATAATATTTGAATATGGTTATTAAAACCTATAGAAAAGCCCTTGTCAAATCTGAGAGTTTAAATTGCAGTTGCATCACTAAACTGGTAGGTGGCAGCCTTCGCTCAGCTATATTTATATATCACCTTGACATTTCACTGTCCTCCCACTCTGCTCTAAGAGATATCAACAGAATCAGTTTATCTGTCCCCCTCTCACTTTATCGCTCTGAAAAGATAAAACCCTAGCTCAGCTGCTCCCTCCAGCAGATGCCAACCTCTTCAAAGAAATTTTCTAAGGTCACTCTTGGGGTTGGCAAGGTCACTTTCAAAAAGTAGTTTATTTGGGTGCATTTCTTCTTTGTCTTCTTCTTCTAACAGATCAGATTTGTAAGAAGTTTTTGTAATGTTTGTGTAACAGCACATAAATGTACAAAAACAACTGTGTTTAATTTTGCTGTACAATTTTTGTCACTGTCCTTTTAGAAAAAAATGAAAATTCCCAATTACATACAACAGATCAATCTAAAGGATAACACAGATGGACACATAACTCAGTATCCTCCATTTAGTATTTTGCGTGTATAAAGGCTACAGTCTTTTAAAACTGCATGACATTTGCTCTCTCAACCTCCCTATTAACCTGGCATCCACTCCTAGTTTGTTTATTTCTATTTCTTCAGCTCTTAACATTTTTCTTTCCAGATAGGCAAAATTTAAACTAGGCTGCACTTTCACATGGGTTTGATAATAATCAAGGATTTTTAAATGCTTGCTGGTTGTATGAAACATACTTAGTGATGTTTCAGGTAAGCTTAATTTACTCAGTTCGTCCTGTTGCAGCTCTAGATGACCAGGACAGTGCTGTAGATGACCGGGACAGTGACTACCGCAGTGAGACTAGTAACAGTCTGCCTCCACGTTACCACACAACGGCTCAGCCCAACTCCTCCATGCACCAGTACCCCATGGGGCCTCGGCTGCAGCAACACCCAGACTCCTGCACGGACTCTGTCCACAGTTTTGACCTGGACTACAGAGACCAGAGAGGAAGCAGGTAGACAGAGTAAACACACAGTTACCCATACACACCTTCACTCACTCGGTCACTTTAGAGCCAATATGCTTTCTTTTGGTACAATTGTGGTATCTAGTGCAATGCGGCACAATGGCCTTGTTTGTCCAGTGTTTTACCCATCCCCATATATAAACATGAGGGTGACAAAAGACAGTGCCAGCAAAAATTTAACATAATCAACTCAACAAACGAAAGATCTATTTCAGGGGTGTAGTACTGATTGCTTTAGAAATAAACAACTGTACCCTCAATGGTAACTCGTTATGTGTTATTTTATTATTTCTCCAATTTAAAAACAGAGCAAATGTTGCTTACTCAAACTCACTCATACATTTCCTTACTCATACAGACTTAAAATTTTCCTCCTGTTTTACATCTACTTTCAGATTTGCAGTGACAGAAATAGTCATTTTAAATTATTATAATTATTCAGTTTTTTTTTTCTTTTGGACAGTTTGCCAGACTCAGAGCCAATATGGTTGGAGCTTTGTGCTTTTTTTTGTCTGTCGGCTAGCTTTCCTTTTTTGCCATAGTTAGTGGTTCATTCAGCTGCTTCAGTAGACCAGGAGGGATCTGTACTCTAGAGGCAGAATGGATCAGACCCTGTATCCTCAGCCTTAGTGCTGCAGTTAATTCCACTCTCTCTAGCTTTTTAATTCATATTATTGTTGTTCTCCACTGAGTTGCACATCACTACACACTATTTGTTAAAGCTGGCCAAAGGTGTGTTTGTATGTGTGGTGATTGTTTCTAGAATTATATATTTACATTAAAATAACAACAATATTTTACTTTCAATAGAATATTATTCATTAAGCTACTGCTATTAAAACATTTTATTATTATTTTTATTACTGTTATTATTATTATTATAATTATTATTATATTATTATTATCATTATCATCATCATCATCATCATCATCAACACTACACAGCTGTTTTGAGGGCTTCATCCATAAAGCAAATGGTCTTGGTGCATGGAGTCTGAGTGGATTGCCATGGAATACATGTGTACCAGTGAGACTGCTGCAAATCTGCCTGTGTGGACTGATAGGGAGTTGATCCGGATAATTCTAGATCAGAAAAAAAATGGGATTACAGCCAGGAAAAAGCTCATTGTTCATGTTTCTTTTTGTCTTGAGTCTGGGTCTGTTGTGTTGGTTCAAGTTCCTGATAGTTTCAAAGGCTCTGAACTTGGTTTAACCATATCACAGAGGGAATCCCTCTGTCACACATGGAGGGAGCGGGTCAGTGACATACACGTGCATTTCTTTTGTGATGAAAAACTTTCAGTGTGTGCCATATGGTGGTGATTTAGCATGCATTTCTTGAATGCTGTTGCAGGCTGTGTGTTGAAGTGCTGATAAGCATGACTGTTTCTGTGGGAATTTAAAAAGATATAAATTCACAGAGGCACATGCAAACATAGGGGCACATGCACTCTCAGACTTGAACACACATACAGTTTTATTACCTATATATTATATCCTTGACTCTATTAAGAATATGTGTGCAGAATTATTACAAAAGTGACTACTAAGCTGATGAGCATTATTGTCTTTACATTTGCATGAAATTGTTCCTAATTTCTCCATTTATCGTACTGCTTAACTTGTGTTTTTGTTTGCATTTTTCTTCTTGTTTGTTTGCTTTTTCTTTTCTTTCCTTGTATCCTTTCCCACCCCGTTAAATCTTTAATTCCTAACCTAAATTAGATCGTTAAACCAGAAAGGAAGGGTCCGAATTATACCTGTAGATTCTGGCATGGGGGTCGAAGATTGGGAAAACAAATACAAAGGGCAGGGCAAGCCTCAGCTGAGTGACTTCTTAGATGATGAGGAAGACAACGTTATCCTTCGAATGGGAAGACCCTACCCTGAGCTATCACATACTCCTATCCGTCAAAATACTCAACGTAGTGGTTTTCTGCCTGCCACCTACCCTGAGGGCTATGACACTATTGATCGACGGCGAAAGAAAACGATAAGGAACCCAGGAGGGTTGCTTAGTGCAGAGGCAGACGAAATGAGAGAAGAGGCTTTTCCCTCTGACCTTGCACTGCTCCGTGAGAAGAGGGGGGAGCTGTTTATGCAGCAGGTAGTGGAGATGCAGGAAGAGGAGAAGTTGACATCATGCCTCAGGCCATACAAGAATGGGCTTCTCTACAAGACGAGGATGTGGGCTAAAAATGAGCTTGACCACACTTTAGAGAATTATGTGGCATACAAAAAAGAACAAGATGCAAGAATGGGGGCACGTTTTGATTTTGATTTAGAGAGTTCTGAAGATCTGCACTACTCCATAGGAGCAGAAGAGGATATTGATGCCTTTGTAGGAGAAAATTTTCACCCAAGCAATGCAAGACATCACAAAGATAGGTATTCTTTCTCCTATGAGGGCCACATTGAAAATTCTCAGGGTCTCCGGGAGAAGAAGTGTGGAAAAGCTAAAATTGGAGGATGGACTCCAGAGGCAATGCTCTCTCCTGTAGAGGAACCAAGTGATGAATATGTAGACCCTATGGATGAGCTCCAGTGTCTTGTTGAAACAGTTTCTGAATACCTTGCTGAAAAAGAGGAGGAAATTAGTAAGTATGGTTCCCTTCCTAAATCAAGTAAATCTAGGCTATCGTCTCTGGGTAGCAACAGAACTGATTCTTTTGGAGATGACCAAAATAGCTCATCAAAGGATCCAAGAGTAGAAACCCAATCGCACACTTCTTCTGACCAAGGCGTCTCAGGGGTAAAAAATGCCATGAGCTCATTATTTAGTTCTCTCACTGACAGAGTGGGAGGAGGCCCTAAACAGCCTGTCCTGCCTCCACAAGCACCATCACAATCGTCACAATCTGGGCTAACAAAACTCTTGTCCTTTATTCCTAAATCAAATAGCTCAGCTCCTGTAGCTGTTGTATCTCCAGTAGAAACTTCTCCTGAAAAATCCTTCAGTTCTTTGTCTTCTCAGCCACCACGTGATGTCAATACACAAGGTCATAATCAAGAAGCAAAAGCTCCCACATGGAGTCAAACTCAAACAAGTACGAAAGAACATATACTTGAGGTTGAAACCAAACCTCAAAGTGCTCCAGGAAACTCTGTCTTGGGGAAATTGAATCCTTTAAAGCTTTTTTCAGCAGGAGTAAATGGGAACTCAGCTGAACAGGAACCAGAAACCAAGTATTCTCAAGGCCATACACAATGGGATGAGAAATGTGTTCATCAAGCTAAACAGTCGATGACGGCAGAAGGAGGTGGGAAATTTGGAAAATTAAGTTTATCACAAGAGAAACATTTGAGACAAAATCAAGATGCAAATACATATGGAAAACAAAATCCAATGATTTACAAACAAGAAAATGTGCCTGTTTCGGGGCCAGCAAGGCCAACTAGCCAAACACAATCAGCAAACACTGGATTCTTTAGCCCTTTGAAGAAGTCATTAAGTTCATTGATCACATCTACTGCCCCTGTTCCACCGCAAGGACCTCCACCTGTGGCAGTTTATCCAGTGTTTAGAACCACAGAGGATCCCCGACTGGAGAAACCAGTGGAGGACCCATCATTGAGTAGTAACCCTAAACAGCCTTTCCCCTCCTCTGAAAATGTCTCCACTCAGCAACGTCCAAAAGCAGAGGGAGGCATTTTCTCTGGTTTTTTAAAGTTTGCATCCAGTGAGGATGTAAGTGCCTCCACCAACACACAGAATCCTGTGCAATCATATCATGATTCAACTTCAACAACCTCCTCCACCTTTATACAGAGTTCCACTGTGCCACCAGAAAGCACTGAGAAAGGATGGCTTTCAAGCATTTTTAACCCTACCTCTACTCCTCCCAGTTCAAACCAGAATATTACCAGTAATCCACAATCTCAGAGCAGCAAATTGCCATCTGACTCACATGCACAACCTACATCAAATCAGAACCCAACAGCAGCTCATCATGGAATGCAGCATCAAGCTCCCAATCAGCCTCAATCACAAAGTTTTTTGACAGGTCTTCTTAAAGGGAGCTCGACGGAGGACATCTCTCATATGGGCTCTAATCAACCAAAACAAGGAGGACTGCTATCTGGACTTCTTAAATTTGCCTCTACCAGTGACCTATCTGACAGTTCACCTCAGCAGGCTGCCCATAACAATCAACCACCCAGGAGCAGTAATCCACCACAGATTCCTCATCACCCTCCCCCACCACAAACTTCTTCAGCTCCCCCGAAGGGGGGCTTTCTCTCAGGGCTATTGAAGTTTTCATCAACAGAAAATATACCACAAAATGTTCAGCTATCTGAAGCTGAAAAACAGAAGAATATGCATGGCATTTTCTCTGGTAAGCAGCAGACTTCAGATGCAACTCAGCAAACACAACCTCAACAACAGGGGTTGCTGTCTGGCTTGCTTAAATTTACATCCTCTGAGAATATTTCAAGCAGCCAAACTGTTCAGCACCAACAAAGCGGTGTTAAACATAGTCAACTGGCTTTCAACCCTCAGAATACTCAAGGTCCAGACCAAGGGCTTCATCTCAGGAATAGAACACCAAGTCAGGAAGTTGTCCAAAGGGACACTAGTAAACCAGGCTTTACTCGTCAACAAACAGTTCCACTCCAGAAGCCACAATCCCAGCAAGGTGGTCTTTTATCTGGTCTTTTTAAATTTGCTTCAGCAGACAACATAAACACACAACAGCACCCATCAGCTCAGCCACATGGAATTACCTCTAGTAAATCAAGTCATGAGCAAACAAAGGCAAGAAGTATTCCTATTACTGTCCAAAATCAACCACAAAATAGTTCAACACAAAAAACAACTCAAACAAGTGGTATACTCTCTGGATTATTTAAATCCTCTGAAAATATGGCTCAACAACCTCAGCCTGAAATCATCCATGAGTCAGAACAACAAATTAAAGTGCCACACAGCCAAACTGCTCAGACTCAGCAGGAGACAACAAGTCAATCTGGAGTGCTCTCAGGGTTATTCAACAAGTTAACAAAATCATCTGAAAACACTGACACAACCTGCCCGACATCAACTGCACAATTACTGCATCAGAACGCAAATAATTGTACAGTCACAGTGAAGACCCCACTGCAAACACAGTCACGCACTAATGTAACACAAGAATCCTCACAAGAACATGCAAAGATAGAGAAGAGGATTCCACAAACTGCCCAGCAAGGGTTTTTATCTGGACTATTCAGCAAAAATGTAACTGAGGAACCATGTACTCAAAAACAAAACGTTGAAACATCAGGTCAGATTACAGAACAACAGACATCATCAGCTATGTTCACAGAGTTACATTCAGGCACATTAAAAAGTACTACCTCAGACCTTGGAAGAGACAATTGTCAAAGAGTTGTTCATGCTTCTCTCAATCCAGGACAGAGCAGACATGCTTTCATTAGTGCACCTGTCTCAATTGATACGGAGAGTTTAGACCTAAGAACATCGGCTACTTTTGCAAGATCACTTCAGAATCGGGCAACATACTCCTCAATTAGCACAGGTAATTTATCCCAGTTATATTATTCTGGGACACATCAGTTAGTTCAGCCAATGGCTTATAGTACAGGAAATATTAATTCCCTTTTACAAAGCCATACAAGTTCTTCAATCATGAACATGCCACCATATATTAGCGGAAGCACTCCCTCATTGTATGGAACTTCAAGGCAAAGTGTTTACCAAGGTCAGTTGTCTCCTTATGGAATAAGTCCTTCTTATGATGAAAACCAGTGGATCCGTGAAAGTGCTCTATGGCAACAGTTTCAGAATGAGTCACTGAATTATCAGTTTCAGGGAGAAGATCAAGGCTATAGCCAGAACTGTGAAGGTGCATCATTACAGGCACCTGCTCTTCACAGCAGCTTTTCAAATATCAATCAGCCATTTAATACCCCTACAACATGGAAGGGTTTTGTTTGTAATGAAGGGCAAATTGGACCGTATGAGTTTGATGGACACAGGAATGGTGATCCATATCCCAAGAGGAAATTATGGAACAGTTATGAAGACTTGGGAAATGCAGAGTATTCACCTAATCAGGAGGGTGCATTGAACTTAACTACTAAACATAGTGCTGCAAAGTTTGGGAAATGCGACTCATTTAATGATGGTAGCACTTACAGCTTGAATGGGATTTCATATCATGAAGGCTATTATGAGGAGACTGCACCAAGTTTGTCTTATTCGGCTAACTGGCATTATGGAATGGATACTGAAGTCCTACAAAACTATCATACTGATGGCATGATCCATGAGAGTCAGTTTAATTTGAGCCGACCAATAGATTCAGGCTGTCCTCCAAATGCCAATACTGAGACAGAAGATTCCCTTTACCTCGAAGACACTGAATGGTATCAGCAATGGCTTGCACTTTTAGAGCAAGGAATGTGGTGGCCAGCAGATGATGGTGACTGTGGCTACTTTGTTTACACTGATCATGAGTACATTTATGCCTTGCTTACAGATACAGCGGGTGAATATGTGTATGCTTGTGCCCCAGAAGGTGAGTCTTGGGGAAATGCACAGAAACTAGATAGTCTTCCCAGTGCTTGGCTGCACAATGAAATGGTTTTAGTCTGTGGCTTTAAAATTCCACTTTACAATGAAGATGAACTTCTTTGGCTTCCTGGTCAAGATCACAGTGACTCTCAACTTCTTAATGCCCCCCTAGATTTGTCTGCCGCCTACAGAAAAGGAAATCAGATAATGAATCTAAATCTTGAGCAGTTCTCTCAGATGTTTGAAAATTCATTTCTTTCACAAGGGCAACAGGGACTAGACTTCACATCTTACAGATTAAACAAAGTCAGGATGGATCCAAGACAGACCAGTAATGTCTATCAAGACCAATGCCAAGATGTTATTGACCTTTCTTGTCGTAATAAAGACCATATTGGCCCTTACTGGAACAGCCAGGAAATGAAGACATTTCTTGCTCAAAAAGTTGCTGTTTCCCTGAACTCTACTCCTAACGTAAATTCTAATCAGCAGCTACTTCATAACTGTTACCAACCCAGCCAACGCCGGCGTTCATCCACCGGGGTTACAGTGAAGCATGCAGATGATGTATCAGAGGAAGAATGGAGAAAGAGAGTGGCCCCAGGAGAACAACAACCTAATCGTCAAGTCAAAAAGATTTCTTCTCTTATATCCTCTTTTGTTGGCAAAACATCACAAGTGGAATTGGACAAAACTAGCACATCCCCCAGTGATCAAGCTCCTGACAAACATCCTAAGAACCTTCTTTCATCAGGTTTCCAAAGTCTGAAGTCAAAGATCATCAAAGAAGAAGCTACTGCTGTTGTGACTCAGTCAGAAATTGTTAAACAACAAACGGAGAAGCCAACTACCACACGGGGAAGAATTTTGCCCACAGTACCAACAACTGCTCAAGTGACTCAGCCCTCAACACAATTAAATACAACTTCACAGAAACCTAGACTTTCACGTCAGACCACCATGGTACAACAAGCAGCCCCACCAACACAGCCCAATGTCACAGTGTCTTCAGGATCGAAAGAATCTCTTATTAAACCTGAACTACCTAAAGAGCTTGCAACTGATAAACCGGTGGACATACCATTGGAGAAACCATCTGAACAACCACAGGCAGGCTTTATGAACTTCCTAAAATCTGCAGTAGGTATAGAGGAAACCAAGCCAGATTCTCAGACATCTTCTCACACATCTCCTAGTCAGCAGGGTAAAACTGGCAGCACCGCTTCTTTACCAGACAGTGTTCCTATAAATAAAGAGGCTACAGGAGTGTCAAATCTATTTGGATCAATTGGCAGCCTGTTTAGTACTGAGCCTTCTCCACCACAAAAACAGCAAATGAAACCTAGTGTTACAGAGGGTTCACTGACATCAGCATCTAAACCTAAGGGTATACAGAGACAACAAACAATGGACCAAAGAGGTACCTCTCGGCCGCAGACCCAACCCCCAAACAAAAGTATATCCCAAGTATTTCCTCCCAATTCTTCCACAGACCCTTCTACAAGTCGATCAGAAACTATGCCACCTACAGGGGAAGCAAAACAGGAAGCAGGAACTAAACCATCTGGTGGACTATTTGGATTTTCAATTGGGGAAATGCTGACAGGAGCAACAGCAGGTGCTCAATCTGGGCTCACACCAGAAAGACCTGCATCAACTACAGCTCCACAAGAAGAATCTCTTGGTAAAAGTATATTATCAATATTTAGTGGACCAAATCCTCCACAGGCTGCACCTAAAACAGGGCCTCAACAACATCCTCCAAGTGCAACTCCACAACCTCCCCAACAGGAATCTCTTGGTAAAAGTTTATTAACAATGTTTGGAGGATCAAGTCCTTCGCAGCCTCCTACTCAAACCAAGCCTACTGCTGAGACTCCTCAACAGGGAACTGTTCCTCCAAAAGACCCCCCATCTACAGGATTTCTTTCGATGTTTGGTGGTCCTAGCACCCAACAGTCTCCAGCCCAAACAGGATCTATTCTAGGGGGAATCCTGCCCGGGTCATCAAGTTCAACCGATAGCCCAATGAAGGGACTGTTTTCAATGTTTAGTGAACCCAGTCCTCCACAACCCCAGCCACCAACAAAGTCATCTCAACAACGAGTAGCTCAATCACAAACTCAACAAAGTGTACCTCAGACACAATCTAAACCACAAGCACAACCTCAGGCACAAGGGCAGCCAGCCACCTCTGTTCTTGGGGGAATTTTGGGCGGCTTGTCTACCTCTACTGAAAGTCCAAGAAAAGGTTTGTTGTCCATGTTTGGCAGCCCCAGTACTCCTCAAACACCAGGAGCTGGTGGAAGTGCAAATATGTCTTCAGCGTCAGGGACTGCAGCACCCAAAGAACCTGCAAAGAGTATACTCTCTGTTTTTAATGATGTTATGACATCTCCACAACAAACTCCTAATTCGTCATCTACTATTGATACTACTGCCAAAGAGCCATCAACTATTCATTTACAACATGGTTCTTCCCAAATGCCATCTGTTTCCAGTAGCCATGTGCCAGTGTCAGCAACTATCAGTCAAACATCAAGTGAACTCTCAAGGAGCAATGCTAGTACTAACTCCAGTGAAGTGCATGCTAGTCTATCCACAGATATTACTGTAGATACCACAAATTCTATTAAAGTGGATACCACAATTAAAGACACTGGTATTGCATCTGAGCAACCAGATTCTGAATGTATCACTGTGCAAAAGGAATCAAGCACAGAAAGTGCATCACAGGATCCTGCTCCCCCTAAGGAACCAGTAGGCTCTGGTCTGTTGTCCATGATAAGCGGATCTGGCCCACAGACTCCTACCTTACAAGCTGGATTCATGTCAGATGGTCCAGGAAAAGGTTTACTTTCATTATTTTCTGGGCCCAGTACTGAGCCAAGTGCTAGACAAACAGGCCCTTCACCAACTGCACCAGGGTCTGCACCTGGATCATCAGGCCCCAAGGACCCACCAGCCAAAGGTTTGTTCTCTGTTTTTGGAGGTTCTACTCCCCAGCCCTCTGCACAGCCTGGAAGTTCTCTATTAGGGGCAATGTTTGGAGGCTCTTCACCTCAAACACCAGCTTCTCAAACAGGAGGATCTATACTAGGTGGTCTGTTTGGAGGGTCTGCACATCAGGCTGCTCCTCAAGTTGGTCCCACTAAGACTGGAGGCTCTGCTCCTCAGACAGGAGGACCTCAGGCAGGGGCATCCTTACTTGGAGGCTTATTTGGTGGATCTGCTCCACAGACTGTTGGATCTCAGACTGGGGGATCTATTTTGGGAGGGTTTTTTGGAGGATCTGCAGCTTCAACTACAGCATCTCAAGCTACTGGGGCCTTTAGTGGAATGTTTGGTGGGGCTGCCACCCAAACTTCAACACCCCAAAGTGGTAGCTCTATATTGGGAGGCATTTTGGGGAGCTCATCTTCTCAAACAGCAACTGTACAGACTGGTACAGCTTCAGCTTCTGCAGCTTCTGTTCCTAATGAGATGCCTGGTAAAAGTTTGCTTTCATTGTTTGGAGGATCTGTTCCACCTGCAACACCCACTGCAACAGCTGTACCAACATCTAATGATGATAAGGAAACTACAGCTCCTACCAACACTACCTCAGATGTAACTGTTCTACCAAAACCCACTGATGACAGTAAAACTGCTATAGCCCCAGCTGGTCCTGAAATCTCTGTAATTGATACTGCTACCAAAAGCAAAGAGCAGGTAGAAACAGTACAGCAACCTAATGACACAGCCCAGAGTCTTGAGGTAAGCTTGAACAAAACTGATGGCAATGCTACTGAAGAAGCTAAATGCCAAGATGTTGACAAGCCAACTGCTTTAGCTATAGATATTCAATCTAAAGTTTCTGAAGTATGTGCACCGGCACAACAACCTGCAAAACCAGAGCTTGTGAGTGGTCAGTCAAGTCAAGATACAGTACCACCTAAAGTAGAAGAGGAAACACCAGCCACTCAGTCAGCAAGTCCTATGGCCCAGAGACAACAGAAGCCTCCAGAACCAGATAAATCCATTGGTGACTCATCAGCAGATACAGTCACAGGTTTTGTGTCCTCCCTTTTCAAACCAGCAGTTGCTTCCACTGAAGGGCCTCAGCAACAGCAGAAGAATTCACTTTTTGGACTGGGAGGAACAGCACCTCAAGCTGCTACTGGTCAGACCGGAGCATCGCTATTGGGGGGTATTTTTGGAGGGTCCAACACCCAGACAGCAGCTCCCCAGACAGGGGGATCATTACTAGGAGGTTTATTCAAAGGGTCTGCTCCTCAATCTGGTCCTCAAACCACTGCCCCCACCACAGGAGGGTCAATATTAGGCGGGATGTTTGGAGGAGGATCCACTGCCAAGTCTGTAGGTCCCCAGACAGGTGGATCATTACTGGGTGGGATGTTTGGAGGATCGGCAGCAACAGCACAGCAAGGTGGTTCTTTACTTGGAGGAATGTTTGGAGGAGGAGTCACTGCTCAGACTGCAGGATCACAGAGTGGAGCATCAATTCTTGGGGGCATTGGCGGATCTTTATTTGGGGGTATGGGACAACAACCAAAGTCATCTGAGCCAATGCCAGCTGAGCCCAAGTCAACAACTGGCTCAACTCCACAGCCACAGATTAAGAATGAAAGTGTGACATCAAAAGTACCACCTTCTGCCGCTGACACTGATACAAAAAAAATGGCGCACTCAACCTTACCAGATAATGATCAAGTAAAATCTGGCAGTCTAACAAGTAGTGTCAGGGCATCTGAGGCAGCATGTCCAGAAACCTCTGCTGTCACAAGTGCTTCAATAAGCAGTATGTCTGACATCACCCAACAGGTAGATAACACTTGGCAAGAAATGTCACCTGTTGAGGGAGAGGTGATACATGAGAAGCCTATGGTCATAAAAGGAGACCCTGAGAGTAAAGATAGTGACAAATCAGCCCCACCTGATACCCAACAAGCAGATACCAATACAGCGCCTCAACCTAATCATTTGCCCAATAATGCAGAACCACCTCAGGCCAAGTCTCTGTTTGGGTTTATATCAGCACAAAGTGATACAGGAAAATCTCTTGGATCCCTGTTTTCACCAACGATACCATCAGGTGCTCCATCAATGCCTCAAACAGAAGCAGGCAGTGGTCTATTTTCAGGATTAAAAACCTTTTCTGGAGGCCTATTTCAAGAGGAAAAACCTGTTACTGGAAAACAAGAGCCACCCACCACCTCATTATTTGGGACCAAGATAAATTTTCCTTGGCAGGCAGAGCCACCAAAGCCACAAGATACCGCAGTTATAACATCTCAACCCAAAACTGTCAACATAACAAGTGATCAAAAACATACTGTACAAAAGGTTGCAACATCTGATGACCAAAAATCTGAATTGGTAGGTTCCACAGATGATATAGCAAACCCCCAGATTTGTATCTCCACTCCTGAAGTAGATCCTTCAGCATCCCTGATCCCAAAGGAAATGGAAAGGCTTGTAGAAACAAACCCTTCTGCAGGTCATACCTCTGGAGTGCAGCTGGACAACCAGTCAAAGAGGGATCTATTGAATGCAAAAAGGCTAGTAAAAGCATAATAAATGGCATTACTCCTCACCATTTATGATGCATTGACGTTTTGGACAAAATGTATTCCCTGTCCAGCTCTGCAGTCCATCCTCACCAGTTTTGTTGAATTTTTAGCTTGAGTTTACGTGTGTGTGTGTGTGTGTGTGTGTGTGTGTGTGTGTGTGTGTGTGTGTGTTTTCTCTTTTGTGCGTTTTTTGTGTATAGCATCTCCATATTTTCATGTGATCTTTCAAACCAGAATTCCAAAACAAAATTTGCACATTTATGGACATATGTATTGCACATATCTATGATGGAAATTCACAAATAAGAGAACATAATCATCAATTAGTTAATTTAAGAGAGATCATTGCTGTGCTACTCCTCTAACTCCTGTTTAGTTTGTGAAGACGCATGTTTAAATAACAAATGTAAGCAAGATTGTCAGCAATATTAAAACAATGCAAGTTTTGGTTGATTATGGAATTCGATTTGAGTTGTATATTTTTTTATATGGTGAAAATTATTTTTTGTGTTTAAAGTAAAATAAAATTTTACAATCCTTACCATTTAACCCAAATGTCTGCACTTTTCCCCTAAAAATGAAATCAGTTATGAAATGCCACTTTATAAAGGTAAAATTTTAAAACACAGAGATCAACTCTGCATATTTTATGTCCACATCCATCTGTACTTCAACCCTGTTTTCATAAGCTTACTTATTACAGCATATGATGGTCACTATATCTGTTATGTCTTGTGGACAAATGAAAGGAAAATGATATGGTATAATATGGTATATAGTTGTGTGCAGAAACACAGCCTTTTTTAGTAAGGATTAGCAGTTGCAGGGCAGGTTATATTTCACATCACAAAATTGAGCATACTCTTATGTTTTACATTTATATTTTTATTATTTTCCAACACGCAACAGCTCCCTGCAAGGTTAGCTGTCTTTTCAGGGCATGATGTGTGTTTGTTTACTATACCAATGAATCCTAGAGAGGATATTGCTAGAAAAGTAGACTTTTATATAGTTAAACAGTGTTTGTAAATCATTTTCATAGATGAGTGGGGTTTATTACATCCCAGAAAACTATTAATTTTATTCAATCTTTTCAGCAGTATACAAAAGCATTGAACCAACTTCTAAAAGTACAGATTTAGGTTATGTAACAATCCCCACTTATCTAGCCTTGGATAGAGGAAAAATACAAACCACAAAAATATTTCAAGATAGTTTTTCACCCAGTTCTGAAAAAAGTACCTTGATACTGAATATTTTCCTCACTCCTCTCTTACCATTGTAGTCCAGTGGAGAAGTAGTCGTTTTGGGTCATCAGAAACCTGAGCCAGACCAGCTCCCAGCTTAGTGAGACTCGGCCAGGAGAGCACTGGAGGGTCAGAACTGAGGAGTCATTCCACTCCTATCACAGTACTGGCTTTCACCCCTTCCACAACGGGCAGCCACGCACAAAATGACATCTTCCAGCCAATGGACACTCTATGGTTGGTGAGCAGGAAGTACATATAGCTGTCCCCTGAAGTAGGACGGGGCCTGAAAAATGACACCCCATCAGAGAGAGGTCCTCTAAACTTCAAAGGTACTGTGTGTTCATAAGTTAACTTAGCTGTGTATTTGCTATAATGATGGGGTTCATAGAACTGCAAGGTTTTCTCCATCTCTTTCTACCACTCTACTCTTTATTCATGTTACCCAGTCTCCATGATGATGGGCCACCATACCCTTCACCCCATTCCAGAGTTCGTTGGTTGAAGGCCATCAATTAAAGTCAGGTTCAGTCCGGGAGGTAGGCACTGTTTCACCTCATTCCTCCACAATATCTGACTGCTCATAACCTTGTAAGTCTGACTTTGTTACACTCTTTTTCCTTATCCCACTCACACATACACACTATGCATACAAAGACATATACAAATACTTGCAATTCTCTGAAAGTGCTTGAGTTGAACCTCTCTGTTTGTTTAAGAAGATGCACTAAATGGGTTTGAGTGTTATTAATAACTGCAATTTCTTTGTCATTTGAATTTTGCAAGCAAAATCAATGCTCCCCTGCACCCTCATGATTACCACACACAAATTCTGTGACTGGGTGATTAAGCACACAGACTCTGAATAGCTCTGAGCGCACAGTGGAGCTACTAGCTGGATAGTGACACAGGTCTGCAGGTTATGTAGCTCTCGACTAACATCCACATTATCAAGTCACTCCATACATCATGTTCAAGTTATAGGGTCTTTGTACATTTCATCCACTCTACGTTTCTTGCCAACATTATTATTTTATTGCAGCAAACTGGTTATAACCTTGCTCATTCCTACTGTCCAGCAAACATATGCTGCTCAAATAGAGATGTGAGATGATACGGGCCAATTTTTAAGCAATGACACATTTGCAATTAATTTTTTAATCTCAGCTCTGTCTCCTCTCCCTCTCTTCTGCTCAGTCGTCTATTGGTGGTGATTTCATCTCTTCTCACAGCACTGTAATTGTGAGGCTAAAGTCTACTTGTCCCTCTGTTGACTTAGGTCTATCACTTCTGCTTTCGGGACCTATAATTTACATTAATGGCACAGTTCACTCTTGGGAATCTCCTCTCATGTTCTACTGTCAATGATTCTACATGTTGACTAATTTGTCACTGTGTGTCGATATATCTTAAAGGTATCACTGCATTTTTATTAAGCCATGATCTAACCTTCTTCATCTCTTAGGCATGACAAAAATAATTGGCAGGTGACTTGTGCCAATATCTGAACAATCTAGTGAGAGAGGAAGGATGTAAAAGGGGGGATGTGCTAGAGCTGTTTATCCTTCGTCCATTTCACATTCCTGTACACTGTGTAATTTCATATAAAGGTATTACTCCCTGAGTAATGGGGTGTTAATTAAACACAATTAGAGACCCTACTTTTTCAGAAAAAGCACAGATTTACGTAGTTGTTTATGTCAGTACTCTTGAATGCCTAGTAGGAATCATATGGCATTGCCTTTCATTTATTCACAATTCTAATGCTATGTAGTGTCATATTGAACCAGTTTCCAACCATTTCTGGAGAAATGTGTGTCTGCGCATGTAAACAGATGTTGAATCTAATCCTGCATCAAGTCCGGTTGGAAATCTTTGAGGGTCGTGCATAATGAAAAACATCAGCAATCTCTCAGCTAACTGGGGTTCAACCCTTCCATTAATCTTTTTATGATTCTCTCT
>NW_019175132.1:1163669-1278007 GCF_002260705.1 Seriola dumerili
CCACTGCCCCCACCACAGGAGGTCAATATTAGGCGGATGTTTGGAGGAGGATCCACTGCCAAGTCTGTAGGTCCCAGACAGGTGGATCATTACTGGGTGGGATGTTTGGAGGATCGGCAGCAACAGCACAGCAAGGTGGTTCTTTACTTGGAGGAATGTTTGGAGGAGGAGTCACTGCTCAGACTGCAGGATCACAGAGTGGAGCATCAATTCTTGGGGGCATTGGCGGATCTTTATTTGGGGGTATGGGACAACAACCAAAGTCATCTGAGCCAATGCCAGCTGAGCCCAAGTCAACAAACTGGCTCAACTCCACAGCCACAGATTAGAATGAAAGTGTGACATCAAAAGTACCACCTTCTGCCGCTGACACTGATACAAAAAAAATGGCGCACTCAACCTTACCAGATAATGATCAAGTAAAATCTGGCAGTCTAACAAGTAGTGTCAGGGCATCTGAGGCAGCATGTCCAGAAACCTCTGCTGTCACAAGTGCTTCAATAAGCAGTATGTTTGACATCCACCAACAGGTAGATAACACTTGGCAAGAAATGTCACCTGTTGAGGAGAGGTGATACATGAGAAGCCTATGGTCATAAAAAGGAGACCCTGAGAGTAAAAGATAGTGACAAATCAGCCCCACCTGATACCCAACAAGCAGAATACCAATACAGCGCCTCAACCTAATCATTGCAATGATCCCAGATACCACCTCAGGCCAAGTCTCTTTGGGTATATCAGCACAAAGTGATACAGGAAAATCTCTTGGATCCCTGTTTTCACCAACGATACCATCAGGTGCTCCATCAATGCCTCAAACAGAAGCAGGCAGTGGTCTATTTTCAGGATTAAAAACCTTTTCTGGAGCCTATTTCAAGAGGAAAAACCTGTTACTGGAAAACAAGAGCCACCCACCACCTCATTATTTGGGACCAAGATAAATTTTCCTTGGCAGGCAGAGCCACCCAAAGCCACAAGATACCGCAGTTATAACATCTCAACCCAAAACTGTCAACATAACAAGTGATCAAAAACATACTGTACAAAAGTTGCAACATCTGATGACCAAAAATCTGAATTGGTAGGTTCCACAGATGATATAGCAAACCCCCAGATTTGTATCTCCACTCCTGAAGTAGATCCTTCAGCATCCCTGATCCCAAAGGAAATGGAAAGGCTTGTAAGAAACAAACCCTTCTGCAGGTCATACCTCTGGAGTGCAGCTGGACAACCAGTCAAAAGAGGATCTATTGAATGCAAAAAGGCTAGTAAAAGCATAATAAATGGCATTACTCCTCACCATTTTATGATGCATTGACGTTTTGGACAAAATGTATTCCCTGTCCAGCTCTGCAGTCCATCCTCACCAGTTTTGTTGAATTTTTAGCTTGAGTTTAGTCGCTGTGTGTGTGTGTGTGTGTGTGTGTGTGTGTGTGTGTGTGTGTGTGTGTGTGTGTGTGTGTGTGTGTGTGTGTGTGTGTGTGTGTGCGTGTGTGTATTCTCTTTTGTGCGTTTTTTGTGTATAGCATCTCCATAATTTCATGTGACCTTTCAAACCAGAATTCCAAAACAAAATTTGCACATTTATGGACATATGTATTGCACATATCTATGAATGGGAAATTCACAAATAAGAGAACATAATCATCAATTAGTTAATTTAAGAGAGATCATTTGCTGTGCTACTCCTCTAACTCCTGTTTAGTTTGTGAAGACGCATGTTTAAATAACAAATGTAAGCATGATTGTCAGCAATATTAAAAACAATGCAAGTTTTGGTTGATTATGGAATTCTGATTTGAGTTGTATATTTTTTTATATGGTGAAAATTATTTTTTGTGTTTAAAGTAAAATAAAATTTTACAATCCTTACCATTTAACCAAATGTCTGCACTTTTCCCCTAAAAATGAAATCAGTTATGAAATGCCACTTTATAAAAGGTAAAATTTTAAACACAGAGATCAACTCTGCATATTTTATTGTCCACATCCATCTGTACTTCAACCCTGTTTTCATAAGCTTACTATCATACAGCATATGATGGTCACTATATCTGTTATGTCTTGTGGACAAATGAAAGGAAAATGATATGGTATAATATGGTATATAGTTGTGTGCAGAAACACAGCCTTTTTTAGTAAGGATTAGCAGTTGCAGGGCAGGTTATATTTCACATCACAAAATTGAGCATACTCTTATGTTTTACATTTATATTTTTATTATTTTCCAACACGCAACAGCTCCCCTGCAAGGTTAGCTGTCTTTTCAGGGCATGATGTGTGTTTGTTTACTATACCAATGAATCCTAGAGAGGATATTGCTAAAAGTAGACTTTTATATAGTTAAACAGTGTTTGTAAATCATTTTTCATAGATGAGTGGGGTTTATTACATCCCAAAAACTATTAATTTTATTCATCTTTTCAGCAGTATACAAAGCATTGAACCAACTTCTAAAAGTACAGATTTAGGTTTATGTAACAATCCCCACTTATCTAGCCTTGGATAGAGGAAAAATACAAACCACAAAAATATTTCAAGATAGTTTTTCACCCAGTTCTGAAAAAAGTACCTTGATACTGAATATTTTCCTCACTCCTCTCTTACCATTGTAGTCCAGTGGAAAGTAGTCGTTTTGGGTCATCAGGAAACCTGAGCCAGACCAGCTCCCAGCTTAGTGAGACTGGCCAGGAGAGCACTGGAGGGTCAGAACTGGAGGAGTCATTCCACTCCTATCACAGTACTGGCTTTCACCCCTCCACCAACGGGCAGCCACGCACAAATGGACATCTTCCAGCCAATGGACACTCTATGGTTGGTGAGCAGGAAGTACATAGGCTGTCCCCTGAAGTAGGACGGGGCCTGAAAAATGACACCCCATCAGAGAGAGGGTCCTCTAAACTTCAAAGGTACTGTGTGTTCATAAGTTAACTTAGCTGTGTATTTGCTATAATGATGGTGTCATAGAACTGCAAGGTTTTCTCCATCTCTTTCTACCACTCTACTCTTAAATTCATGTTACCCAGGTTCCATGATGATGGGCCACCATTACCCTTCACCCCATCCAGAGTTCGTTGGTTGAAGGCCATCAATAAAGTCAGGGTTCAGCTCCGGGAGGTAGGCACTGTTTCACCTCATTTCCTCCACCAATATCTGACTGCTCATAACCTTGTAAGTCTGACTTTGTTACACTCTTTTTCCTTATCCCACCACACATACACATATGCATACAAAGACATATACAAATACTTGCAATTCTCTGAAAGTGCTTGAGTTGAACCTCTCTGTTTGTTTAAGAAGATGCACTAAAATGGGTTTGAGTGTTATTATAACTGCAATTTCTTTGTCATTTGAATTTTGCAACAAAATCAATGCTCCCCTGCACCCTCATGATTACACACACAAATTCTTGTGGACTGGGTATTAAGCACACAGACTTCTGATAGCTTCTGAGCAGCAACAGTGGAGCTACTAGGGTGTACCTCATCCAAGTCACTCCATAAATCATTTTCAAGTTAAGGGTCTTTGTTTTAATTTCATCCACTTCTACGTTTCTTGCCAACATGGTATTTTAATTGCAGCAAACTGGTTATAACCTTGCTCATTCCTACTGTCCAGCAAACATATGCTGCTCAAATAGAGATGTGAGATGATACGGGCCAATTTTTAAGCAATGACACATTTGCAATTAATTTTTAATTCTCAGCCTCTGTCTCCTCTCCCTCTCTCTGCCTCAGTCGTCATTGGTTGATTTCATCTCTTCTCACAGCACTGTAATTGTGAGGCTAAAGTCTACTGTCCCTCTGTTGACTTAGGTCTATCACTCTTGCTTCAGGGACCTATAATTTACATTAATGGACAGTTCACTCTTGGGAATCCCTCTCATGTTCTACTGTCAATGATTCTACAGTGTTTGACTAATTTGTCACTGTGTGTCATATATACTTAAAGGTCATCACTGCATTTTTTATTAAGCCATGATCTAACCTTCTTCATCTCTTAGGCATGACAAAAATAATTGGCAGGTGACTTGTGCCAATATTTGAACAATCTAGTGAGAGGGAAGGATGTAAAAGGTGGGGATGTGCTAGAGCTGTTTATCCTTCGTCCATTTCACATTCCTGTACACTGTGTAATTTTCATATAAAGGTATTACTCCCTGAGTAATGGGTGTTAATTTACACCAATTAGAGACCCTACTTTTTCAGAAAAAGACAGATTTACGTAGTTGTTTATGTCAGTACATTGAATGCCTAGTAGGAAATCATATGGCATTGCTTTCATTTATTCACAATATCTAATGCTATGTAGTGTCATATTGAACCAGTTTCCAACCATTTCTGGAGAATGTGTGTCTTGCGCATGTAAACAGATGTTGAATCTAATCCTGCATCAAGTCCGGTTGGAAATCTTTGAGGGTCGTCATAATGAAAACATCAGAATCTCTCAGCTAACTGGGGTTCAACCCCTTCATTAATCTTTTTATGGCCTGGCAGTAAAGGAGTAGCTGTGGTAGCTGTCAGTTGGCTTCCATTATAATGATTGGTTTTCATGGACTGGTTCAGACGAACATACACTGTAAATGATGGCTGATTGAAGACATGAGTATAAATGGAAAGCAAGGTGAAAGCTGTCTAAGTGCCATTTATTAAGGGACTTGGGGAAACACTTAGGACACAAGGATAAATGCTGAAAAGACTGCAATGAATTAGAATTGGTTGTTAATCTGTCAAGCACTGTCACAGTAACAAGAATAATAAGAATGGTAGACACTATGAAGCACCTTCACATGCTTGTTTACGTTGATAAAAGAGAGAGAAAATGGGATGTGTGGTGTGTTTACAGTTTCCTCGAGATTTTTTGGCAGCGGCACACACAGGCAAACACACAGCAGGAATTGGAACTGGCTGGCAGACCCATTTCCAGTGTCAATTTCAATACCCATACTGGATATGACGGAGCTGCAAGCTTTGAATAGAAATTCCTTTCTTTTTACATTTTTCCATCAGTAAGGTAAAAGTAAGCAAATCACAGAGTGCAGGAAAACCAGTGGTACTGATATTTTTATCATATGTGAGTTCACTTTTACAAACAAGCAATTTAATGAATTGAAAGAGAAATATCGCGAATCACATCATCATCAGCAGCAGCAGCAGCAGGCAGTTGTGGAAATAGAGAAAAAAGAGTGAATGAGACTGAGAGCTGGCAGTCTCACAGCCTCAGATTAGCCTTGCGCTGGGATACGTTGCCAGAGGACAGAAGGAGAGAGAGCAGAGAAAGCATGCAAGAGGGTGGGAGGGGAAGTGCAGATGGCTACTTAACTGAGGGTGAACTGCTGTGTGATTGTGGTCTGCCACTGTCGCACTTGCCGTTCTGCTGGTAGAAATGAAGGATTCAGCAATTCTGTGTCAAAGAAGATCTGCTGGTTTGATTGAGGTACAGCAAGACATTCAGTGATTCACCTGGGGAAAGTTACCATCATGGATCGTCTGTGTGGATTTAATTGATCTTGAAAGATGATATCTACAGGTTACTCTTGATTATATTTTTTCCTGTAAGGTAAGGTTTACATTTTGATATATATTTCTGTAATTCTATGCATTTAGTCTTTAATTTGTGGAGACTCTGATTAAATAATGCATAGTAATACATGTTATACTACATGAAACTTACCTTTAGTCTACGTATGTAGAAAAGATCTTAGTACTTCCAGATAAATTACTGAACTTCAGCTTGTTTCAGTACTCAGTACTCATCTGAATTCTTTGATGAGAAGTCAACTTAAAAACTTCAAAAGCAGGATGTCTTTTTTTTTTTTTTTTTTTATCCAGGCCACAGACCATTTAGCAAGGCGAGAAAAGAGATTGCTGCAGGCTATTACTATGACTGGCCTGGAAAATGGGCTTGACCCCATCTAGCCTCTCAACCTTTCTTTAGCCTGGACAGTTAACTAATAAATTACTGACTATTAAGAGTGCACATACAGTGGCTGTCTGTAAAAAGGGCCAGTGGTCCTCAGAAGTGTATCTGAATGGGCTTCTTAACAATATTTGGGTGTTGTACAACAAATATATTTAAGCCAGATATTCCTGTTCATATTTATTTTTAAATTAAATACTGAATAACTCATCAGAAATGACGGAACATGAAAAATGATATTTTAATGGGAAGCATAATGCTCCAAGTTAATTTCAGATTGCCTGATTCCATTCAGCTGATAGCTCAACATTTTAATTTCAAATTCAGAGTAGAAAACATTCACTTCTCATTGGCTTGATTGCACTATTCTTCCTACCAAACTCTTATCAGGCTGACACACACCTACAGTGCTCAAATGCTTATTGGAGACCTCCAGTGCAGGGGTGGGTTAATGTAGTTAGCAGCTATTCACTCTCTGGAATAACTTACTTAATGGAATAGGGAATCCTCTCCCAAAATTCAAACTCAGGCAAATTGCAGTTATGTAATCTTATTATGTTATAAAAGTAAATTGACAAAACAATTGTCGCCAATTCAGACTTTGGGGAAAAATTATACGTAATCATCTTGTATTGTGTGGTTGGGGTTAGCTTTTTTAATTAAGCCTGTAATTAAAGCTTTTATGTAAGTTTGAAAAAAACATTTTAAAGACACCTCGCCAAGTCTATTGCCCCATATTTAGTTACAGAGAAAAAGCAGTTAAAGAAACGAGAGATAAACATTTTACTTGATATAGTTGATGTTTTTAAAGTTAACATTGAATAGTCGACTCGGTTAAATAAGTTTCAAAATAATTTCTTATTCTCTGCTAATGACAAATCTTACTGTGTCTAGGTTAAAGTCTTTTATGCAGGTTGCGTTTCAAGCAGCATTATTCTAACCTGTCTATGTCTGATCTTTAGGGGCAGTCAGCAGGAATTGATATCACTGAGCTGTGTCTACTACTTAGTATGATTAAATGGAGGGAGCAGAAGAGCCATATCTATATAACAAGACTATGTTTATCGTACATATGCAGACTACATACTGGATTATGAAATGCCATCAGATAGATTGATGCTGTGTTTTTATGTTGTGCTATTCAATAATCCCTGTCGTGTTTACACTGTAGGCAATGGGTCAGAGCTATCGAGCCCTGCAGCTGGTGTGGGTCTGAAAGAATGACATGGCTTTAGAGGAGAGAATTGACCTGTCATCTAATTACCGTGCTGTCTTTCCAAGGCATCCTAATTACAGATATCTAAGCAGCTGCATGGTGTTCATTCTGCAAGTTGCCACTCTGACTCAGAGGAGGTTAGCGAAAGCAATACTGTCGATCACACGTCTGTACTGTACAGAGAAGTGTTGTCTCTCACAATAGCCTCAAGTAGAACTGTAGAAGTGTAGAAGTGTAGGGGCTAAAATGTATTAAACCTTCTTTGTTGTCAGCAAGTAAATCAGCATTCTGACCCATTTGTAAAGCAAATACATATGGTACATTGGTATGTAGTTTTGTTTTAACAGTCAAAAAAAACTATACACGAGTGTCAGTGCAGAGAGAAAAGCAGGAATTCTAACTTCTGTCTAGTCTGCTGTTGATAGAAAAAGTTTAGTAAGAATAACAAACAAAATATTTATTCTATTTTCTGAGTCCTTATTCTACTTACATGGGTTTAATTCAAATCAGAAATATGAATTTGATAAGTGAGCAAATCCAATTCTCTTCTTGGGTTGTGAAGACTGAAAATTATATTTAGGTACTTTGTTGTCTGATACCTTTCCTCTGCTTTTGATCATTGAATGCAGCTGTGGTCCAGATGATTGCTAGGAGGAAATATTAGGTGACATTTCTTATTGGTTATTTGTAGTTTAATGATTATGTTGCTGTTTTACAACAGAGACATAGCAAAATGAAGGCAGAGCAGAACAACCAACCAAATTAGCTACAAATGAGATTTATATAGTTAATTTAGTTGACAGCCAAAAAATACAGAGTAGCGCTTAGAGTTTTCACTTCTTTGTTGACAAAATGACTTAACTGTCGAGTTTTCTCTTGTCAGTCATGGTGCCGGGACTCGGTCATTTGGTGTTTATCCTGGCTTATGCTTACACCACTGTAAGGAGGAGTTACTGAGGCAGTGGTTTGTCCATGTGTGGGAACAACTGATCAAGAGTGCCATTTATCAGGGATGTTCCCCAGAGGACACCTCAGTGGACAGGATGAACCCTACAAATCAGAGCTACTTCCACTCTCGCCCAAGAGGCGAGACCTGCAGAAGAAGAGATCACAGAGCCCCAAAGTGGGGCAAAGCCTGCGCAGAACGCTGCAGAAGTGCCTGCAGGGGCCAGAGGATAACTCTATTCATGACCTCTCATCAGGGGACACTACCTGCAACAAAGCTGACCTCACCCTGTCTGGGGAAAACAAAAGTTCTGACTGCCCGGATGTCATTGGGGTTTTTGAGGATACATTACCCAGGCTTATTGAAAGGACCAAAAATGAAGAAGAGAAGGAGGAGATGGAGGATGAGGAGGCAGAACAAGGTGCAAGCAACATAGTCGAACATATCCTGAAAGAGCTAAAAGGCATCAACAAGATCCAGGAGGAAATTTCTGACCTGAGGCTGTATCTAACGTCTGTGCGAGGCTCGGTGGATGAAGTATCTTGCTGTGTCGATGCAGTGCTCAGTGAAATAGGAGAGCTATACTCTGGGGCTTCAGCTGCCCCTCATCCTAGTCCCGTTTCTCAAACACCCCGCGTCAGACGAGGAAGCCTGGGTAGACAGAACGCCATCACATCTCTTCATTGTAGAGACACTAGTCCAGTGTCGGATCACAAAGATTGCCTAAAAGATGTCGGACCTATACCAACTCACAGATCACCTAAACAATGGCACATTGATAGAGTCACTCTCAGTCAGTTAGACCAGCAAACAGACGAAGAGAACCAAGAGCATCATCATGGCCGTGACTACCAAAGCACCAGCTCTTTGTCATCTTGTCACAGTCCCAACTGTCTAGAGGCAGGCTTTCTTTCTGGTGACACAGAGTACGACAGGTGGCCTTCTGCTGATATGCAGCACAGTGTTAGTGGAGAAGGAGGTTGGAGTGAGGAGGACATCTGCTCATGTGCAAACAGTAGAGAAGAGCTAGACACTTGTCTAGCTGTTTGGGACAGGTGTGCAACAGAGGAGACACAAAGCAGCACACCGGGTCAGTCTTCACACAACAGCTCTGAACATCTCTCATTGTTGTTTGGACACCATTACAACTCTCCTTCCAGCTCTTCTAGTATAGTGGACTGGAGGCCCCCCAGACTACAAACTGAGGAAGAAAACCTTAACTGCAACTGTGCTGCTAATTGTCCATACTCACGTAGCTCCGGTTACCACACCGTGGATGTCTGTGCAAATGAACTGGATAGTGGGCCATCCAGGAGCCTGAGTTGCTCCACCATGCTGTTGACAGACTGTGATGATGGTTACCTGGAGCCACATTCACCATGTGATGATTGTCCATCCTCTGGAGACACTCTCAATCTGGGGTCTGCCGAGAGTTTGGACAGGGAGTGGACAGATCCGAGCATCTCCAGGGATGAAGCAGGAGAATCCTTGTCACAAGAGTCTTCTGAGATAGATTCTGAGGGTACACCCAAGACCCCTAATGTAGGTTTTGATGTAACAACTTTTAGCAAGGCCGTACTCACTTTCAGGTCAGCTTTGAAAGGGGCTTTAAAAAAGTTGGAAGGATCAAACCCCGAAGATGTGATAGATGACAGTGGGTCTGAGGTGTCTCTGCCCCCTGTTAGGCAAGCCAGTGAACCAAAGGAGGAGCAGAGCAGTACAGAGGGAGGCACGAGTCTGACTGAGAATCATGCCCAATTTGGTAGTCCAAAAGAGGACAGTGAGGTCTCAGTCTATGTGGATTGTGGTGAGACTCCCGAGACCCCATCATGCGATCTTCAAGCATCTCCCCGAGAAGCAAGCCACTCTCCCTGCACCCCCACTGAGTATCACTCTGTAGAAATTTCACAGGGCAAAGGAGAATGTTCGACGGATGGGGAACTGTCGAACCTTGACCTAACGCCAGACCGTTGTCCAGCAACACAGGGCGAGAGTCCACTGGGTCCAGTGTTTAGCACAGATGAGGTGAGGTTAAGTCCAATTAGGGAAAACCACGTTCTTGACGAGGTCAATCAAGAAAAGCCTACCGATGCCAGTCACAGAGAGCGTATCGCAAATTTCCAGCGCATTCTGAGGGAAAAGAGGCAAACCCGTCATAGACTGTCCAAATCTGCTCAGGGGTCCCAGGGGTCCCATGGCTCTCAGGGGTCTCAGGGATCTCAATCTCAAGATGAGTTCATCATAGGTATTTTGAGGATATTTTCTCTGACTTTAATCACTTGCAAGCCCAGCAAAAAAATCATTAAATCATGAAAACATGTAAATTATGTAACAATCTAATTACATCGATGTATACCGCATTAAGATATGTAGAATTATACAATTATTATTCATAAACAATGTTATACAAATGTGCTCAAATTAGTTTGCTCAACAACAGCATCTCCACACAATTTCTAATACTTCTGTGATTTTTTTTATTCTTTGCAGAGTGTGGGAGAGAAGATAATCAGGTTACTCATTTAACATTGGCTCCACATTTAAGCTCCAGTTCTTTTTTTTTTCTGTTGATGTTAATTGTCGTCATATAATTATGTTCATTTTTTTACCCCATTATTTGTTTTGCTTGTCTTTGTCAAAGCAGTTCAATGAGTTTAATTGAAAATCATTACTTAAAATGTGGGAATACTTGTGCACACAGCAAGCACAAGTTATTATTATCATTTGTGTAGATATGTAATATTTATGGAAATTTTCATCTTGTTATTCTCTAAAAGAGATTTGTTTCATCACTGCAGTTATTCTGAATGATAAATAGTTTATCATTGGTTTGATTCATGTTGTAGCATTAGAGCATGATTCCCCAGTTCTCCTTCTAGTGTTAGTTAATCTCCTTTGTTTTCCCCAGAATTTTTTTTAAAGGCCATCAGAAACTTAGACTGGGAAAAAGATCTCTAGGGGGATCTTTGCTCTCAACTGTTGTCATCAGACACGGATGAAAGACTATCTTTGAGGAATAAGTAAAAGGCCTTGTGGACATGTATAGTCTGATGGGCACAATCTTTGTGGTTTTCTGAAACCCTTGCAAAGACTTGCTTTTAACTACTTCTAAGTTATCCGGGGTTTCTCTGAGAACAGTCTGCAGCCAAAAAAGCTGATGGTTTTTGCATCTTGACCTGTGAAGTACAACTTACTTACTCTGTGGTTTTGCATTGCAGTTCACATAACATCTCATACCATGAAAGAGTTCAGCATATTTATATGAGATTGTGTTTTAAAGGTTTTACCACTTACTTTTTATTTTACTTTGCATGTTCTGTAACATCAGAGAGGTGCAACTCAACCAAATGTAACTTTCCATTATCTGTTTTTCTCTCGTATATACTGCTATGTGTTTGCCTTTGTAAGCTGTCCTCTTAAATTCTTACATCTGAAATCTTGTAGGTTCGAGATGAAGAACCCAATGTTAGACAGGCCTGGGTCAAACCAGGGTAAGTTAACATATACATTTGGTTTTCTTTAACACTATTTTGAGTGTTATTTTGTGAATCTTTAATAAATAACTGGAAACCCAGGAATAAGTATTTTGACACTAGCGTGACGATAGTTATTGTATGTGAAGCCTTTATTTTATCCTTTTACACTATTTTTGTCAATACATAGTGGCGGATCTGGTCTGTATGGAATTGACAGCATGCCAGACCTGCGTAAAAAGAAGCCCATTCCCTTGGTCAGCGATGTGGTCAGTACTCACCTCATCATTCCTTCACTATATATACTGTATGTCATATGTCAACCTGTTTGTTTTTTTCTTTCTTTGTGAGTGCATGTGTCTTTCTATTTGTGAGACCACCACATAAGTTGCTGTTATTCTTTGACCGTTGAATTTGGGATGAGATTGTTATCAACAAATGGAGACAGATATGAAATCATACTGCTAATTTCTCTCTCCCTCCTCTCTTAAACCTGAAACTATTCCCCCACAACTCTCTTGAATGCATTCACTCTCCTTGGTCAGGCTATGGTAAGTTAATAGAACCCAGTTGCCACTCCCTTTACTCCTACAGTACAAAATATCAAGTAGGACAGATAAAAACAGACGTGTACGTCTGTAGCATGTTGATCTCTTTGATCGCAGACCTCTTGTTTAATACAAATTAACACATTTGCATGCATCCTCTTGGTCATGGGTAGTTTTTCTCCCTACTTGATATTATCATTGAAATAGATAATCATGAAATCCTTCCCCCCACCTTTTGGTTTGTATTTTTCAATGCCTGCTGTGCCGTGGCAATCACAAAAGCACATGGGGTAGAAGAATACACTACTAACCCTCCACAAAAATCTTTAGCATATGGTTATTGCTTTATAGTTTTTGCATTGGTATGACTTTGTCCTTTTTAGTAATCTCCTCTTCACTAGTTGCGTGAAACTAATAATACTCACATGGGCTTTCTGATCATCTGGAAAGAATTCACCAATTTTATATATATGTATATATATACACACATATACGTGTGTGTGTGTGTGTGTGTGTGTGTGTGTGTGTGTGTGTGTGTGTGTGTGTATGTGTATATGTGTATATGTGTATATACTATATATTAACCCTACTCACCACCCTTATAACCAACTTGGCCACCTTTTTAACCTTCATAGTCATAGTAATATTTGGGGGGTGTGCTTTGTTGTGGGTTGTATATGTATATGTTAAATGCTAAGGTAACTAAATTTCCCTTTTGTCACCTGTTGTTCAGTCCCTTGTCCAAGCCAGGAAGGCGGGGATTGCATCTGCTATGGCTGCACGGTCCTCAATCAAGGATGAGGAGCTGGTCAGTATGTACTGATGCCGTCAGTTTGGTCATCAGTATGGTGTCCACATGTCTCTGCATTAAAAACAAAAACATGTTCTCGCTCCTGCAGAAAAACCACGTGTACAAGAAGACCCTGCAGGCTCTCATCTATCCCATATCGTGCACTACACCGCATAACTTTGAAGTGTGGACCGCCACCACGCCCACATACTGCTATGAGTGTGAGGGGCTGCTGTGGGGGATTGCCCGCCAAGGCATGCGTTGCTCCGAGTGTGGCGTCAAGTGCCACGAGAAGTGCCAAGAGCTGCTGAATGCTGACTGTCTACAGCGTGAGTGATGATCAGACAACGTTTAAAGGATGTGCTCATAAGAAAATTGACTATTACTAATGCTGTTTTGACTGGGAAGGCACAGAAGTTCATGAATAGTTTGTTGAATGTCGATGGTTTGGAGCAGTTCCACCACATTATTGTCAAAACAACCGTTTTTACCATATGTCCTCACACTGACAAGCTTTAACTTGTGTCAACTGCTACCACTGATGACTTTTCAACTGATTTTGAATCTGTATACATTTTTTGTTAAATGCTTAGGTGCTGCGGAGAAGAGCTCCAAGCATGGAGCTGAAGACAGGACTCAGAATATCATCATGGCCATGAAGGACAGGATGAAGATCAGGGAAAGGAACAAACCAGAAATCTTTGAACTTATCAGGGAAGTGTTTGTCATCAGCAAAGCCATCCACGCTCAGCAGATGAAGACCATCAAACAAAGCGTGCTGGACGGCACCTCAAAGTGGTCAGCCAAGATCACCATCACAGGTACCCCACAGATCAAAGAGTGGCAAGGATTGGATCAGTTCAACCAAAACTTTAGCAGCTGAGCATCAATCTTAGCAGTACAACTTGTGATTTTCTTTTGGTATTGCTAATATTTGCTCCTCATGTCTTTGTTTTTCCACCATCGGGGTAGTCGTTTGTGCCCAAGGACTTCAGGCGAAGGACAAGACAGGATCCAGTGATCCATATGTCACTGTTCAGGTGGGCAAGACCAAGAAGAGAACCAAGACCATTTATGGCAACCTCAATCCTGTGTGGGAGGAGAAGTTCCACTTGTGAGTCACCAATATTTCATGGTTGTAAAATGTGTGTGTAAAGGTAACAACTTTCTTGTGCAAGGTTCTTTCTAATAGTATGAGTGTCTATGTGCCATGTCTTCATTCTTCTTCTTCATTCACAGTGCACAAACTCTATTATTTTCTATGATACTGTATTCTGTGTTATATTTTTCTTTTACTTCTTTACTTTTTTTCATTTTTTTTTTTTTTTCATTTCCTGCTTTTCATTAGCGAGTGCCACAATTCCTCCGACCGAATCAAAGTGCGTGTGTGGGACGAGGATGATGACATCAAGTCGAGGGTGAAGCAGCGTCTCAAGAGGGAATCTGATGATTTCCTCGGTCAGAGTATTATTGAAGTTCGAACACTAAGTGGAGAAATGGACGTCTGGTACAACCTGGGTCAGTACGATGTTTCGCCTCTTGTTTATTCTGTGAAGTATACTGTGCGTGATGAGAGAGATGAAACATGGTCTGTTTTATTGGTATATTTTGAGATGATGAACTTCTAACCATCTGTAGGTAGGGAAAGAAATAACTGCTACAATTTTAACTCTTGTAGCACCTGCTGGCAGTGATTGTTATAGCTGCATTTTCTCTTGGAGGTGTACTGGTTAGAAATGCTGTAAAACACCTGGCACCCTCAAGAAAAGATTACACTATAAAGATATTCTGTCCTGTCCTCATTTACCCTGTCTGTTTTACTTAGTTCCGCCTCAGGCTTCTTTCTCCCTGCCCTGCAAAGGAATCATCTACAACAACCATATTTCATTAGCTGGTTACATTACTTTTCTTAATGAAGGATTGAGCTCCTTCTGATGAGGCGTACAGTCTCACCACATCTGTATGTCTCTGTTTGCTGCTAAGAGTTCTGTTTTCTGTAAGTCCTGTCAGTGGTTTGTTTGAACCTCATTACCCACGTCTGCTTTGCCTGCAGCAGCATTTTTTTTATTTTTTTTTATATAGACACAGAGCGGCCCCAAGGCCCATACTGGCATGCATGACAATACTAGCTTTCCCTGGCAAGCTTATTCTGTGAAAGTCCCATTGTGCCCGCAGACAGTTGTGCTCATTTCAGGAAAAAAACTAAACTTGTTTCATGATAATCCCCAGTACCATTCCCTGGTGAATGAAGATATTTTCATTAGGATGAGGCCTAAATACTGTTGCTGTAAGTGCTGGCTGTACAGCATGAATAAAGGTAGCTTGGATGCCTGTCTTATTGATCTCTGCATTTTTATTACACAGACAAACTAGATTCTTCCTTTAAATCGTATTTCCTACTTACTGGCTCTGTATCTCTCCCTGTTTCTTGTTTCTACAATCTCCTGTGTTGTCAAACAGTTTTCATCCAGACAGTTTGCTCATAAACGCTCCCCAGACGTTAACTGATAAATTTACCCACCCCAGGCACCATGTCATACTGCTTTGATCTCTAGCCTTTAAAAACACACCCATGGTGTATGTAAGCGTCAGGCATTCGGTTACTAAGCGCAAAGCATCTCTTGTTTCTGCTTGATTACAGTGCCGAAATTGACCTCACTGTGGCAGTAATAAATCTTCCACTGGAACAGTATGGTGCTGAATATAAATGCTTCTATAAATCTGCTGTGTGTGTTAGGGGTTTTTTTTTTTTTTTTTTTTAACTGAGAGATATGAAGACCTCAATCTAATATCCTTGATCTCTGATAATCACATTAACAAAATATTCCTTTGGTTAGGAGTCATTAGGAATTAGAATTCAAAGCAAAATTAATTATCAGTCATGTAATACACCCCATGCATTTTCTCTTTTCTATCTCTCTTTTTTCTCCTCCAAAGCAGCCCTCCCATGCCCTCCTTACTCTCCCCCATTTCTCCTCCTGATGTGTGATTATCAAGTAGCAGCACTCCAGTCGGAAATCGACCGCTCCACGGACATGTACAAATTACCCCTAATGATGTGCCTGTCAGGGCAAATAGCAGGGGTGAGCCGCCAAGCACTCCACCTCCAGAGAAGCTCCAGCTCAAGTGTCTTGGGTGATCAGGCGCAGATCCATACAGCCCACTGCCATTGTCTCCCTCACTATCAGCTGGAGGACTTCTATTAGCGTTGCCTGCTCTGCACTGCCATCAAACTGTAGAAACAGAACCCCCTACAATAGAGCTGCCACGTTAATAGTCTGTAATTAGTGTTGTGTGAACAGACCTGGTTTCATGTGTCTCCGTGTCACAGAACTAGATTGGAGTTATGAATCAAGAACGTGCAGATACGTGAGTGTTTGTGTGGCTGTGTAATTACAGAGAAGAGGACAGACAAGTCAGCCGTGTCGGGTGCCATTCGCCTCCAAATCAACGTGGAGATCAAGGGAGAGGAGAAAGTGGCTCCATATCATGTGCAGTACACATGTTTGCATGAGGTATTGGATTCTGCAGAAACCATTGCTTGCATTAATAACTTAAACACTCAGGATATTACATAGGTTCAGCATACTAAACATTTGTTATTAACTTTATTTGTCATAAAGTACCAGCTAAACAGCATATCTACATTGTCAATTACCTGTTATCATTCTCTAAGATTATTAAGAAGAGGATTGTGCATTAATATCATCTCACTAAAACATTTCTAAAGATACCACTCTTCTAAGTACTTTAAGATGTTTACTTTTGATTGACGCTACTAGTGACTCGCTATCAGAAAGTGACCTGGCAGTCCTGCCTGGCCAGAGCTAGCTGGTTAGCATGCTAACTTCAGTGCAAGAAAGGAAGTGATAGAAATAGAGGGGTTGCTTTCCACCGCTGGAGACAGCTCTCGGCGAGTAAAGGAGTTAAGTAGAGCCATAGTTACGATTGGACTTCAAATCGCTACAGCCTATTCAAATGACATTAACACAATGTTTCTGTTCACTACAGAACCTGTTTCACCATTCGACTGATATGCTTGGCCAAGGTGTGGTGAAAATCCCAGAGGCTCGTGGAGATGACGCGTGGAAAGTCTACTACGACGATGTGGCGCAGGAAATAGTGGACGAGTTCGCCATGCGCTACGGGATTGAGTCAATCTACCAGGCCATGACGTGAGTCTGAGATATCACAGTGAACATAAACACCGTCTCCTTTACCTCTCTCTCTACCTGTCCATGTGTTTGTCACCTCTTCATCTCCCCTGTTCCTTGCCCTCCCTTCCTGTCTTTTCTTCTCAAACCAAAGTGCCTCTCAGTGCCATTGTCGTTCCCTGTTGGCCTCCGAATGAAGGAAAGTCAATTATAAATGGGCTGAGGATGGATTTGTCTCCATGAAATGTCATGCTCCATACAGATGCCTGTTAGCTGGGCCCATCATTCACAGAAAGCACACTCCAATGGGCCATCCTTCAGCCTAAACGTGCCAGCTAGCTGATGGGCAGATGAAATGACCGTTCCTAAAAGGGATCATTAGGTGAAAACAAGACCCTTGAGAGGACGCATGCTGACCAAATAAAGGCACAGCTATTCGCACTGTATGCCCGCGATGCCTTGACAGTACCTTTTCTTCATGGCAGTGAAATATCTCTGGCAGTGTGAGCAGGTATAAACGGGAGGAACCCGAGACCCGCTGCCCAGGTCTTCACCGAGCTCTCTTTGTGCGTATCTTTCCAGGCACTTTGCATGTCTGTCGTCTAAGTACATGTGTCCCGGGGTTCCTGCAGTGATGAGCACCCTGCTGGCCAATATCAATGCGTTCTACGCCCACACAACCGCCTCCACCAATGTGTCCGCCTCTGACCGCTTTGCTGCCTCCAATTTCGGGGTTTGTATTACTGTAGCACACACACAAACACACACACTGCCTCAGTCTTTCTCCTTGCATTTTTTTTAATCTGTATCTGTCTTTTTCCTTTTCTCTCATCATTCATTTTTTTTCTTTTCCACCCCATACAGAAAGAACGTTTTGTCAAGCTCTTAGACCAGTTACACAACTCCCTTCGTATTGACCTCTCAACATACAGGGTAAGAATTTTATTGTGCTAAATAAATATCACTGCCATTAATGACTGATCCAGTTCTCGCATATTGCTGCCTTGTCATTAAAATACTGCTTCAGCAATGTTGATAATGATGTTTTATTTATTATTACCTGATATGCAAAATTGAATGTTTGTCTGTAATCACTTGTCTTCATGATTTTGGGACATACATTAACCCATTTTCATCAATGAAACGCTATTGGTCCTGTCAGTTAAAGATATTTCTTAAAGTGACTTTTCTTCTACATTTTGTCACTTATTTAAATTATTCATATATTCTGATCAGTGAGGATCTGTCTGCAAGTATCAGCTGTAACAGCAGTCCAATTTACAGTCTTATCAGGAGTGTGAAGCATAGGGTCTCCATGGTGTCCTCATTGATATGTACTACATGTCTGTAATGATTAGCATTACTTGTTAATTAAATGAAATACTTTTTCTCTATAGAACCACTTCCCTGCCAGCAGCAAGGATCGCCTGCAAGATTTAAAATCCACTGTGGATCTTCTAACCAGCATCACCTTTTTCAGGATGAAGGTAGCTAGCAGTGTTTCATGTAACACATTAACAGTGTTTTTAATGTGCTGTGCCTTTAATTTAACTGTAGTGGTTTTCTATGTAATCTCACTAAGGGGTTTATCCTTTCACTTTTAAATGGGTCATTCTGCCGCAGCTCGGCTCTGAAGTCACCACCTGATAATTACACATTATTCCTGCACTGTGCAAGTTGATAAAGTGTCAGTGATTGTTTCCAGTCATTCGCTGCCAGTGTTGCTATCTCCATCTGGTGTTCAGGTCCAGGAGTTACAGTCTCCGCCCAGAGCCAGCCAGGTCGTGAGGGACTGTGTCAAGGCCTGTCTCAACTCGACGTATGACTACATCTTCAACAACTGCCACGAGCTGTACAACAGACAGTACCAGCCTGTGGACACAGTGAGTCACACACTTTAAGAATCCAGCTGCATGATGTGCATCAGTGTGGTCCTCTAGCAACAGACACATAAAAGTGCTACAAGACTAGATAAACAGTATACATCTCTCCTTCGAGACAACTCGGCGTGATAATGACATGTGTATGAACTGCTGCACAAACACCTGCCTCGGGCCTGACTGTCAGGAATTACAGTGATCACTAAAGCAGACATAAAAATCCATTACACTGATTGTATTTAGCTTGTAGCAAGTCTCTGTTTAGTGACAGACTGTGTCTTTCTTTTCTAATCCAGAACAAGGAGGAGCTCCCTTTGGAGGAGCAGGGCCCGAGCATCAAGAACTTGGATTTCTGGCCCAAACTCATCATGCTCATCGTCTCTATCATTGAGGAGGACAGAAACTCCTACACACCCGTGCTCAACCAGTTAGTAGTTGGCATGCATTCACTAAATCTTGACTCTATTAAAATAGCAGGAGGAGTTTTATTTGATACTTAATATGGATGCTTCAATCATGATATTCGGGCATATTTTGTCAGAATTCAGTAAGATTGATTTCATGATATGATGAAATGTCACCGTTCTCCCAGGTTCCCTCAGGAACTGAGCGTAGGGAAGGTGTCGGCAGAGGTCATGTGGACACTGTTTGCTCAAGACATGAAATACGCTATGGAAGGTAAGTCCCGGCCCCAGTCTATTATCCCACTCAAGGTCTCTTGCTTTGCTGTATCATTAACAGACAGTAAGTTATCATCATTTCTGCAGAATTGATTTGATCTCTTCAAAGGAAGCTCATTTCTCCTTCGAATGAAACTCATCCGTCATTTTTTTGTTCGGTTCTTTGTTCATTATATGCCAGAAATGCCATCATTCTGTAGCTTCTTCCACATTATGTCCCACACAGTATGTTTCTGTAGTATCCTCTAGACTATTTACAGTAATATTCTGCTGCGTTGTATTTTAGATGTGTAATGTTTTAAAAGAAGTCAGTAGTGAAACTGTAAATGTCCGGCAGAGAAGAGAAACTCTGCAGTAGAAACAATACAATGGCACAGAAGAAGTTAAAGATAGAAATGATAATTGTGCAGGATTTGAAAGCTGCTTATGTCTCCCAGGAGCCTCTCTGCACTTTTTTCTCTGCTGCACTGTGCTGTACAGAAACCACCAGTCCCCAGAGGCAGTCAGATTTTATTCCAGCCCCTGTCCTCAAGATGAATCCCCTACACTGTGGTTGCCCCTTCATTTTCAATCTACATTCATTTAAAAAGTGATGGGAAATGTTTTGAGAGATGGAATGAATCCTGACAGATGTTGTATTTGAAAATGAAGAGTTGTAGTCAATTTTTAGTGGGTCACTAAATACATACTGGAGTGCCTAGTTGAATATGAGCTAATCATTATTATATGATCCCATTGCTTTCTATGAGTGCATCTTAGGTTCATATGAGCTCCTCTACAGTTAATTATCTAGTGACATCAAATAGGTCTGTTCCGGAGCATTACATTCATGTGCTGTTCAGTATTGAGTGACCTCAGGGTAATCAGTTCAAAGTGAAACATGGGTGTAGAATCACAGTGCGCATTTTATTTTTATTTTATTTTATTAGTTATCAGTCATAGCAGGTTTGACTTCAAATGCATGATCTCGCTGCATTCATTACTCATGTATATAAAATTAAAAGTTTTTGTAAACACTTGTACTCAGTGAAGCACTTACTTTTAGAATGACACACTTCCCTGAAGTTTAGGTTCATCTTAATCATGTGAGAGCGTCTTCTGTCTTCATGAGAACCTGTACATTAGAGGAAGTTTTGCACATAGAAAAAAAATCGGATCACTTTAGCAAAGATGAAAGAAATTGGTCAAAACCAGTGGCAAGTAAGCTTTGTGTAAAGACAGGAAAAGGGGGGAGGAAACAGCCAAATATGACAATGATCGCTTAGGTAAGGGGTTTCAGATTCTCCTCCACTCTGCTGCAAACTCATCAGTAAACCTCACAGGATCTTCATGTCTTCGTATCTGCAGAGCACGAGAAGCACAGACTGTGTAAGAGCACCGACTACATGAACCTGCACTTTAAGGTCAAGTGGCTCTACAATGAATATGTCAAGGAGCTGCCGAACGTTAAGGGTGTTGTTCCCGACTACCCATCGTAAGTGACATACTCGCTCACAGACACAGAGAAACATTACATTCACCTTCGAATAACTTAGTTTTGATTATACACTTGATTGATCCCTCACTCAGGCATTGATTATGGATATAATGGTAGTTAAACGCAGAAATATACTTTTTTTGTTTGTTTAAAGTGTAACTGCTAATCTTTATTTTTACCTCATAGATGGTTCCTACAATTTGTGCTGCAGTGGTTGGATGAAAACGAAGACGTCTCTATTGAGTTCATGCATGGAGCCCTGGAGAGAGACAAAAAAGATGGAGTAAGAAAATTAAAACTGAATGTGATGTTTGATTGTTACCTCTGCCCAGAAGGTTATGCTCTCATAGACATAAGAATAAAGTTAAAAGTGAAATTAGGATTAAAATGAGATAACTGAAGTCCATCTTTCCAGACACACATTTTTAACTGTACGCATTATGAATATTGATGAATAACCAAGTATTGTTTGTATGTATTTATTTGTGTCTCAGTTTCAGCAGACGTCTGAGCATGCTCTGTTCTCCTGCTCCGTGGTGGACATCTTCACCCAGCTCAACCAGAGTTTTGAGATCATCAAGAAACTGGAATGTCCGGACCCCAGCGTCATGGCTCAGTACAGTCGCCGCTTCTCCAAGGTAACCACACCTCATTGGATGGTGCAGCCAAAACCTGCTCTCAAGTACAGAGCTATTGTGTAGAACTTCTTTCATAGTTGCTGGAGATACTTGAAACATGAATCATTTTTCATAATTAATATTTTCATTATTAATAATAAATTGGTTCTTAGACATTTTCACCTTTCACTTCCAAAAGCAGCATCTCACTATGACTATTTTCCTCTCTTAGAAACATGGTAACATTTTGCAACAGCGTTGTCTGGAGGGACATTTCCTTTTTTGTGAAGGGAATTTGATATTACTCATTAAATAGAAATGTTGGATTGGATATAATACTCCCCTCCTGGGGGAAAGAGGCACAGCACAGTTTTGGGTTTTGTTTTCCTGCATGCCAGATAATACTTTAAGAGACATTTGGGAATCTTTCTAACACTCAGGTGAAATGATCCTTCGGTCACACCCCCCAAAAGTGCATTATATCCCTCTCTGTAAACACTAAACAGTTAGTTAGTTATTAGTTATTATTAAGTAAGTAATTGGATTTGAAACCATTTTAAATGAAACTATGTCCTTTTTTTGTTCCACACTCACTTTTAATGTCTTTGTTCCTCTTGGTTTTTACAGACAATTGCCAAAGTCCTTCTGCAGTACAGTGCCATTCTGACCAAGAGCTTTCCTTCTTATATTGACAAGGAGAAGATTGTAAGTTCTGTACTACAATAGGGCATTTAAATGTCAGTGCTGTGGTTTACTTACCTGCTGAAGATACTACATAACACAGTATAAATTCAGTCACATTTTGGAGATGGTTTTAGACTCACCTGTGGGTCTATTGTGACATTAATGTTGTTCAGTCTCTTAGGACTCCATCTTAAATTTGAATTATGTTTCAAAGTTGAAATATTCCCTCCTACATGAGTGTCAACTCGCTGTGGACTGTATCTCTCTTTTCCTGTTTCCTCCTGCAGCCTTGTGTCCTGATGAATAATGTGCAGCAGTTAAGAATCCAGCTGGAGAAGATGTTTGAGTCAATGGGTGCCAAACAGGTAAGTGTGGAGAAGACTGGTGCAGATGTGTAGACAACCCATTTTAGTGCACAAGATTCCTTAATATGGAAAAAAAACCAAACATAAAATCACTAATCAACTAAACATTTCTTAGTCAACCATGAAAAGTAGAATTTCAGCGGTGCGTGGTTCTACGTCAGCTGTATTTGTGTGGCTTTTGTGTATCAGGTTGCAAGGGAGGAAGCAGAGGTATGTACAGTAGTGGTAGTTTAATGAGCATGTGAAGTAGATGACTTGTCGTGCTGGATTAGGACATAGTTTTGACCCCTACCAAGGCCACAGTGGAGGTTGTTTTGTGCTGTGAATGTTATGTTACAGCCAGGTTATATGTCCTCCTGTGCCGTCCTGCTGTCTGATGTGATGCTGTCAATGAAAGCAGATCAATACTGACAGAGGTTAGACCCTGTGCTGCCTAATAGACTATTGAGACAGAGACTTAATTTAATCACGTCCTCGTGTCCTAAGTGTAGCTACAGTTACGAGAATCAATAGCCTCTCTGTCAGCTGTGACCTCTCTCTGCTTTGAAACCCTACCACGCTTTTGCATACAGTGCTTTATCATATTAATTGTAGCTGTAGCATAGTATATTTTTAGTGGTGGTTGATTGTTTGTAGGACTGTAGCTGTTGGACACTGTAGCTAGAGTTTCAACCAGTGTGTTCACTTTACAATTAAAGCAAGATGAAGTGGTGCAAGAAGAAGAAGAAGAAGAGGAGGAGGAGGAGGAGGCAGGAGAGGAGGAGGTAGGTTCCCATCATAGTTTGAGCAGGGCTGAAATGGGCAGATATTTGTCCATATGAAAGTACATCTTTAAATAGCTTAATGAAGCAGTGCATCGCTGTATTGATTATTTTCCTCTTCTCCTGGCTTGGACAGCAGGTCGTAACTGAGGATAAGCAAGCAAAGGCTCTGGTGGGTACTGCGGATGGTAGGGTAGATAGAGTAGATTCCAGTAGTTGCTAGACTATAACTAACTCATATTGCATAGTGAATGTTTTGCCATTAGTTAGTCGATAATTCATATAGTGGAATATTACTTTAATACTTTAAACCAGTAGATCCTGATTCTTACGTAGCCAATCCCTCTGTAGAAAACGCATTGGCTTAGCTGTTGGAGTGTCTTCCAGTCCTGTGTTCAGGAAAAGAAAAAATACTTGAACAATGGTAAGAAGAGGGGCTTTGCTGCTTGTATCCTTGGCCCTTGGTGGTGGAGTTTTCCTTTGGCGGCTGATTGTACTACAGTAATTGAGTTGAACTTTATTTTCTTTCTCTGTCGATAGACCTCATTTGATTTGAACTTTTATCTTTGAAGATCATGTTTTGTGGAAGTCGTTGTTTTGCAAGTCTTTCACTGATGCATCAGGTGATTAGTTAACGATGGGGTTTGGGTTGATGTGTTGAAAGGTGAAAGGCTGCAACATGTGAGCTCCTTTTTGAGAGATCAGTTGAGTTTGTGTCTATAAGTGAGTTGCTTGTCAGTGCAATAGGAAGGCATAAGAAAGACAAACAGTGGTTTATTGATCAAGGATCAGATTACATTATTGTCTGCCGGGTTTTTTTTTTTTTTTTCACACGGTTTCTCTGGGACTGAAAGAATTTTAGGAAGTACCTCCATAAATTATTTAAATTATTTTATTTGTTAACCAAAATAAAAGAAAATGTATTTGCTTGTTGACCAAACAATTTGGAGTTTATCTACATGATTATGAACTGAAGTTTGTAGACTTTTTGGAAATGATAAAGGAGCATAATCTTCCAGTTGCAGTAAAATCATGTAAAAGCACAAATGAAGCACAATCCAAAAGCAAAATACAATATAATAGGAATATTTTACCCCCCAAAAATTGTTGACATGGAACCTATATAAAGCCTTAAAAATGCAGAAATTACATTTGCAATGGTATAGAATATTCAGCATTATCTACTAACAATTTTAAATAATTAATGTAGGAAGATAAACTTTATTTAGATTATTTACAGTCTATAGCTTAAATGGATCTCTGCTTTGTGTTGGTATCGGTCTGTTCGGGTACTATTAATGTATGCATTGAAATCAATATAATAAATTAATTATTTTATTTAACAATTTTTAATTTTAATTTAAGTATATGATTTAAAGATAGCTCAATCAAACCAAATCAGTGAAAAATACACTGTAAAGAGCCAGTTGTGTTTTTTTTTTTTTACCACCTTTTTTGGATTTACAACTGAATCCTCATGTCTGCAGTAAACAGACAACAACTAGGTGAATATCTATATGCAAACTAAGCCTTGGAGTCACAGTCATGTTGTTCTTCTCTTTTCTAGCGCAACAATAACATGCTAGCGTGGCAGGCAAGTTCACTGTATATGCATGCATGTTTTGTGATACATGCATGCATATACAAACATATACACGTCCATCTCACCACTGAATATGGTTGTGGTGCTGGCGGCTATGAGAAATAAACTTTAATATTTTGTGTTGTCTTTTCACTGCGACTCCTAGTTTGAGGAGAGTGAGGAGGAGGAGGAGGAGGAGATGGAGGAGATGGAGGAGAAGGAAGAAGTAGGGGAGGAAGGGGAGAAAATTGAGGTTGAGGTTTGTTGCGGTCTGAAGTGGTTTTAACCTATAACATCGTGCGTGGAGTCATTCTTCTTCACCGTTTCCTTGTTCTTCCTACATCACAGTGAGCCTCACTGATGATGTCCCACTGAAACAAGACGCCCCCGTGGTTATCATGGTGGAGTTTACTGTGTCTGTCTAGTTTTTATCGTCATCCGTGGTTGTTTTCCACCTCGAGTTTTCACTTTCTTTCAGTGACATTTTCCCCAATCTTTCCTCTAAACCGATCACTCATTTCCCCTTTAACAACAGTTATTTCTGAATTTTCTGTTGGACCTTTTCTCGTTTTAAATTTCATTTTGATAGTTTGTCATTTTTATTTCTCTTTATTAAAAAATCTCGAAATTTTCCCCGCGCACAAAGATGGATACACCAGTGGAAAAGGTAGGTTACATGTATACATGGACACCAGGGTATATCTGCTGCCACCGCACTTTGTATAATGGCACTTGATGACACCTGCAGTTACGAATGAAAATCAAATTCCAAATAGGAAATGACAGTTAACTGAGCTTGTCCTGTGTTACCCTCCACCTCTCTGTGCTGCCGTAGACTGAAAATGCATTTGAAGAGAAGAAGGTGAGTGTCGGTGTACAGACTCACTCATTAGTAAACCGATGCACGCAAAAATACTCGAAGGCAAAAAAAAAAAATAAATAAAACACGTACAGCACATTATAAACAGAACACAATCCATTTCTAGCTGCCATTTTCTCCCCTGAAGCCTTCCCTTTGTGCTGCATAGCAGGAACTTCTCAGTCTCCCCTCACTAATGGTGCTACGTAACCCTGACAGCCCATGAATCAAAAGGCCATTGGATCATTGACTTAATGAGCCACACCATGGGCTTCATCCATATGGCTTAGCTAACCCCCCCCATCCTCCCTCCCCCCGCCCCCAGGCAGTGCTTATTTAGATGATGCCACAGTATACCTGTGTTAGGTATTCTGGAGGTAATTCATGGATCTTTTCCTACTTGTCCCCTCACCCTGTGCTTTTGAGACTCACTACTTGTAAGACAGGCATCTCTTGCAATATTAAACTTTTTACTTTTTCAATGTGCTCCCATTGGTAGTTGGAGACGGCTGAGAAAAAGGTGGGTTTGTGTGGACATGTGTGTCAAATTTTAATCATTTCTTTTCTTTACAAACTGCAGTCATGGTGTGTGTGTGTGTGTGTGTGTGTGTGTGTGTATATATGTGTTGGACATTTCTCTGCTACAGGAGCATAGAATACAAACATTACAGTGCAACCTGAAAGAAACCTGAATTACATTTGTTTTGCCTCTCATCCCATGGTGTGAAGCATGACATTAATAACACGATGTAACATTTTGGCCAAAAGCTGCAAATAGGAAATTAAATGAATCTCTTTTATGAACGGCTGTGAAAGGGTTTCCGGGTCCTCCGTGTTTGGGGGAAAGCTGCCACATGCTTTCTCTCTTGAGAGTAATTATTTTCTCTGCACTTTCAAAGTTTGTGAAAGCTTAGGGAAGATTGGAAAAGTTCTTTTTTTTGACTCTGCTGCAGTATATACAATAAATGGCCCTCAGTCGATTTTAAACCGACACCTCCTGGGCTTCTGTCTCTCTGCAGATGGACACTGAGGCCAGCGACTTACTGAACGACCTGCAGGTGAAGCTGAACAACGTGCTGGATGAGCTCAGCAGTACATTTGGAAACAGGTACATATACAGCTCACACATACACATATATCATTATACATATCAAGTAGCCTTGCATGCATTTGTGCTGATTGATCATTATCTTCCTTTTCAGTTTCCAGAGCCGCATCAACGATTGCATGCGACAGATGGCGTCTCTGCTGTACCAGATCAAAGGACCGCTCAACGCCAACAACAAAAACCAGGTGGATGCCGACTCTGATAATATGCTGAGGCCTCTCATGGATTTCCTGGATGGAAAGTGAGTGGATTCATTAAGATCTGACACTCAGGTTCTCCTTCCCTCTTTTAAGAATTTAACTGTAGTTTTGACTATTAAATGTTTCTCTCATTTCTTCTTCTAGAAGTTTTCCTTTTTTCCTCTTTTTATCCTGATATAATCAGCATGTAATCACACTCTTAAGGTCACACTGGAACTGAATTTCTATTTGCAGAGATCATTTGGTTAAAATCTTTAATTGGATTTCTTTTAACAAATACCAGCAGCAGTTAGGGGTTAACACTCCTCCGCACTCTCTATGCTCAGTGCATCTCATTAACCTGAGATGTACTTGTGTGTGTTTGCATGTTTTTGCAGGCTGACACTGTTCGCCACTGTCTGTGAGAAGACCGTACTGAAGCGTGTGCTCAAGGAGCTTTGGAGGATGGTAATGAGCAGCCTGGAGAAGACGATTGTCCTGCCGCAGGGCAACGATACCTTTGTAAGTCTAATGTTTGTTTGTTTGTTTGCTTCAGCATATCGTCATATTGCAAATAGGACTTTTAAGTGCATAAATTCAACAGAAAGTGTTTTTTTTTTTTTTTTCTTTCAGGGAGCACAGATCCTCTCAGCTGCAAAAGAACTTGGTCAGCTCTCCAAACTCAAGGTATCACGATGCCTTCATACATTTTAATCCATGTTAAATGGAGCTCAGTGTTACCAGACTCTGAAGAACTGACCGTAAAATTATTCACTGAGAGCGAATGCATCTATTTTTATGCAGCTAGCTCACCTCTTTTCTCATCATTTGGATTGTGCAGGATCACATGGCAGGGGAGCCTAAAAGCCTGTCTCCCAGACAGTGTGCTGTCATGGATGTTGCACTGGACACTATCAAGGTCAGTTTATACCACAGGGCTTTGGTTTCATTAGGGTGCAGGGTAGACGGGTCAAATTAGCTTCATCAACTATTCATCCATTAATCAGGTACCCTGAGAGGTTAGGCGGTCGGCTGATTTCGACTGGCCCCCGACAAAGTTTGTAGAGGATAATGTGGATGAAATGAGGGGTGAACTTTACAAAGCAGCTATCCAATTAACAAATTAAGTTAGCCAGATAATTTTGGAAAAATGCTATAATGTTTCTATTATTTACTTAACCGTGAGTTTTTTTTATCTGTATTTCCAAATGGATCATCAGGAAGTACAGTGATGTTTTCCACAATTAAAGGATAATTCTGGCATTTTCATTTTCAATCTGAACTTTATTTTGACTTTTTTGCTGCCACACTGACTGACTGTGTTTGGACTTGACTAGCTGCTGGCTTAGGCACTTTTAATATACATTAACTCCAAAACAGCTTTTTGGGATCATTACCAAAACATGCAAATCGAACCATCTTTTTTGGATTAAATAATCCCTAATGCTAATATATAGTAGTTTATTAGCATTATTCCTCTTGAGGTTCGTATGGACTGACCCTTGGTTTCCTTTGCAGCAATACTTCCACGCAGGAGGCAACGGGCTAAAGAAGGCGTTCCTGGAGAAGAGTCCTGAGCTGTCCTCACTACGCCACGCTCTGTCCCTCTACACCCAAACAACAGACACACTCATCAAGACCTTTGTCACCACCCAGCATGCACAAGGTAGTTCAGGCCACTGCCTAATGATGCATCTAAAGCGTATAGGGCAAAAACCTTTCCCATAACAGACCAGGAGAGGGCGCCAACTGAACAATGTGTGTTTGATTAACAAGGTCTTGCACTGAATATTCCCTCCTTTAGGTCTGCACCTGTATTTTGTGTGTTTAAAATGTTCCTGATGCTAGAATTTGTTGACATGTTATTGCTGTCTTCTCTTATCTCCTGTGCTGCCTCTGTGCCAGTGCACAATGGAAAGGGTATTAGGTTAACCCCCAATGAAAAAATACAGCCCAGCAGGGGTAGGTTTCATTGAAATCATCCGCCAGACTTCCTCTCTCTTTCCCCACCCGCTCACCCTTTGTACATTTTGTTGCTCTGTGCCACTAAGGTGGATAGGTCAACCCTAACCCAACCTCTCCACCTGTATCCTCCTCTCATACTGACTGTGCATTGTGACTCAAAGTTTCTTTTTTTTGGTCTGTATGGGGCCCCATGAAAGCTCACTGATGTACATAATCCTAGGTGCGGGCGTGGACAAGCCGATAGGTGAGGTGTCTGTCCAGATTGAGCTGTACACTCATCCTGGGAGTGGGGAGCGAAAAGTTACCACCAAAGGTCAGTTTGAGCTTTCATAGAAAATAAAAAAAAATAAAAAAATGTGGCGTTTTTTTACACAACGTTTACCCATCTCATCATATCGTGTGTGTTTGCACATGTGTTACTACAGTCATGGGAGCCAGTGATTTAAAATGGCAGACGTCTGGCATGTTCCGGCCCTTCGTGGAGATCACCATGATCGGGCCTCACCTGAGCGACAAGAAACGCAAATTCCAGACCAAATCGAAGAACAACAGCTGGTCTCCCAAGTTCAATGAGACCTTCCACTTGTAAGTACTGTAACACTCGTACCCACTTTCTTTAATGCCTTTATTTGAAAGGGGAAAGTGGAGAGACAGGAAATATAGGAGAGAGTGGGGGAGAGACATGCAGTAAAGGGTCCGGCCGGGAGTTGAACCAGGGGCCTGCTGATTGTACCCACTCTTGTAACTGAATATGGATATAGAAAGAACCACTGACATTTTTTTTTTAGAGTGGATAGCTGATAACTTCAAAACTTGGAAATCTCTCTCATATAAATATGATTCTTTTATGTTTTTTTGTTGTTGTTGTTGCTGTTCAACAGCGTCATTAGCTGTGTATGGCTGCACATTATATCTATTTACACAATACATGTATAGTATATTTTCTACATTTACAGCTACATTAGGCAGCTTGGTAACTTGAACATTCCACATTGTACATATTTGTATTTTTTTTTTTAATTCCCATTTTTATTGTCAATATTTTATTGATAGAATATTCTATTTATATTTCAACTACTACTTGTAGTTTGTACTTTCTCTTGCTTTGTGTTCCTTTATATTTTTCATCTTACTATATTTATTGTTATGCACCGAAACAACAAAACGAATTCCTCGTATGTGAAACCTACTTGGCAGTAAACCTGGTTCTGATTCTGAACACTAGTCCACCAGTCCGACTCGCTCCAAGGCAGATATTTAAAGAATCTGACGTTCAGCTCTCAGTATGATTTAATGTGACATCAGTAATGTTTTTTACCAACATGGCTAATGTGTGCATCTTCTCTGGTGCCTCGGAGTTTTGGGTCTCATAAAATTAGGGCCTAGAGCAGATTTCCGGCTAACCTGCTGCCGTGTTGTTGAATAACTGTTTGTTCTCTCTCCACAGTGTTCTGGGTAACCAGGATGGCTTCGAGTGTTATGAGCTGCAGGTCTGCGTCAAAGACTACTGTTTTGGCCGTGCCGACCGAGTGGTGGGGTTGGTCGTGATACAGTTGAGAGACATCATGGAGAAGGGCAACTGCGCCTGCTGGTGCCCGCTGGGACAACGCATCCACATGGACGACACGGGCCTCACCGCCATGCGAATCCTCTCCCAGCGCTCCAACGACGACGTGGCCAAGGAGTTCGTGAGGCTGAAGTCAGAAACGCGGTCGGCCGAGGAGGGCAGATGAGGAGAGCCGGAGACGGAGAGAGAGAGAGAGAGAGAGAGAGAGAGAAAGACAGAAAGGATGGAAGGTCTCCTGATTTCAGAATGAGAGAAGGATCTCATGAGACAGTTTTGTCAAAAAGCAGGGAATTGTTATCCTTAGCTTGCCAAGTGGACTCTTTCTTAGACCTTTGATGTGTCTTAGCTGCTGTTGACTGTTTGGTTGCGCCTTGCCAAGCTCGCTGACACACTGTCACGTTCAACACTCTGGGTATTTTGGACAAACACTCAACTTTTCCGTTTCCCTGAAACACTCACGTTATTGACAGAGGAACTGTACAGCACAGAACCACACAGACACCGGCTCATTAACCTTCACACTCACCAGCTGTTTCACCAGGCAGTGACCACCTACCCCGTCACTTAACCTGTTGTTTTTTTTTTTTTTTTTTTTTTTTGGTTTGTTTTTTTTAACCCCCTGTCCCCATAAGCTGGAGTGGCACAGTGCGCACGCCACAGCCTCAAGGGAACAGAGGATGCCAGCCCCCCCCCCGCTGGAGGGGCCAAACAAGTTCCCACACCTTCCAAGTGTTGTTGTGCAATAACCCCCCCCAACCACCCCCCACCCCTGAACCCCCCGCCCTCAAACTGTGGCCATGTGTTTGATGCCTTACACTCTGCAAACTGTGAATGTGTGTGAAGTAAAGAGGTCTCTTGTGAGCGCCCTGTTCGGTAGCTCCACTGTGATGGTCTGAGTAAATGTGAAAATACTGTATGGTTTATCTCATAAAGAGCTCTTTTGTTCGATGAATGAATGGCTGGTAGCTAGGAGACAGTCCTAGTCAATTATTGAACAGAGTGCAAGAGAAGATGATTAAATATTTCACCGGTTAATCATGTAGAGATAATGCTTCAACAGAAGGTACTTCATTAATAACCTTTTGATTTTACCCCTTGATTTAAATAATTGATCAGTTAGATGTGTGCCTTGCTATGTTAAGTTTGCATTCTTTTTTTATTTTACCCAGGAGAGACAACAGTCACATGATCAGTATATAAATTAACAGCAAATATGATTTAAATCAAAAACAGAGTAGACATTCACTGTGTATGTTAAAGGAGAGTCCTGTTTCGGCCATATTTGTTTATAAGCTCAATTAACAGCTCTTGGCTCACGTGGCCTAGTGTGACCATGATGGTGCAGCCATTTTATTTATCTTTTTCTTTTTTTTTTTTTTTATACGTATTTATTGCTATTTGTGCTTTTCAAAGCTGGCGATTTAAAATGTTGTTTACTGCTGGGAACTGACATGTTTGCCACAACAGTGTGTTTGAGAATTTTGCACAATCCGAACGAGTTGTTTCTGTAGCGTCGTACGCGTAAACAAGATGAGTTCAACACCCTGCGAATAAAGTGAAAACCAAGTGTTTTGTTATGAAAGTAAAAGGTATTTTTCGTTTGTAGTAAAGAAATATTACAGGTTGGACTTTCAGGTTACAACTTTTTCTTCCTTAAAAAAAAAAAACAAAACAAAAAAAACAAAAAACGATATCTGATAAGGAGTGTAGAACTATTTATGGTTTACATATCTCTTCCTGCTCTGTTTTCTTCTACTTCTTTTTAGTGGCCTTATACTTTGATGAAAAAACAAACTAAATATGTGTATCTCTGAGTTCCTTTTTTTTTTTTATCTGTGTATTTCCTTTGGCTCTCAGAAAATGAGGACTGGCCACTTGTTTTTTTTTGCCCACAATGATGTCAAATGAGTTTTTCCAAGTGATGCTCCTTATTATTTTGTACTTTTTATCTTCGATGATATTGCAATCGTTGTAACTGTATGTAGGCTGGGTTTTCTTTGCCGTCTTGTTTTATTTTGTGTCACGTTTTGTAAATATTTCCCATAATTAATCCTCTTTAATAGTTTGGGGACGATGTCAGTCGCTGTATTGTAAGATACGTTTGAGTTTTATGGACAGAGATAATATGCAGTGAGATGTGTGCCAGTGAATTTGTTCATAACTGATGGAGAAATATTAAAATGTTACACTTAATGAAGGATGGGTATTGCTATAGTATGAGAACCTCAATGTGTGCACATTTTTAAACCAGTCACATCATGTAGAAACCACTCAATCAGATCCCTCTTTGTTACACACTAACCTTTGTGAATAATTTATTTATGTTATGAGGGCAAATATCTCACAGCCATTCTGTAATATACATGTTCCTTGTGTGCCAAGTTGCAAGTGTTCACTTTTGATTTTTTCTTTTTTTTATTTCTGCGTTTTCTAAATTTGTTAACCCTTGCACTTTCACTAAATCACTGCAATAGTTAACAAGTACAGTATATCAGTCACCGCAACTGCATTTTTGTGATGTTTTCTTTGTATTGTCACGACTCTGAACTGTTGTTGTCATCATGTAAACATTCCAGTTAATGAATTTTGTATAAAGTATTTGAGAGGTATCTATAAATGTGTCTACATGTGTTTTTTTTTCTCAATGACATCACAGATTTTTAATGGAGTTTTACGTTTCATCAGTTTTGGTGCCAACGTGATTGATTTTTATTTATTTTCCACTTAGGTTTGCGATGCACTCCCATGCAACCCATGAGCCGCTTAATTTCAGCCAGGTTAGTGTAACTGCATGGTTAAACAGATCCTTTAATGTTTATATTATTATCACACAGGCTGGTGTCATACTGTGGGGAATTCAGTCGTATTAATTAAACCAACTATTGTCCCACATACACCAGTTCATCTTTTAATCTTTTATAAACCTTACCTAAACTTATATCTGCTTTTTTTTTTTTTTTTTGTAGCATTAGGAGCACCTCATGGATACAGCTTACTCACTCACAAAGTCATACAGGCATTTGACCATCAGACAACTGAGTCTAAGTAGATTTTTATGCCTCCACGCCAGCGACAGCCAGAGCTGGAGGCTTATTGTTTTCAGGTTTTCCGTCCATCTGTCCCATTCTCATGGACGTGATATCTCAGCATTGACGGAACTTCAATTTTCAAATTTGGTACAAACATTCACCAGGACTCAAGGATGAGCTGGTTAGATTTTGGTGGTTAAAGGTCAAGGTCACGGTGACTTCACAAAACACATCTTTAGTGGGGCATCATTACTGCAGAAATACACAAATACACACACTTGGATAGATATTTAAATTCTCATGGCATGAGGAATAAGGGTCAATACAATTTTCAGCTTGTTAAATGATGCTCACAAGCAAATCCAGTGACCTATGAATAAGACTGAGAACATACTGAGAACATATAAATAGAAATTATTCTGCCATTGGTGAGGTCACAGAAGCTTCTGTGATACCTTTTGAACATCTGTACTTATATTTCTGTGTGTGTGTGTGTGTGTGTGTGTTTGTAACTTCAGTGTCGCACACAGTGTGGGACCCTTGAGCACTGAGTGGCACACAGTTTTCTATTTTGAATCTTCAGATGTTCACAAAAGCACTTCTTACTCGGCAAATTTCTGTGCAACCTCACTGTCGATAAAACCTGTGCACAAATTTAATTTACATGTTTTCATTTTTTTTTTTCTACAAGTACAAATCTTTTCTACAGAACCTGAATTTCTCACATGCGTTTTTTTCACAAAGATCATTACTGACCCTTATTTGAGCCCATACAGGTAATACCAAAATCTTTCAGAAAAAGAAAACCAAGGTTACTAAATTAAACCAGAAATGCCCATAACGATTCTCCTGTTGGTAACTGCTGTTCAACAGTCAGAGGACTTTCAAAATCACCACCATGCAGCTATGAAATGCTAAATCTTTTGTTTACATCCAGGGAATGCTCTTGAATGCTGCTTTGATTGTCAGGAAGTTGATCTTCATGTCATGCTTTAGTGTTTCCTGTTGGATCTGGGTCAAAGCATGCACGTGTGTGTTAGGACTGGCGGGCAGAGAGCACACACACATAAACACAATAACTAATTTAGCAAGTGGTTCATGTTGAGGTCCCCTGGACAACACAGCGTTCCTTTGTGCTCGAGCCCAGGTATTAAATTCCATTTCTGAAAGCACCTGGACGTGTATATCAGTCGTGAAGTGACAATATTCAGTCATAATGTTGTCATAACGCACAACTAGTGAGTCACTGGAAAAAAAAAAGTTTCATGATTCAAGAATGCAACAAATACTTGGCTTGTTTTGCTCCTATGAAAGCGGCAACATGTCAGTTGGATTAAAGGAGCTGATATTGAAAATGAAAAAAAGATAAGTCCTCAGTCTGAGCATGCGCACCCATCACAGGTTGTTACATACCTGACCGCCCAGATCACAACCTCTATGTTGGCCCTGATTGGCTGGAGCTTTTCACCTGCACTGTTGTTTTACTGCCCCTCCACTCCTGCCCCGTCTCACCATCCAGGTCCAAAGATCGCTGCACTGTTTGCTCAGGCCCAGAGCTGTTAGGCGCAGGGAGATCCCTGCTCTTCCTGCATGAACCTGAAACCTCTACTGTGAGCGCCTCTCTCAGCACTACACCACTTCACCTGTCGTCCATCCTGGGTGTCTTTCATCCGGCAGGAGGCCCCATTCGAACCCCCATTCCTCTGTCTGGGCCAAGGTTGGTCCCTTGTCGTTCAAACAGAGCACAGACGAGGGCCTGGATTTACTTTACCTGCGGGGGAATCCAAGGGAGGATTGAAACTTGCAGCATTTTTCCTCTCGTTTTCCCAGGGCCCCATGTGTGTGCAGCACTTAAAGGAGACAAGAAATCACATTTTTGTTTGAGGTATGTGGCTGTTTTCTTCTATTTTCAGACTTTGGGATCTCTGTGGACGAAGATCACGAAGCAGGCCACGGTTCTGAGCCCTTTGAAATGTGAGAAAACATATAACTAATCAAAGTCCAGGCCTTGTGGCTCATTGATTGTGATTCACAATAACAGATAGATTTCATAGCTGTGTGAGTGTGATAGTGGAACAATAACAGAGTGAGAGAAACATGTGCAACCAAGCCTTTCAGTTTGGAACTGGCTTGGGTTTTTTCCTAAACTGATTACCAGTACAAAGCAGTACAGAGCAGTGGTGAAAAATGTCTCATTTATCTTTCAAGTATAACTTCAATTTTCTTTTATGTGGGGAACATACACTTTATTGAATTATTTTGAAAAAGAATACAGGAAAATTGGTTGTGTTTTTTTTTTTGCTGGACACTCAGGGCACAGATGAGTCACTGATTTCTGGTCATTTTTGGATTTTTCATATTCTTCCTGTTCCGTTTTTTTTTTTTGGGGGGGGGGCAGATGTCTGATGTCTCTGATGTCTCTGCGCAGAGATGCATGAATTCTTGCCTGGTTCTGTTCTAGTTTTAGTTGTCATATTGTGAGTGTAGATCGTTGATAAAGTCAAACGTCCATGGTCATATCATATCGTCTTGATCTTTGTGTTGATGGATAATCTGCCATAAATTTTATTCTGGTACAAAGGGTTGCGGAGGGAGTGGCTAGATGTGTTTATAGCCCTGCAGCTCAGATAAACTCCAGAGGACTTTCTAAGTGATACAACCTTGAAGGAAGTTTTTATGCATGTCTGATAAATAATCTAGTGTAAATGTCATGTTACATTATAGAAATGCAAAGAAATATACCTTAAGGGTGTGAATCTTACCCGTTTTTGTCACCATGACAATTTGACTGAGGGCCTGATCAAGAATTTTGGAAAATTTGATTCGAGGGAACCACATTACACACATGGTCGTTTTGGTGTTGCCTTTTTTTTTTTATAGTTTGCAGTTGGCTGTGAAAGTAATTAGTCAAATGATGGTCCCCGCCGTCTGCATTTACATGATATCTGTACAGATATTCACGCTAAACCAGACTTGTACATGACTGTTTGACATGAAGTGCTTCCCCCTCACTTTTTGCCACAGTTACCCCTTCCAGTTGCTGTGCCGGTATACGGTCTAACTACAAAGAAATGGCTCTTTGCCTGACCTGCTCTATACTTCACTCTGTGGAAACGTTACGCTTGCTCTTTCTCTAGGTGCGAAGTATGGAGAATCTGAGTTAATGATGGGGTCGGTAGTGTCAAACTTTGGCCAGCTGTGTGGAAAAGTGAAGACGGAAGGTGAGATCCGATGCCTGCGCGAATACAGTGTGTTGTATGCAGGGGACACGCCTGCATCCATCTCTTGGTCCGGGATGGACTTTTGTTTTATGATCTCTTGGTCTTTTCTTTTCCCACAGAGGAGGAGAGATTCTTGCGAGCTAATGACAGACCTTTCAACCTGTCTTACCACTATGCTGTAAGTGTAGAAACTAAACTTCCTGCGTGTATTCAGCAGATAACCTTTCCCTCTTCACCTCGCAGTTAGATATAGTGAGGATGTTTTGTTGTGCTGTCCTTAAAAAATTAAGAACTTTCTCAAATATCATGACTCATGTTGAATCATATTAAGAGTACACAGCACTGTCACTGTCGTGTGTCACTTTCCTCTACTTCAGAACAACGCCATCAAGACCTCCAAGTACAACATTTTCACCTTCCTGCCGCTTAACCTCTTTGAGCAGCTCCGGAGGCTCGCCAATGCCTACTTCCTCTTCCTCTTTGTCCTTCAGGTAGACATTTTCCTCTTTTTCAGAGTCAACGTGGACTGTATGTGGTTCAGAGGCTTTACACGCAGCCACATGCACAGCTGTTGTTGATTTGAAGGCACATGTTTGCTTAAAAGTGAATCAGAATTCAATCTGTATCCATGTTGTAGATTGACTTAGAATTTTCACACAAAGTCCATCCACTTATCAAGGGTTATAATTATTTTTGCTAACTGATATTGGCAGACTTTATTCCTTCCTTCCAGATTCCTGTGTAAATAGTGCATCATTTAATCCAACAGATGCAAGGTAGTGAAGCATTTCAAGTAAGTGTGTGTGTGTGTGTGTGTGTTTGTGTTCTCCCGACAGCTCATCCCACAAGTGTCCTCTCTCTCCTGGTTTACCACGGCGGTCCCTCTGGTTCTGGTGCTGTCTATAACAGCAGTCAAGGACGCCAGCGATGACATAGTAAGCGATGAAAAGCAATCTTACTGGGGGCAAAATTGAAAAACAAATCAATTTGTTAATTAACTGAAGGGGAATGTCACTCGAAGACAGAAAATAGGAAACTAAAGCCATTTTCTCTTGTGTCAACGGAGTAGAACAGACACAAAAGCGACAATCAAGTGAATAACCGCAGGGTGGACGTCCTCATCGATGGAGAGTGAGTCATTTAAGATAATTCTTATGTACATGATTTCACATTGTATATTTCTCATTGTATATATCATATTTGTAAATGACACATGATAAAAGTACAAATATGCAGCTTAGAGCTGTAAAAGATGATTTGAGTGTTGTGCAGTGTTGAGATTTCACGGTTTGTTTTACGTTTATATTTTTTCTGGCAGACTGAGAAATGAAAAATGGATGAATGTTCAGGTTGGAGACATAATCAAACTGGAGAACAATCAGTTTGTTACAGTGAGTACAGATATATATATATATATAATAAAGATTATTATTACAATTTATTTATTTATGTAAATGCAAGGGAATGCTAATATATTATAGCACAATGCTGCTCTATATTTGATGCTTTCAGTGATAACAGCTACACTGTTTTCAAGACTAAGTTCCCCTAAGTGATGGTAAAGTTTTGCTCATCTTATCATCTTCCATAATCTCAGCCATCTGTACACTGAACTTAATGGTTTCATCTCTCAGGCAGACCTTCTGCTGTTGTCCAGCAGTGAGCCTCTCAACCTGGTGTATGTAGAAACAGCTGAATTAGATGGGTGAGTGTGAAGTGCATTTGTGTGCGCGCGCATGAGCGTCTCACACTGTCTTGGATTTCCCGTCAGTCACATCCCTCTCACGTCCTCTCTCTTCACTCCCCCAGTGAAACCAATCTGAAGGTGAAACAGGCCCTGACTGTAACCGGAGAGTTGGGGGACGGCATCGGCGCTCTGGCTGGCTTCACTGGTGAGAGGCTGAAAGAAAAACAGGAAACCGGATTTTTTTTTTAGAATCGCGGTCTGGCTTTTTTAATCAGTACCGTAGGGAAAAGATTATCCTTGATTTTTTTAGTCGAGACATTGAAATTTCTGTGATCAACTTTATTATGAAAAAAACAACAGCACAGACATCTGAAGCGAAAGGAAAACATTCCAATAATAATACTTTTACATAGATGACCCGGACATGAAAAAGAGAAACTTTTTTTTTTTTTTTTTAACTTTTTTTCTGTGTTTCTTCTCTTTTGGAGGTGACACATGGAAGATCATTTCTGCCAGTAAAGATAAAAAAAAATAAAGAAGCAAAATTAATCATGATTAAAAAAATATTCATGATAAGTCAAATTAGATTAAAAAAAGTCAAACTCTTGACTTAGTAAGCTAAAATCCTGACCTCTTAACTCTTAGAAAGATTTATACATTTTGTCTTACAATGTCTTTTTTTTATCTATCATATAGCTTTTCTTGCTTATTTTTTCATTTCCTGGTGGAAATGGGCTTCCATATATTCCATTTTATCTTCCAATTTAGAAAAAGTCCCATTACCTTGATATAGAAATGCTCGATTGCAAGTTAAAATCTTGCATTTAAAATTTGAATTTGAAGGATAAAAGTATTAGTTGAAAAATGTACTTAAAGTATAAAAACTAGTGAAGTATTTAGGCAACTCATCACTTATTATGTATTGAACAATTTTATTATACTGCTGCATATTTTAGAAGCAGATCATACTGTATGTTTTACATGTAAGATCTTAAACTAAAAAGTAACAAGATTACAGTGAAAATACGTTGTGGAAGTAAATAGTACAATATTTCTGAAATATAAAATATATCTGACATATAGTGGAGTATAAGTATTAAGTAGCCATTAAGTAGCTTGAAGTGGAACAGTGATGCTGACACCTCTCCTCTGTCTCTCAGGTGAAGTGCGATGCGAGCCTCCCAACAACCGTCTGGACAAGTTCAAAGGGACCCTGACTCTAGACGGACAGACCTACGCCTTGGACAATGACAAGGTGCTGCTCAGAGGATGTACTCTGAGGAACACTGAGTGGTGCTTCGGTCTGGTCATCTTCGGAGGTAAACTCTCAGTGCAGTAGCTGTTAGTATAGCGTGTGTGTTTTTTTTTTTTTTTTCATTCAACACGCCCTCTGCAAACGCTGAAAACTTGCCTCTGTCTGCGCGATAGACCGTGATTCTGACCATCAGGTTGAATCTTTCCAGGTCCGGACACCAAGCTGATGCAGAACAGCGGAAAGACGAGATTCAAACGGACGAGCATTGATCACCTGATGAATGTCCTGGTGTTGTGTGTGAGTTTGACATCCACACATACTCACACACAAATACACATTAGCTCACATGCACATTGTCGATGTACATTTTCTAATGTTCACGTTGAAGTTTTGACATTAAATATACTAAAATGCACATCGCAGTTATATGTTACTTTAAATGCAGCACCGCCTTATCTATATTAAACGCACATATAAATCCTAAAATAAACATTGAGAGCACTGAGTAACATCTGCAACGTGTCTTGCTTAAGTACACACACACACACGCACACACACACACACACTCATACACACTACTTACTCTTTACTCAGCATGTCTGTTAGAGGTCACTTGATAAGTCTCTGAATAGAAAACATTTCCTCTATTTACAAGATCTAGCAACCTGGAAGTCATTCATTCACCTATTCCTGAGTCATTGATTACTTAATAAACCATTACCTTCATGAAAACACTTCTTTAAAGTTGAAACGCAGATTGATTTTTCAACTGATCAATATTGTCAGTGGAATATTTTTTGACTCGTCGAGATGTGTGCTGTCTTTAAACTATCAGATCTTTGGTTTCCTGGCGTCCATGTGCTCCGTTCTGGCCATCGGCAACGCAATCTGGGAGGTGAGGGAGGGTTCGATGTTCACGGCCTTCCTCCCTCGTGACCCCGGGGTTGATGCTCCCCTCTCCTCCTTCCTCTCCTTCTGGTCCTACGTCATCGTACTCAACACGGTGGTGCCCATTTCGCTCTATGTCAGGTAGGTCCTTGCACAGGAAGGAAAATTGACGAGTTAATAATCAAATTTGTCTCACATTGTGACATCTTATACCCCCACCCCCCCCACCCCACGTCAGTGTGGAGATCATCCGCCTGGGGAACAGCTTCTACATAGACTGGGACAGGAAGATGTATTACCCCAAGAATGACACTCCGGCCCAGGCGAGGACCACCACGCTCAACGAGGAGCTCGGACAGATCAAATACATCTTCAGCGATAAGACTGGCACCCTGACGCAGAACATCATGACTTTCAACAAGTGCTCCATCAATGGCAAAGCTTACGGTGAGCAGTTCTAGCTTTTATATAAAAGCTACAGAGTTGAATGGACACACCAGCATGAGCTGAATGATTGATTTCAGAACGTATTCCTGTGTGATTCAGGGGAGCTGTTTGACTTTTCTGGACAAAGGGTGGAAATAACAGAGGTAAGAAATACATATGCTGTATACTTGAATTATTTGTAAAGTATGTTATCGCTCCGACTCTTTTGTTTCTCATGTCCGCTTTTTCTTTTTCTTTTTGCAGAAGACAGAGCGAGTGGACTTCTCCTGGAACAAGCTGGCTGATCCAAAGTTCATCTTTCACGACCACAGTGTGGTGGAGACGGTGAGGGAGGGAAACCCTGAGGCTCAGGCTTTCTTCCGCCTGCTGGCTCTGTGCCACACCGTCATGCCTGAGGAAAAGAAAGAGGGTGAGCGTCCTCTAATGGACGTCTTTATTACTACACGACAAGTGGCTGCAAAGGCTTTAAACAGGCGTGTTACATCGCTCTTGTCTTGTCTCTGATGATGAAATATCTTTTTTTTCTTCATATTAACCATTAAGCAACTCTAGGGTGATATTAAATTCCGAACTAGCTGTCTAGTTAGTGTAATAGGAAGAATAATTAACAAATTAATTAATTAAATATATCCTAATAAAGCAATACAGAATTACGGTCATTAGCACAAAATAATATACACTTTTCTGGCATACAGCGGTATATGGTTGACTGAATATCTACTTTATCTTACATAACAGTGTTGTTCAGTCTTTATTAGTGTGTAGGAGCCAAAATGTATGTCTTGCCAATTGCACTGTTTTTCTCCGGGCAGGGGAGCTCTACTACCAGGCTCAGTCTCCTGACGAAGGCGCTCTGGTGACGGCGGCAAGAAACTTTGGGTTCGTGTTCCGCTCACGCACACCAGAGAGCATCACGGTCGTGGAGATGGGCCGACAGGTCACCTATGAACTTCTGGCGGTTCTTGACTTCAACAATGTGCGCAAGAGGATGTCAGTCATAGGTGAGAGACAGTGGTGACGAGATGTCTCCGCGTTTGTGGTTTCATCCACAATATCAGAATCAATATCAGAACTTCAGGAAAACGACCAAATTCACATTTTACTCTCCGAGATGTTTATTTGACTTTGTGCAGGGTCATGGTAATGATCACAGCAACACCTCAGCAATTTTTTATGTGAGACCTCATGACTCTAACTAACTGGCTTTCACTATGATTTCCAGTGCGCAGCCCTGACGGCAAGTTGACTTTATTCTGCAAAGGAGCAGACACCATCATCTATGAAAGACTCCACCCGGCCTGTAACAAACTGATGGAAGTTACCACGGGACACCTCAATGTTAGTGATGCGGTTGCATTGTTTGCTCATATACTCATATAGAACTATGCACAAACTGCTTTTTAATGTACAGTGCATCCGAAAGATGTCAGGATTCGTGTTTGTAACTGCTGTAAACTGTCCAGGAGTACGCAGGCGATGGCCTCCGCACGCTGGTTCTGGCCTACAAGGACTTGGATGAGGGCTACATGGACGACTGGAGGAGGCGCCACCACGAGGCCAGCACCGCCATGGATGGTCGAGAGGAGAGACTCGATGAACTTTATGAAGAGATAGAGAAAGACCTGATGGTTAGTCCACCTGCTCCGGACATATTCCTAGCTAATTTGGCTGCTTAACTTTTTTGGAGAAGAAATGAATGCACTCTTTATGTTTCCCCATAACTCATTAAATGAATAATGAGTTGACACCAGGAAATGAGTAAATAATGTCTCAGACTGACAGAAAGCCTTACTATGCAGACAGAGGTAGAACATTATCAAGAACGTGTCGGGATGGCTTCAGTATTGGAATATTCATCACAGAATGATAGTAAGAAAAACCCTCTTCACATTACCACCCTTTACTCTGCGGTTTGTAGCTGCTGGGAGCGACAGCTGTGGAGGACAAGCTGCAGGACGGGGTGCCACAGACCATAGAGCAACTGGCTAAAGCCGACATCAAAATCTGGGTGTTGACTGGAGATAAACAAGGTTAGTGTGGTAATACATGGGTGAAGTAATACACTACATATATAATGTGAAATATATTTTTATATTCTCTCATTGTGAATCTGTGTGCCTGACACATCTAAACGCCCTGCTTCACTTGAGCTCAGAGTGGAGAGTCAGTGAATGTTAGGCATGTTTGACAGATTAATTGCACCACTGTGATTGTATTGATGTTCTGAAATAGAGACGGCGGAGAATATTGGCTATTCCTGCAACATGCTGAGAGAGGAGATGAAAGAGATTTTCGTTGTGGCAGCTAATACAGCCGAGGGAGTCAAAGAGGAGCTACAGTAAGTCAGACAGATACAAACGACTCTAACACGTGCAGCATCTTCTGAGCCAATTTGAAAATGGTTTTATCTAGCAGGTAATTTTCCAAAATCGACATACTTTTTGACGATTGACCATGCTTTTGTAACTGTTGCTTTGCCCATCAAGCTCTCCTTTCTAGCATGGCACAGAAATGTAGTTTTAAAAAGGTAATGGTGATGAAACTACCACCTGAAATTTGCTGTATTTTTTATTTTTTTTTTAAATAAAAGGTCCTTGATTTCACATAAGAATTTGTTTAATCCAGTCCTTACACATTTGCTTTTGTGTTTTTGGTTTTGTGTGGATAAAATCCAAAGCTTGATGGTTATGGTTACTATGCTATCACTGGACAATAGCTTTTTAAGGGTGGGGTTTAGTGAACAGTGAATTTGACCTTTGAAAGAGTTATAATTTAATACCCAGTAATCAAGTAATTAAAGTACACAGCAGGAGACGCTCACATTTCCCAACTTAGTTGTTCACTTAATAATTAAGGATAACGATTAACTCAATACACTGATATGGTCATGTTCATATAGCCCTGCTGGCCTCATGTTTTAATTGTTGTTTTTTTAGGTGTTTTGGCAAGTAATGTGTTTGTTTCTATCCCAAACACACACACACACACAAAATATCAGAGCTTTTTATCAACTCATCCAACCGTCTCCCTTTTTCAGAAATGCAAGAAGGAAAATGTGTCCCGATGCAGCGGAGGAGCCATCTGTGATCAAGGCTCGTGCAGGCCTGTTTTGGTTACAGAAGACAGAGACTGTGCAGGATGAGAAGGTGGATGGGGATTATGGTCTAGTTATAAATGGACACAGTCTGGTAAGAAGGTTTTTTCAGACACATTGTTATTACCAGTAGCCAACAGAAAGCGTGCCCCCTTTTTGTCTCTGTATGTCCTCATGCCAGAAAAAGTCCTGCTGGATGTCCCACTTTTTATAAATAAATTTACCTGGCTGGGCCCAAAAAGTGAATCTCTCTATCTGCAAAGTCATTGTACAGTTAAAACATTGCACATAGCTATTTTACAGGCTGATTGTAGTATTTTTATTTAAATGTAACTACTTTTAGGCCACCCCAGAGGAAAGGAATGAAATAAAGGATTTATTTCCTATGAATTTTCGTATCAATTTCATAGCACTGACAGGACTTATAGACTTTCTTTTTGGTGTCTGGTTAAAATATTTTGAGGTGGGGGGTGGGGATTTGACTCATACCTCATGACAGCCCAGTAATCCCTTCTTTTCTTTGTTCTTAGGCCTTTGCACTGGAGAAGAACTTGCAGCTGGAGCTGCTGAGGACAGCGTGTATGTGTCAGACGGTGATTTGCTGCAGGGTCACCCCTCTGCAGAAGGCCCAGGTGGTTCAGCTGGTCAAGAAATACAAGCAGGCCGTCACTCTGGCCATCGGGGATGGGGCCAATGATGTCAGCATGATCAAGGGTAAGCTCAAAGCTGTATTTGCTACAAAACCAAACAGCTGGAGAATAGTTACTATTTGTCACTGTTGAAATTCTACTTCTTACTTTCCTGTCTGTCCTTCAGCTGCTCACATCGGGGTGGGTATCAGCGGGCAGGAGGGAATGCAGGCAGTCCTCTCCAGCGACTTCTCTTTTGCCCAGTTCCGTTACCTTCAGCGCCTCCTCCTGGTGCATGGTCGCTGGTCCTACCTACGCATGTGCAAGTTCCTACGATATTTCTTTTACAAGAACTTCACCTTCACCTTTGTGCATTTCTGGTATGCCTTCTTCTGTGGCTTCTCCGCACAGGTGAGGGACATTTAATGGAATAACAGTATGTCACATAATTGAATGGGTTTCATGCGAATGGAAAAGTGCAATGTGTATGCCTACAATGCAGTTATGATGTAGAAAAAAAAACTAAATGTAAATGAAAAGTTAATTAAGATGCAAATAGAAGATTCAGGGGCTGCACAATAGTAGGGAAATCATATCATATAATGCAATGGAGCACAACAAGAACACAAATTACAACCTTAAAGAGTCCTTAAAGAGAGTCCTGTATGGACGCTTTGGAAAATAAAACAAAATTTAAAAGCAAAATACAAATTGTTTCCTAAATATCAATTACTTCTCCACCCAATTCTCTGAGTTCTAGTAGAGGCCAATATACAGAAACCGTACAGTTGTATTAAGGCATTTACACGTTTCAATGTCTTTGTTGTTGTTGTTCATAGACTGTGTACGACGAGTGGTTCATCACCTTGTACAACCTGGTTTACACAGCTCTTCCCGTCCTCGGCATGAGTCTCTTTGACCAGGTACGCACTAAAGGGAAAATTAGTCATTCTGAAACTACTCAGAAACTCAATTACACATCGCATATTTTTTTTGTTTAATATCATATAATTTATACTTAGTTCACACCATGGCGGCTGCATCCTCTGTATCTTCTTTCTAAATCCTCTGTTTCTGCAGGATGTGAATGACCGCTGGAGTTTCCAGTATCCTCAGCTCTACACTCCAGGCCAGTTGAACCTCTACTTCAGTAAGAAAGCCTTTGTGCGCTGTATGATGCACAGCTGCTACAGCTCCCTCATTCTCTTCTTCATCCCATGGGCCGCCATATACGACACGGTCCGAGATGACGGCAAAGACATTTCCGACTATCAGTCCTTTGCTTTACTGGCGCAGACCTGTCTGCTTGTTGTGGTGAACATACAGGTGAGGAATACAGCTTCATCATCACATTATGTTACGGCTGCAGGATTCTTGTTTCACTGTGATGAGATACCTTTTTTTTTAAAGGTATTTAACACTATGAATTAGCCAAAACATGCCAGTTTAGTTATTTTAGCCATACATTTCTTTATCAAATTGCCATTATGCTATCACAATAGAATTACATGTGCTGTGATAGATGAATATTTTTTTCATATTATCCACCCTTTCAACACACATTGTGGAGGGATATGTGCACCACCATAAAAAGAAAAAAAATTTTAATTGCATATTTCAGCTGTGTCTGGACACCCATTACTGGACTGCAGTGAACCAGTTTTTTGTGTGGGGCAGCCTGGCTGCCTACTTTGCCATCACATTCACCATGTACAGCAACGGCATGTTCCTCATCTTCACCTCCTCTTTCCCCTTCATTGGTGAGTATAGATTCAGCTCATTTATAATGTATTGCATGGAGGCGGAGAGGTTGTCAGTGCCCACGTCTCCACTATGTGAATCTGACCGCTGGTCTGATGTTTCTGTGAGTCCAGGCACCGCGAGAAACTCTCTGAACCAGCCTAACGTGTGGCTGACCATATTCCTGGCCTCCCTCCTCTGCATTCTGCCTGTGGTGGCTTTCCGCTTCATCCTCATTCAGCTCCGGCCCACCATCAATGACAAGGTAAGGTAACACATGACACAGACTATAAAATCATCACGTTTCCCACGTTATTTCCCACGTTATCCTTCAGGTAATAATTTGGCCTATTGATGTGTTGAAGAAATTAGAGGGATATGATTAAAGCAGCAACAACAAGAACGAAACAAAACTATTATAAATGGATTTCACAAGTGTTCTTAGTCATATTTGCTTAAACATAATATGTTTGAAATATCGTGGCCTTGGAATTACAAGCTCTCTGTTTGCGATTTGTGTGGTTTTCAGATATTGAGGTTTTGACATCCTAGATAGCAAAACTAATAGAATTCTCTTTTATTGCTCAATACAACTGGCACCCTTAATGTACTCGTAGGCCTACTGATATATAATATCATTTTCTATCATTTTCTATCACATTTTTAAATGAGGTCTCTAGATAAGGTGGATTTCAGACAGAACCTCCTAATTATGAGAATGTATTTTATTCCTCTTCTGCTTCCAGCTTTTCTGACTTTGTTTTAATTCATGTTTTAATTTATGATAACAATCTAGACACCAAGTTCACAGACAGTTTGAACTGATTATGCTGTTCATATTTATTTACTAAAACTGAAATGCAAAGCGACAAAAACATTTTGTCTCCATGTTTGCTGCTCTTCCTCTGTCACTGTTCACCACGGTGAGGTGAGCATATTACATCTCAATTATTTCAGTCTCAGTAAGTGTCATCTCTGAAGTAGTCACGAATAATAACAAGAATTCTTGCAAACAAACAGTAACACGAGCTGTGTAATCACTTTAACACCAGCTAGCTAGCTTTCTAGCATGGGCGCTAATGGTGAACAAGAACTTTAATAATTCTAAGGTTACAAGGTTTTAACAAGGTTACAATATCATGAGAATAAATGAATAAATTTCTGATATACATGTGATATAAACTAGGATAGAATCCAGGAGTTTGTATGTAGTGTGAAATGCTAGAATCCATCATTATTAAAATGAATGAACAAATGTATCCATATTAAGAGGTCTACATGAAAGTCTTGTCCCTGTCTCCCCCTTCTAGGTGAGGTATAAGGTGCGAAAAGAGGCGTTGCCGGCTCCTGCACCTCGTCGCCCACCGGCCAGGCGTATCAGCACCCGTCGGTCGGGCTACGCCTTCTCCCACTCACAGGGCTACGGTGACCTGGTGACATCCCGAAGGTTCCTGCTGAAACGACCCCTGAAGAACCGACACGTCCTGTTCACCCAAACAGACTCTCCTCTGGCTCAGAATCAGCCACAGCACTACCGCACCATCGCAGAGGAGTCGGAAGAGTCATCATCACAGAGCCCTTAGACAGGAGGTATGCAGGGACTAAACCACGGCAGAGAGTGCATGCATGGGACCAACGTGAAAAGCTTTTATTTTGGAGATTAGCTCACACTCATGAGAGGGTGCAAAGGGTAAGGTTCACTTCCTGGATTGTTTCCAGGACAAACCGGTACACTTAAAACTGAGTCTGACTTTAAGTCAAGATTTTTACTAATGGATGCATGTTGTTATCGCTGTAAAAATGTTGGCCGCACAAACAGCCACACTGGTGTTTTTTCCAGCTCAATAAGTACAACTGTCACACTCTGTACTCAAAGGTTTTAGATTCTATTCTTTCATTACAACTACAGTCACCTTGTACAGCATTGCTTTTAAATAAACAGAAAGTAAAAGGAGCCTGGAAAGTACAGTCAGACTAAAAAAGCTCATATTAAGCTTTGGAAAACAGCCAGAGATATTGTATGCAGACTGTAATTAATGGGTTAAAATTGCAATGAGATTAACTTTGTGTCATGCACAAGCAAATCTTTACACTATTTGTTTAAGAGATAAGTTAAATGTTTTAAAAAGTTGCCACTGGCTGATCTGGAGAAACTGGATTACCACACTGCCTGCAACGTGAAGTTGCATTTTGTACCTTTAATTTTTTTTTTTCTCCTAAAGTGAATTTTCAATACTCAGGGTGTCATTCTGAGAAAGGATAAAACTGTGATTTTAGTATCAGTTGAAATCTATGATGAACCTATTTTAACTTTGTTGTTTACATAATTATTTTTTAACATTGTTTTATTATTGTTATGCTCTGTTTTAATTTCTGCTCTGTGTGTTATTTTAATATTCAGGCGTATCATTGAATCACTGTGTTTTTAAAATACAGCCAGGGGTCAGTGTTGTCTCTGGAACTGTGTTTTCAGTTCTCCAGAGCCAGTAAAATAAAGGTAATGCTTAAAGTGTCATAGTACGGACAGAGCATGGACCAGCAGACAGCACTAGAATACTTTTTTCAGTCCTACCACATATCTTGCCATTGTGACCTTCGCTTTATCATGATAAATTGAAAGTCATGATGGTATTTGTTTGTTGCCTGATAGAGGTTTGGACTGAATTGTTCAAATTTCTACACAGGAGATTATTATAAAACAAATAACTTGTTTGACTTGTGTGGCCATTTCTTCATTTATTTATTTTTGAAGAAAATTCTTTCACAGTTTCAATGTAAGCTTTATTTTAGCACCACCTTTTTCATTTCACCACACGATATTGGTTGCATTGTTACGATGCTTCTTGAAAAATACAGTTAAAACCACGTAGATGCTGTAGATTGGTTGATAGAAACATCCACACAGTACAAACCTGTATACATACACATTGCATCACGGAAAAGAGTTGTCCGAATTTGTATGGGTGGGGACAAAAATATCTGTGATTGTTGTAAATATTTCATAAGCTGACCTCTTTTAGGATGCCTCAACACAAACCTCTCCCATATTTGTCTGCATTATGTATGCAGCTGTGTGCTTCCTCTCACTCTCACACGCTCTCTTTTCACTCATGCTTAGCATACATACATACTGTACTGTACAATCTGTATGTAGACATACACACACACACACACACACACTGCATTCAGCCCTCAACCGCAGTGTCCTCTGGGACGGTGAACGATGACATCACTGGTAGAGGGCTGTCCCTGTATGGCGTGGATCCAGAAAAGCTCTCTGATCCTCAAGGAACTGGTTGGTGTATATTACAGTTTATGGGTTTGTGCAGAAATGTTTACTTTGAGTGAGCCTGTGCTTTGCAGAAGAAAAAAAAAAACTGTAGTGTTCACGAAAACATTCAAAAGGTTAATAAAAGGTTTGCAGAAATGCCAATGGCTGAAGAGATGAAGAAGAGGAATAAAATTCCTGAAAAAATATATATAAATTATATAAAATCCAGCTTGTTAAATTGTGTTTTTAGAAGTCTTAGATTTTGCTGCTCTGGTCTTCTCACATGCAGATTGACAGATATTCACATATATGTATCATTATGCACCAGAATGCCAAATAGATTCTTCATAAGGGTTAAAAAATACAACTCTATATACTGTAGCTTCCTTCCGCTCCAGTTTAACCCTCTCTCATTGCTCATCCCCCTCCCCACCCCTTATGGCCATGCAGCACAGTCAGCAGCTCCACAGTCTCCTGTGAAGGTCACTGCATGATCCCACAGCATGGAACAGGAATGAGGACCGGTATGCTGTATAAATAGCCTGCCTGTGTGGCACACCCTAACCACAATCATGACATGGTATACCGATACTGTTATCTTGGTCTTCATGATTTCATGAAACAATTTAAGATTGTATTTTAGATTAACAACCTGTGTAACACATTTTGTTTTTCTCTACAACCTTATCTTTTGGCCCATGTCATTGAGAAATCAAGATCTACAACAAGGATCACTGAAAAAAACAAACAAACTCTTATATCCCTTTATCTATTAATACACACTTCACTCACATTTATTGTTCCAAGAATAAACAGCAGTTTGATTCAAAATAGATGGCTGCCTCCTCATATTCGACACAAAAATTAGAATGAATCAGGGACAGAGGAAAGAGAAGATGGATGGGATTCTACGTACAGTGAGCCACATGCCTGCAAACACTATGAGACATAACAAAGTACAAATGAAAGTAGAAATATTCACAGATACATTCCTACACTCTCTGATGTTATCATACAATCCTCCTGGGTCAAAGTTTAAGTGGAAAGCAGTAGCCTGATTTGACTGGTTGGACTCTGTAAATGAGAATATGCACAGGCTGTCTGTAAGAGGAGACAGCATACTGAAGCTCAACAGAAAGAGAATTTCACACTTGGCAGTCCAGTGTGGACTGAGGATCACTGTGTGTTTCAGTCTTCTAGGCAACCAGGCTGCTGAAAGCAATCAAACAAAGTGTCTGAACGCACTCACTTCAGGCAAACAGACATCATTTACATTTTTAAAATGTCCCCAGAGGATAGCTCTTCACAACTTTGACTCTGACTTTTAGTCTGCTGCTGAATCAAGTCAAACCTTCCCCTTTACTAACTTTGGTCCATGACAAGATATCTTGAAATTTAATGGTCATAATTTCAATTAAATCTGGAATATTAATGGTATCTGTGGGTAATCCATTGCGTTTGCTGAAATTCTACAATGAAAGACAACAATTTGTTTATAGACCCAGAGAGAAAGATGGGCAGCAGAGGGTGCTGGCTGCTAGTGGAAACGAAGCTAAAACCATCAAAATAAAGTTATCCAATCAGATGTTTTGTTGTTGCCTTTAGTCAGAGAAAATGTTAGCTGGCTCACTCATTGGTTATGAGTTCATAACTGGGCAGTAAACTAACGTAAACAAACATACCCAATACCAGATCAGCATAAAATGTGGCTAAGCAAACCAGCACTGCTGGGAACCTCCTTATGCGTTAGGGGGAATTTACAGTCATCTAATTGAGTGTCTCAAAAGCACAGGGTTGACAAAGAGAATTTCGTTTTTTTCATTATCATTTATCTATTTTTCCTGCCAATCTAACGTTCCATACTCCAGTCCAGTAGGTGGCAGTAATGCACCTACAGGCCGGTTGAAAAACAGCCAATCAAACCAAAAGATTTTCCCCAGCCGGAGCTTGAGTTTTCATATCGGAAGAAGTGAAGAACAATAGGTTGCTGGATTGTCTGCTATGGACCTCACATGACAATATTCACGACTTGGAATACTTTTATGGAAACGTCTGTTGATGCTTTTGATCGGTGGACTCTAATGAACTAAAGGAATATAAATAATCGAGGAATGGACAGACAATGCGACCTCACGACTGCCTCAGGTAGGGATTGCCACTGTTTCACCAATGCTACCTGTTTTGCACGAGCTTTAAACTGGCCACCAGAGACCAGGTGGGTTTTCAGAGGGGTCTTCTCCTCCTTAGTTGTGTTTTTGCTCCCTCTGTTTAAATTTCATGTTGAAAAATAGCAAAAACAACAAGAACATAACATGAAAGTCAGGCTGAGGGAGAACAGGAGGGTTTTCCTTTATCTCATACAAATCGCCCTGTTTTAAAAGTAGGCTAATATTTAGGTTATCTCCTATAGGTTTGCACTGAATTGAGTCTGAAAGCCCCCCCCGGACCAGGTATTAACATCAGTCTCGGGTGGTAGGACCGCAAGTGGTCAGGTCTAAGTACAGGTGTGAACGCACCCAAGACGCAATGAGGACGCATTTGAGATCCAATCACTCAGACCACATTCAGAGGTGGTCTGAGCCACAAGCGGTCACATTCTTTTTGCAGTGTGAGCGCAAATGCGTCCAGGCCACATTGAAGGACCGCCTGCGTCAACTGACGTCCTCTGCCACAGTCTGATTAGTCCCACCAAAGTTTCATAATGAACGGAAAATATTTTACTATTTCAAATGGATACAATTTTATGTCACTGTAAGACCTGTGTGCAGCACATTTATTCGCTGAACCCCTCAGTGCCCCCTCACTCGCACGCACACAAGCACGTTGACAACGGGCCCGTCTGTCGATTGGCTAAAAACAACAACACATACCTGTTTATTTGCATCTAAAGCGGGGAAGTGAGATCCGATCCCAAGTGGTGAATCAAGACGCACTGGAGACGCATTTTAAAGCCAGGTGTGAACTGATGAAGAGCTGACCACTTGTGATCGGATCACTGAAGAGGCATGTTAATACTAGGTCTGAACATGGCCAAATATAATACCATAGTTTATTACAGTACAGCAGTTACCATAGTTACTGGCCACCTGGCAAATATAAGTATACATTTATTATTTACTCCCCTCTAGCTTGGGTTTCCAAAAACTCCTGAGGTAAATATCTGACTCTACAGCTGCTCCATTATGCTGTCTACTATCTGTCTGCCCTTCCCTGTGAAGCGGGAGAGCGCTACAGATTCAGGTTCCTACAGATTCCCATTCCATTTGATACAATGACGTTATAAAATTATTGATTAGAGCCAGTTTAATGTCAGTACTTTCACGTTGTAGTGTGTAATGAATGTTGCAACCTTTCCTGTAGTCTTTATTAGAGGCACTTTAGACTTGATGGACAACCTGATGGTATTTTTAATCTTAATTGTAAACAAAAAAAAGGTATGTACAGTGGATGTGCATATACAGAAAACAAAATGGAGGTGTTTTAATTATGAAAAGAAGACGGTGATTATCTGACCCAACTACAGGACAGCTGTTCTTTAAGGAGACACATGCTGACAACAGAAAAAAAGGGAGAAAATCTTCATACCAGCTTCAGCTGCTATATAATCATTTTAGGGTGTTGATGTCAAGGCCTTGTTCACTTGAAACAACCAAACGGTGTATGTGAAGAGCCAGACAGACAGACGGCTGTTTCCAAATTAGACCATAGACTCAGTGTTAAGACGTTTGCCTTAACAGAGATCAAATTTTGGCTTAACTGTTTAGATGTTTGACGAACGGTGTGTGTGTGTGTGTGTGTGTGTGTGTGAGTGAGTGAGTGAGTGAGTGAGATACAGAGACATACAAAGACAGAGAGGGAGAGAGATGCATAAGTAGAATGTGAGTGGTGTCAGTTGTAAGCCTTGTGTCTAAATAAAGGATTACCTTCAACCTTAGAAAGTGCACACACTCCCAGCTGCCACATTAGCAGTGTAGCAGTGAGGGAGTGTGCTGCTTATCATAAAACCAACACACATGACCCAGGAGATCACGTTAGTTAGTCAGTGTGCTTTCAGTGTAAACAGAGCCTCTATATAACATAATGTTTTGTCATATTTGGCTCTCTGCACTCGGGCAAACAGGCAAAAGTTCCCTGAACTTGTGTTTTGAAATAGAAAAAGACGCCAGAAATAACGTGATTTACACATGGGGCAGAGCTCTGTTGACCCCATTTTAAGTGGGTCAAATGAGTCCCCAAGGACTTGTTTGGCTAAAAGGTGCATGGTGTTAATCCTGAAGAGGCTCAGGGTTCGATATCCAAGGGGAGGCTCCTGTAAGTACTAGTCACTGTGGATGGAGGGGTCTTCCAAATGTGGAGCAGGGATCACATTTCACAGACAGTCACATTTACATGTAGATGGCACACAGTGGCAGCTCAACATGGGAAACATGTTAGTAAAATAATTATTTTATATATATTTTTAATTTCTACAGCGTTGTTGCTGTTGCGTGCACCTGTTTTATTCTTCAAAAGCCTTCTTGTTCATTCACATTGAATGATCTGTTTGCCTTTGTCGATTGTTGTCCTTTGTAATTCATTAATGTGCATGACTCACTCTGAACTCTTCTGTTTGCTGGACTGCCAATGAACCATTAACATCTAATTTACAGATGAAAAGAAATCCCTCTTTCTTCCCATAGTACACCTTCCCTCTCGCTTTCAGCACTTCTTAAGTAGGGCTTTATCCTCTGAAATCACCTCACAAAAACACCTCCTGCCCCCCCCCCCTGCAGTGCAGATTAATAATTTACATGGCTAGCAAAAATCGCACTTGTGCATGTACATGTGTGAGTGTGTGCACATTATTCACCATCCACAGAGCCCGTGGACTGGAAGCACGAAGCGCACTTCTCTTCACCTTCAGCACTGAGCTGAGTGGAGCTGACAAGCTGGCATGAAAATATGCATGCTAATGACGCTTTCCCTGCATGACCCGCCTCTGAGCCAGCTGGATTCAAGACAAGGTCTTGGCATTTGGCTCCAATCACAGAAATCTAAACAAAGAAGATTTGGGTTATCAGTTCAAAGAGCTTTTTTTCAGGGCGGTACCTCACAAGATTTGTTTGTTGCAACAGCAGTAAATGATTCACACAAATGTAGACAGCAACAGCCCACTTGTACATGTACGTGCTTGGTTGAAAAATAATAGATTGAATCTACCCTATTGAATCATGAATAGATTCAATTTTAAAAAATAGTGAGGAAATGGAGTTCAACACCCCTTTTTCTAGACATATATTGCACTTAATAAATCATACCGTTGAGCTATGAGACAATTTAACAGTGGGATATACAGCATGCCGTCATGTCACAAACGAGCTTCACTTCTGTTTTTGGTGGAACAAATGAAAATTAATGGACATAGCAGTAAAAAAAGTTGTTGAATTGATTGAGCAACTACAAAAAAAAAAAAAATGGAACAAAGTAATGACCTCCAAACGTCAGGTATTTCAGTGAATTAGAAGATTTGTTTATTTGGTAACCAACTCCATCTTAATAACATTCAAGAATATCATCTTCAGAATATTGCATATTAAGATATAATCTGTGATATAGAGACAATAATCTACACTGATCACGTGAAAGGAAAATTGACAGCATAAATTTGAGAAATACTCAATGTTCTGTAATTGATTCAGTAAAGGTTGTAGTGAAACAAAGAAAATAGTGGCCTGCAAAGACACACCTTTTGATGCATTACAACACATTAATAGAAAAAGTCATGTTTAAAAGGCACATTCATAGAACAACAATGGGACAATCTTGCATGCACGGAGTCCCACGAGATAAAAGCAGCATCGAAGTTACAACTATATCACAGTTTAGTGGTAAACACATTAGAATACCTGATATAACACCAGCCATACAGTATACAGAACAATTATTGCTTTGATTATTGCTGTAGTAAAAGTGAACTATGTGCATTTATTATTATTAATGATTGTTGGGGAGTATTCAAGCAGCATATAGACAGTAGAATAAAGTTTCCATTTACAAATTAACACTTGCATTAAATCACCCACTTTTAAAGAGGTGCAATTTGCATAATTAAAGATATTGCCACAAAAAAATAGAAGACATTTAATGTAATGCTTCTGTCTTTTGATGGCAATATTTTCACTGAAAAATCCACTTAATCATTGGCTATTAGAAGGCAATCCTTTTGGAAAAGTCCCATTAGATTATTGGAGTAATCATGGAAATTTGCAGGTAAACAAAACTGGGCTGTACATGGTTAGAATTGAAGTTTTTCTGACTCTTTCAGTGTAAAATTACCTATGTACACATTTAAACATTGTAGGGTTGGGTTGTATGTCAAGTTCTCAGAGTCCAAAGTGACATCTTTGGATTGTTTGTTTTGTGCGACCAACACTCAGAACCCAAAGGTATCAAATTCACAATAATATAAAACAGAGAAAAGCAAACAATGCTCACATTGCAGAGGCTGAAAACGAACATAATGATAAATCAATTATCTAAATTGTAGTTGGTTAATTATCAGTTGTAATACTAAAAAACTTTTCCCTTTTCAACCAAATTGAACCCAGTTTTAACCTAGATCTGACATTTTTATTCCATTTTATTCCATCATATTTCACTGTATCATATTTAACACCTAATTTACTTTTAGATTTAATTCATCTACTGTATCTTCATTTGGGTCTTGTGATGGGATGTACATATAAATTAGAATTCTATCTGGTCCAGTATTCAGTACCAAAGCTTACTATACATGTCACTCTCATGTCATGTAATTCCTCTCACCTCTGCCCGCCCTTTCCTCTCAAACTCCCCCTACAAGAATCCCCACCATTTGTGCACAATCAGGTCATCTCCATAGCCTGTATCAAGGAGTCGGTTGCCACACTCCTCCCAGCGACACACCTCTCCCTTGTCCACCACCACAAACTTCCACTCCACATGGCTCTCTGCGGGCAGTCTGACCACCGTGGCCCAGTGCCCATCCTTGGCCCTCTCTAGTGGGATGAATTCCTTCCAGTTTCCCAGCTCCTGCTGGTTTCCTGTGACAGCCACCGTCTGGTATGGTGAGTGGGTGACATAGTGGATGCGGAAGGTCACATTGACGTTCTGAGGCATGGGCTGGACAGCCACAACCTTTTTGTTATGTTCAGGGGTTTCGTCAACGAGGGAGAGAGTGCTGGTTTGTCTGACTTCAGTGGAAGGCGGGGTATCTGTGTCTGTACAAGTAGCATCTGTGAGATCTTCAGTGGGAAGCTGCTCGGTTGTTGTGTGGTCTTGGGCAAAAGGTGGGACAGAAATGTTCATCCAGGGAAGGGCTTGGTTGTTACTATCTGTGATCCATTCGTTATTGTCCATAGTTGCCTCCATGATACTGATGTTAGTCTTTTCATATTCCTCTTCTTTTTCCTTCTCTGCGTCAGTTTTGACTTTCTTTGCAACACTTCCTCCTTCCTTCTTCTCCTTAATCTCTACAACCTCAACAACAGCTTTCACGTCCGTCTGCTCTTTCGGGTCATCGGTTAAGATCACTGTGCTTGCTGCAATCTGCACCATAAACTGCTCCATTGCTCTGTGGTAACTGTCCTCAATCTCATGGCCAAACATGTCCTCATTGGTTGCGTATGACTCATACTTAGCGTCGTCGGTGTGCTCACTGTGGGGTTGCTGGGAGAGACGTGATGGGTAAGGCCCAAACACCATACCTGATGTATCTTCATTAATGACAGGTATAGCTACACCAGCAGCAAAAACACTGTCTTGAGCCTCTGTCCCTTCTTCAAACTGTGTATCACAATCCATTACCGGAAGCATCATGTTTTCAATGGTCAAGTCAAACTCATTACCAGCGGCATGCAAATCAGGGCTGACCGCCATGCTTGAAATCCCGCTCTCTTCTCCAACACCGGGAGATGACATGCTGTCCTTGTCATTATCCCTCAGCTCACTTTGCTCGAAAGACGGCAAGGGAATGTGACACATGGGAGGGTTAAGGTCATCCGTCGTGACAGGAGCAGCACCAATGGTAAATTCAGAAAAATCATTATTTTGTGTTTGGACGCTTTGTTGGTCTTGGGAGAAAGACAGCATGTCAGGACGAGATATTTCTTCAGACATTCCAGGCGTAGTAATGGTAACATTATCACAAACATCTTTGCAGATGGAAGGCAAATGAGAACAAGACATTTCTTCATCTTTTACGGAAGCAGTTAGATTTTCAATAGTATCAGGACCAGCAGCAACACTGGATTTGTCAAAGGCTTCATTATTTATCATTTGGAGGTCAATACTTTCTTCAGCCAACACAACAAATTCACCAGTTTCATTGTTTTCACACAGAACTTCTTTCTCGAGAGATGGCAAGTCAGAGTCAAGAATAGTGAGATCTGTGTCTTTATCCAAAGGCGGGGCGATTTCTTCATCTTTCGCTTCACTTTGTGGTTGTTGACAATCCAGTGGCAAGTCAGGGAAATCCACAATGCCTGAGATTTGAGCTTTTGCATCAGTGTTGACTCCAGACACATCATCATCACAGTTATCAACCTTTACAGGTTGGTTCAGACAATGCAGAGCAGGGCTTTGTACCACACTTGAACTGTCACATTCTTCAACACTGGGAACCGTGGCTTCACTAGTCAGCTTTTTCTCTCTCTCTTGATCAGAAACAGCGGGAAGAGCACCTTTCTCTTGATTGCATGTAAGGCCATTTTCATCTGTTTGTTCAATCTGACGTTGTTGCTCGTCGGACTGTGGTGGGTGGACATCGAATTCGGGAGCAACACTGATGGTAAATTCAGAAAAATCTTCATTATTTTGTGCTTGGACGCTTTGTTGGTCTTGGGAGAAAGAAGGCATGTCAGGATGATATATTTCTTCAGACACAGCAGGTGCAGTAATACTAACATCACAAACAGCTGCATCGGTAGCAGAACTAACCATTGTCTCGTCAAAAGTTTCAACCATTTCCAAATGGTCACTTTTTTCATCTTTGTAGATGGATGGCAAATGAGGACAAGACATTTCTTCGCCTTTTACAGAAGCAGTTAGATTTTCAATAGTATCAGGACCAGCAGCAACACTGGATTTGTCAAAGGCTTCATTATTTAGGTCAGTACTTTCTTCAGCCAACACAACAAATTCACCAGTTTCATTGTTTTCGCACTGAATTGCTTTCTCGATAGATGGCAAGTCAGAGCCAAGAATAGTGAGATCTGTGTCTTTATCCAAAGGCGGGGCTATTTCAACAAATTCACCAGTTTCATTGTTTTCTTGATCAGCCAGAGTGGGAAGAACACCTTCCTCTTGATTGCTTGTACGATCATTTTCGTCTGTCGTCTGTTCAATCTGTGGTTGTTTCTCATCAGACTGAGGTGGGTGGACGTCGAATTCGGCAGCTGTAAGAACATGGTCTTCATCTATATCTTCCTCAGTCACTTCACCCGCCAGACCACCATCATCATCCCAATCACGCTCCCGAATTGGCGGCGTCACCTTGTCTGTCACGTCATCACACTGGTCCTGCTGTGAAGATGGCAGGTTTTCTACTTGTTGAGGAATTAGCTGTTGGACTACACACTCTCCTTCTGCCTTCTCACCCTCCTTTTTATCTTCCTCTTCTGGAGAGAAATGATTGCTGGAATAATTACTGTAGTCAGTACTATCTGGATGGTGATCCTCTTCCTCAACTTCCTCATCTTTGCTATAACAAACACAAGTGCTGGGTACATCTTCGATATGAACAAGAGGCTCTTTTAAGTTAGACTCCACACTGTGTGTCTCTGGTGTGGTTTTGTTATCTTGTAGTCTGTCATCATCAACATTTTCACTCATAGGAGGGGCCTGGTCAAAGTACACTTGATTGTTTGAAGCACACTGAAAGTTTTCCTCCTCTTGTCTGGTTTTCCCATCTGAAACATTCTTGTCTATGTTCACATTCTCTTCTTCCTGATCTTCTGCTTTAAACACCTGAAAAGACATGAAAAGAAAGTGAATATCATACATTAATATAAAGTACGCATAGGTATTGTATTAGCCAAAGTGCCTGTGATTGATCTCCCAGCCTGTGCTAGTCTGAAACCCCAGAAAGAATGAGGTCTAATAGAAATGGATATGTAGGTGAGAGAAATATTCCCACTGGGTTGGTGCTCCAAATCCATATGGAAATACTTCAGTGAAATTGGAAAACCCAGTGAGTATTAGATAAAAAGATTGTTACTATACTGACATCTGTCTGCTAAATATGAATCTACAGCCAGCCTCTGCTATATTAGCATAACGCAGGAGAAAACTGCTACGAGAAACGATATATAACATGGTAATTATTGAGCTTTGGAAGTCTCTGTGCTATGATATTCCAACCATCTCCTTGTTGTGTATATATAAATTTAATCCTCTCATTTAACTCTTGGTAAGAAAGCAAATAAGTGCCCAAAATACTGACCTATTCCATTAACGCTGCATTTATAGATTTTTGGCCACTTGGGGGCAGAAGAACGTCCCATCAGGCTGACACAGTACATACCCTTAGATATCATCACCTCACAAAAGGTAGTTAAGGCTAATATGTTCGCAAACTGTTGCTTATTTGCACATCCAAAATATCTGACTCTTTAACTGCCAGATGTTCCACTTTGTTCACCGGCTAATTGCTAACTTTGTCCAATCTGCTATTTGCTGCATATGCCATTGCACATGGCCATTTGATTGATTATTAATATAAAAGCATTGATTATGGTATGCCCAGTCACACTCTAGTACAACCAATCAATTGAGCAATATTACTGCATTTATCCATGCCAATATATAACTTCCTAAAATGTCCTTTCAGCTATTAATCAAACTGACCAGCTATGACTTTAATTTCTCAATATCTTGCAATAAAATGGCTGCTTACTTTCTCCTCCTCCTCGTGGCTCTCATCATTAATCAGCTCAGGCTCCTTCCAGCAGCTATCATTACCACGGACCTCTTCTATTACATCCTTAACAGTGTCATCTGTTGCATCCTGCTGGCAATCACCAGCACCCTCCACCTCCATTTTAGCCACTGTGTAAGTATCACATTGCAGGTCGGAACTGGCCTCTGCCACTTTGTCAGAGTCCTGCACAACTGTCATTTCCTCTGTGCCATCTGAAGTGGTGTGCTTGTTGTTTGGTATTTGGATGTCACTCTGAGGAGGAGAGTATGGTGGAGGTATCTCAGCAGTAGGGGCAGGGGCAGCAGCAGTGGCACGGCGATGTCTGATTTGTAGATCACTTTGAAATAAATCAGCGTCCTCCTTCATGTCTGATGAACTTTCATCACTCACATCTGTAAAAGAATAAATGGTTTTAACTTTAATTTTGCATTTTTATGTAATTAATTCACAGGATTATAAAACTTAATAAGAATTTATTACTAACAAAAAAAACGTAATATACTTTACACTAATATTATCAACTAATATACTTTCTTTTTTGATGAATTTCTAGGTTTTATTTGTTTTTATTTAGTGTTAACAAACCAAGAGACATTTAATTAAAATCTATTTTTGCATTATTAACAAACTATGAGTGTCAAATATAAAAGTACACATTATACAGGAAAACGGCCTCTGTAGGTGTTATGTAATTATAGCCTATATGTATATTTCTGGATTATTTTAACTGATGAGTGTGATATGTGAGCAGCGTTTTTACTGTTATAGTTGGACAGTTTGATCCAATTTGAACTATTACTAGTATATACTTAATTTACAACATCATATTTTATGTTTAGTTCATAAAGTCTTAATCTGGAAAGAAACTAATAACTCCGTCACATAAATGTAGAGGTAAGAAGTAGCCATACATTTATTCCTTCTTAGATGTAGTGGAGTAGAGTATGGAAATACTCAAGTAAGGTTCATGGCTCAAATTTAAATCAAAGTTACACCCCATCACTGACAAACGGTAACCAACATTAGTGGATGAATTTCTATCCGCTTAAATGTGTTTGGAACAGAATGAGGTCATATTATTACAAATGGCTCAGCGTTAATAATGGCTTTATAGCACGTTATGATCATCTATTTTTGTCTTCTACGGTATCACTGTAACCAGCCTACAAATTAATATTATTTTGAGTGCCCTGTTAAAAGGCTATAGCCTATGTTGTCTGTGTGGTACTGTATTTCCTACAGGGCTCATATAAGATATTCCTCAGCACTTAGCTCGGTTTTAATATTAGACTACGGCTTCTGTCTTAAACAGAATCATCATTACTTAGCTATAGGTTAATATACTGACTTGTGGATTCCCACACCTGTAACCCGCAGCAGCCTCCCTCCCCGTGGAAGCGTTATCTGGATCTCTTACCTGTTGACTCCACGCAGCTGTGCGATTCCTCCGGACTCGGCTCTAGTCCCGGCCGGATCACCGATGCGTCTCCCGGGCTCTTGCTGTCGCCGTCGGCGGCTGCGGCCGTGGCCTTCCTCCGCTTCCCCCTCACGGTCCGGTATATGATGAAGCCCGCTAGCACGGATACCATCGCTATTACAGCCAGAGCCACGGCGGGACCGTGCCGTCCGATCATGCAGAAGAGAGAGGCCAGATCCATGCGTCTCTCCAGAGCCACGGTGTTGCCGTCTTTCGGCGACATTGCAATCTGTTGATTAAATAACAAAGCCCCTCTATAATGTCTGTATGTATGTGCGCATGAAGGCCTGACGTGATCGGACTGAAGCTGCAGCAGGCTGCCGCTACTGTGGACTCCCCGCTCTCCTCCACGTTTTCAAGTGTAGTGACCTCTTGTTGCTGCAGAGCTGCAAACGGCTGCAGGTGCGAGCTGCCGATTGGCTGACTGGATCACGGGAACTCAGCCTTCATTCATAAAAAAAGGGAAAGGAGGTTGTTTTTGGAGCTTGCTTCACACCGACGTGCACGATGCAGCTATTAGTAATTGCTCGGGCCCACTGATTGGATTTAGGTCCACGTGAAACCAATGAAACCCAGTCTGATAAGATTCCGCCCCCACCTTGAGAGGATTTGTCCCATCAACAGTGTTCATTTCCACCCATGGTGGTTGTTTGTGTTCCTACATGAGCAGAAAAGGTTATTTAAGAAGATTTTGGTGAAATAATAGAACAAATGTAGGGGTATGGTGGTTAGTAAACCTGACGTGGTTAGCCTGCTCATATATTTTATTTTTTCCCCATAATGACTGCAGTTAGAGTGAAATTATAATACATTAAAGTGAATAGATAATAGACAGATTCCAAATAAAGATAACATATCATGAATTCTCCATTTGCTTTCAATGGGCTATTGTTAAATGAATGACTAAATAACTTTGGTTCAATAAATTCCACTAATCAAAGTAGTCAGGACAAGAATATTGATCTATGTTATGTTATAGGATTATTGACAAAAACATGACATACATGTAGGCTATTGGTGAGAGAAATCTTCTTGGATTGAACAAAACATTACCAAGGACAACTTGCACATTCAGAAAACTGCACTCTCCTCCAATTTGAGTTCTGTCATCATGAGAAATTTCATGAACACACCAGAGTGAGCCAGCAACACCAGCAGACCTGAGTAATAGCTCCTCCCAGTGGAGAGCTGTGGTAATGACAGGAAAGTTCCTGAAGACTCTGGAGCTCCTCCAGTTAGAATATAAAAGCTGGGACAGTCCCACTGCTGAGACAGAAACAACACAAGCAACACAGAAGACAACAGACATGGCAACAGTGTTTCATCTCACAACAAGAGGACTCAACTTTAAACACACTCTGAAGATGCTGTGCTCTCATGGATTCCAGTCTACTCTCAGTCCATTCAGCTTCTACTGGCCTGTACGCAGTCTGTGGCCAGAGGTCACACCTCTGCTCTATCAGCAGGATCGACTGCAGAGAAACCTACAGGAGCTGTGCAGCAGTCTGGAGCTGATGGAAAAACTTCAACGCAACATCCTGGAGGAGACGAAGCCTTTCCAAAGCAGTGTGGCCGTGCAGCCAGTCTCCTACCAGCTGGAGAAAGAGGGAGAGCACTTTAACCTGACTCTGGACACTCAAGGCTTTTCCCCAGAGGAGCTGTCTGTCAGGCAGGTGGGCAGGAAGCTGAGAGTCAGTGGGAGGACAGAGAAGAAACAGAAGGATGGGAAGGGCTCCTACTCTTACAGACTCCAGGAGTTCAGACAGGAGTTTGATCTGCCTGAAGAACTGAACCCTGAAGCCGTCACCTGCTGCCTGGCTCCAGACGGGAAGCTCCGCATCCAGGCAGCCAGAGCTCCATGTGCTGAGGAGGCTGAGAGAGAGCTGACTATCAAGAGGAGCCTGGAGGAGAAAACACAGCAGAGTGTGTGTTCACACACAGAGGACAGCAGCACAGAGACAGACAACAGCACACAGGACAAACCTGAACACATGGACTGATCACAGTGTTGTTGTGAAAATCTGTAATAAATGATTTTTGTAGATATTTATATGTGCATTCATATATGTAAGAACTGGGTATGATGAATAAATGTTAAAACCATATGTTTTCGTTTTGCTCTTTATTTTCTTGGTTTATAAATTTAGCTTTGAAGGTCAAAAAAGTAGAACCTGAAATGCTAGCGTGGACACTTTACTGTGTTTGACACTTAAAGAATGGAAACTTAAATTCATTAATCAAACAGGTTCATCAAGCTTTCATTTACAACTTCATTATAATGCTACATCTTGGATCTGCTATGCATTTACTCTAATTATCTACAAGGTGGCGTTAATACGTTGGTATTTTTACAGGTTCATCATCACAGACACATTCATGTTGTTGTCAAGTGATAAAGAAACAATTAAATTCATAGATAGAGTTTTTCTCAGTTGCGAAGCAGTGGTTGTTCATTTAATGTATACATTAATAGTTGAAATGACACATTATAGTTTATGACCATTAAAGAGTGAAGACCAATGAGAATCTATTGGTTCCAATTCAGTGATCAAACAGGTTCATTAAAGGGACACTCCAGTGTTTCAGTATTGCACTTTCATGAAGCTGGGGACTGAGAAACATGTTATCCAAAGAAAAAAAAAAATCAAAACATCAGAGTCTGAGATAATCTGAGTTTGAGAATATGTCGACCCTGATGACATCGTCAGTGTTGTTTTTTTCAAGCTCGCTGCAGAGCCACAGACGACGACATGCAACTGCTTCCACAGACTGAGTATTTCTCCGTGTGAGGAGGAAACTAAACCTCTTGTGTAACATTGGTGGGATGGCACTTAAATCCAAAGAGTGTCACAACTGGGATACACCACACCTTTAATTTAAGTATATGACCTGTCATTTGTTGGCTGGAGCTTTTACATGATCGATCATAATGTCTGTGATCATCACGGACATAGTTTTGTTGTAGTTCACTGTTTCCTGAAATAGAATATGACTGTCAAAGATACTCTCACCTCAGACCTATGTTCATGAGCACTTGTTGACTCAGACAGTAATATTAGCTTGTCATATCAGCAGACCTGAGTAACAGCTCCTCCCAGTGGAGAGCTGTGGTAATGACAGGAAAGTTCCTGAAGACTCTGGAGCTCCTCCAGTTAGAATATAAAAGCTGGGACAGTCCCACTGCTGAGACAGAAACAACACAAGCAACACAGAAGACAACAGACACTGTAACAGTGTTTCATCTCACAACAAGAGGACTCCACTCTAAACCCACTCTGAAGATGCTGTGCTCTCATGGATTCCAGTCTGCCCTCAGTCCATTCAGCTTCTACTGGCCTGTACGCAGTCTGTGGCCAGAGGTCACACCTCTGCTCTACCAGCAGGGTGGACTGCAGAGAAACCTACAGGAGCTGTGCAGCAGTCTGGAGCTGATGGAAAAACTTCAACACAACATCCTGGAGGAGACGAAGCCTTTCCAAAGCAGTGTGGCCGTGCAGCCAGTCTCCTACCAGCTGGAGAAAGAGGGAGAGCACTTTAACCTGACTCTGGACACTCAAGGCTTTTCCCCAGAGGAGCTGTCTGTCAGGCAGGTGGGCAGGAAGCTGAGAGTCAGTGGGAGGACAGAGAAGAAACAGAAGGATGGGAAGGGCTCCTACTCTTACAGACTCCAGGAGTTCAGACAGGAGTTTGATCTGCCTGAAGAACTGAACCCTGAAGCCGTCACCTGCTGCCTGGCTCCAGACGGGAAGCTCCGCATCCAGGCAGCCAGAGCTCCATGTGCTGAGGAGGCTGAGAGAGAGCTGACTATCAAGAGGAGCCTGGAGGAGAAAACACAGCAGAGCGTGTGTTCACACACAGAGGACAGCAGCACAGAGACAGACAACAGCACACAGGACAAACCTGAACACATGGACTGCACAGGTGTTGCTTTGAAAATCTGTAATAAATGATTTTTGTAGATATTTCTATGTGCATTCATATATGTAAGAACTAGGTATGATAAATAAATGTTGAAACCATATAATTTCATTTTGCTCTTTATTTTCTTGGTTTATAAATTTAGCTTTGAAGGTCAAAAAAGTAGAACCTGAAATGCTAGCGTGGACACTTTACTGTGTTTGACACTTAAAGAATGGAAACTTAAATTCATTAATCAAACAGGTTCATCAAGCTTTCATTTACAACTTCATTATAATGCTACAACTTGGATCTGCTATGCATTTACTCTAATTATCTACAAGGTGGCGTTAATACGTTGGTATTTTTACAGGTTCATCATATTGTCTGTTATCATCACAGACACATTCATGTTGTTGTCAAGTGATAAAGAAACAATCAAATTCACAGACAAAGTTTGTCTTGGTAGTGAAGCTATGGTTGGTCAAGTGTGGAATAAAAACCTTGTTCATTTGACGTATAAATGAATGATAGAAAAGACACTTTATAGTTTATGACCATTAAAGAGTGAAGACCAATGAGAATCTATTGGTTCCAATCCAGTGATCAAACAGGTTCATTAAAGGGACACTCCAGTGTTTCAGTATTGCACTTTCATGAAGCTGGGGACTGAGAAACATGTTATCCAAAGAAAAAAAAATCTAAACATCTGAGTCTGAGATAATCTGAGTTTGAGAATATGTCGACCCTGATGACATCGTCAGAGTTGCTTTTTTTCAAGCTCGCTGCAGAGCCACAGACGACATCATGCAACTGTTTCCACAGACTGAGTATTTCTCCGTGTGAGGAGGAAACTAAACCTCTTGTGTAACATTAGTGGGATGGCACTTAAATCCGAAGAGTGTTACAACTGGGATACACCACACCTTTAATTTAAGTATATGACCTGTCATTTGTTGGCTGGAGCTTTTACATGATCGATCATAATGTCTGTGATCATCACAGACATAGTTTTGTTGTAGTTCACTGTTTTCTGAAATAGAATATGACTGTCAAAGATACTCTCACCTCAGACCTATGTTCATGAGCACTTGTTGACTCAGACAGTAATATTAGCTTGTCATATAGGCAGACCTGAGTAACAGCTCCTCCCAGTGGAGAGCTGTGGTAACGACAGGAAAGTTCCTGAAGACTCTGGAGCTCCTCCAGTTAGAATATAAAAGCTGGGACAGTCCCACTGCTGAGACAGAAACAACACAAGCAACACAGAGGACAACAGACACTGTAACAGTGTTTCATCTCACAACAAGAGGACTCCACTCTAAACCCACTCTGAAGATGCTGTGCTCTCATGGATTCCAGTCTGCTCTCAGTCCATTCAGCTTCTACTGGCCTGTACGCAGTCTGTGGCCAGAGGTCACACCTCTGCTCTACCAGCAGGATGGACTGCAGAGAAACCTACAGGAGCTGTGCAGCAGTCTGGAGCTGATGGACAAACTTCAACACAACATCCTGGAGGAGACGAAGCCTTTCCAAAGCAGTGTGGCCGTGCAGCCAGTCTCCTACCAGCTGGAGAAAGAGGGGGAGCACTTTAACCTGACTCTGGACACTCAAGGCTTTTCCCCAGAGGAGCTGTCTGTCAGGCAGGTGGGCAGGAAGCTGAGAGTCAGTGGGAAGACAGAGAAGAAACAGGAGGACGGGAAGGGCTCCTACTCTTACAGACTCCAGGAGTTCAGACAGGAGTTTGATCTGCCTGAAGAACTGAACCCTGAAGCCGTCACCTGCTGCCTGGCTCCAGACGGGAAGCTCCGCATCCAGGCAGCCAGAGCTCCATGTGCTGAGGAGGCTGAGAGAGAGCTGACTATCAAGAGGAGCCTGGAGGAGAAAACACAGCAGAGTGTGTGTTCACACACAGAGGACAGCAGCACAGAGACAGACAACAACACACAGGACAAACCTGAACACATGGACTGATCACAGTGTTGTTGTGCCAATGTACAGGAAATGTTTTTTATACAAGTGATAAATGATAATAATATGTACATTTGTAGTAATAATTGACTCTAATCAATAAAAGTATTAAAAGATAAACTAAGTTTTGCTACAGCATTTCCATTATTATTTTAAATAAGCAGAAGACCTTACTGGTCAGCTCAACATTAGAGCCTCTGCGTCAAGAACATCATCACAATAAGATTAAATCATCTTTTTCTCGCCATCTTGCATAATGATGAGAATTGTTTTTGAGATGAATTGTTTTCAAGTCAAAGTAAAAATGAAAGTAAAAGTGACATTTTATTATCTTGACGTTTACCTAAAAAAAAAAAAAACAACCCCCCCCCTAGAATATTGAGGAGACAGAGCAAAGAGTGCAGTAACCACTGCACATCCACTAGATGTCACTTTTAGCATTTAGCATAGCCGTGATGAATGAGCACCCCCCCCACCACCATCCACTTGATGAGTTTGAAAGTGTGGGGAGTAAAGGAAGTTTTGCTCAGTTTTAATGACGAGTGAGACCACTAATTTTTTCTCCAGTTTTCAGTGACGATAGGATTCTTAAAAAAATCATGCCAGTCGCATGTATTTTTTAATATATTTTCTGTTTTTGTGACACTGTAAATACAAGTAAGACTTAATCAGGATTTGTGATGATGTTGGTGATATGGGGAAAGTGTTCGTGAGTTAAAAAGTTGAAAAAAACATGCTCTTAAAGATGAACAGTTACTAACACAAACAGTCACAATGATAATGATGTCTTTTGTGGCGTCACGGAAAATCTTATCGTCTGGGTAGCAGGTGTGACTTGGTTGAATAGAATATTGAAATACAAGTCAGTTCTCCTGGGAAGCCAGTCACAATCATCACCATGTTTTTAAAAAAAAAAAAAAGGAAAAGAAACAATATTAGCCTAAGATTGTGCATTGAAGCAGCATTAATGACTTTACCCACCCATTTCTTTTTTTTTTTGCCGTTTTCTTTCCCCTATGTTGTTTACAAGTTAATCTCAGCTATTACCACGGGTGCTTGGTCTCTCCCTGGCTCCCGTCTGGCTGTCAGGGCTGTTCTTTCCCAAGAATAGACGGATTGTCCCGTAAACGTGGCAGCAACATGGGCGGAGGAGGAGAGAAAGCTACTTTGGGGACGCACTCTGCTTTTGTTTTATTTCTATTTGTGGAGCTGCCTCTTTGTTTTTCAGGGCAGTGCTGACAGAACGCTTATTCACCAGCCTTCCAAATATCACACGGTGCTGTTCGCTTCTCCTCTTCACTCCTCAGTCTCTCCCCGTCTGCCTCTGAAATCATCATCTCCTATCATTTCCTCTTAACTCATACTGTTTCCTCTTTTCTCGTTCCCTTCACCACCTCTCATCTCCTTGCCACTTCCATCCTAATAAGTCTCCTCCTTTCCTCTCCTCTCCATCCTCTCCACTCCCTCAGTGACTGTTAGGTTCGGTGTTGCTGTGACATCTCCTTTACTCAGTATCCTTTGCTTTCATCTCCTCACTTCTATTGCAAGATGTGGAGTTTCATTCTGATGCCAGTAACACATGGGAACATTTACTGGCTCTTTTATTTCTTCTTTCCTCCAGGCCTATCTCCCTCCCATCCCATCCCATCCCATCCCATCCCATCCCATCCCATCCCATCCCATCCCACCCCCCTAACCTCCTATCCTCCTCCTCCTTTTTTACTAAAATCTTCTACTCTTTCTCTTAATTTCTCTCCCTTGCTCACATTCACTCAAGCCACATTCCCTCCCTTCCACTCATTTCCCCATCGTCTCAGACACTTTAACTGACTCTTAATGAAAAGGGTGTGTTTGAAGAAGACTGCTTTTATTGCCATTACAAGAGCTCATGAGTCAGTCTTGTGTGTTGTGTGTGTGTGTGTGTGTGTGTGTGTGTGTGTGTGTGTGTGTGTGTGTGTGTGGCTGTCTGCATCTGTTTATGGTAAAAGAGATGTCCAAAGGTTACCGTGTAGATTGATACATTTAAAATGGTGACTTGTTGAAAGTGGTATTTAAAAAAAAAAAAAAGCCAGAATTGATTCAGCAAATGAAATCAGCATTTCACTCTTAAAAATTTCAGCTCCTCAAACACTGAGTTGTTTTGCTTAGGATTTATATAGATTTGCCAAATCTTAGTGAAGTTGTGTTTTTCTGATTCTTGTACAGAGGTTAGATTGTACCTATAGGCACACAGGAAAACATGTACACACAGTCTCTGACTTCAGTCCTCTCCCATCTGACGAGCTACATCACACCTAATGAAAAAGGTCAGTGTGCACGTGTCACCGACAGTGCTACATGAACAATGAAAATGTAGTTGAGTACCAGTCGTAAGTTGTAACAATGCGTACATAACAGACACACTATGCATGAAAGGGGAATCACTCAGTCTGTTAGTTCAGTTGTATAAGGTCTTCTGTGGGGCCTTGAGGTAGCTTTCTAAAGTGATGTCACGATGATGTCATCAGGGTTAGCTTGGCTCGGAGACGACCATATTTTTCACAGACAGCCTGTGTTGTGGACTGGGGGTGTGGAGTTTGAAACGTGGGGGTTTTCTTAGCAGGCAGAATCTAATGAGAGATGCTATCAAGATGCATAATGATGTTACCCATGGGGACTAAGAGTCAGGATCTCTTGGCTTCTTTTTTTAGTCTCTGTCTTGTGAGTCCCACGTTATGGAAGTGTTTTACTAGTTTGCTGGAGTTCCAGGGTGGATGATGAAAAATCCAAAACCCAGCAAATAAAATGAAAGCAAAAAAGGACATATTGGTGTTTGTAAGAAAAAATCTGAATGAAAATATCAGACTAAATCATATTAAGGGTCTAAGTTTCATTTAAGAATTGTTGATGTGGTGAAAAACTTTTCCCATTTCTTCCTGTACATGTAGGTCAGTGTATCATCCTGAAAGAAAAGTCTGTTATATGAGGTCACTCTGTTTAAAAGCTGGAAACATGCTGTAGTCATCAGAAAAAAGACTGAGGTGATATTCATTCATTAACTATGAGCCTTTGGCTCACACGTGCTGTCTGATTCCAACTGGCATCATGGGAGTATTGCAACTTTCCAAATGATCAGTATATTTCTATATCAGGGAATTATTTGATTGGCTACTGGTCACTGGTGATACTATATGATTCTACTTTAAGATTTAGGTCTAATGCCATTGATCAGTGCTAGTGCAGGCAGTAAGGTGCCCTGTATGTAGTGAAGTGGAAAGGACGTTCAGTCTTTCTCTAACGCCCAAATGTTTTAGTTGCCTAACCCTAACCAAACAATTAAACCATATTTTATTTGCCATAACCATGATCCTCCCCCAACTTAGCTCCTATACACAGATATTGCAGAATGTGAGAGCTTTGTTGATTGGAAGAAAAGAAGCAGACTTGTCCAATATTGAGGTTCCTGTGTAGCCACAGAGTTTTTCATTTTAGTCCAAAGCTAAATAGGACTATCCTGAATAGAAAATCAACCTCCGGTATGTTTCCGTTTGGCTGACAACCATCGTTTTGTGTTGTGACTGTTGTCTCTCGAAAGAAAAGCTGAAAGCAAAGTGACATTATTTTAGTCTACGAAGCGTCTGATTCAGTATTAAAGCCTGCTGTTTATACCTTCTTTCCAACCAACAGTTAATGTTATTTTCTTTTAAACATGACCACGATCTTTCCCTAACCTTATCCAAGTTGTTTTTGTGGCCAAACCTAATAAAATCTTAAGCTTAGCTGTGGCAAAACAGAAAACAGCCATGTGAGTGATTTTTATAATGGTCCGACGCATTTTGGAAAGGTCAGAAAATGCTCATATGAGTTTTTTTTTTGAAGAATATTATGAACATATTTTGTTGCTTATTTTGGAGGATTTGTGTTAAAATATCCAATACACAAAGTCCCAAATATTGTAATATTAAGAAGATGAAGTGGACATTGCTATACCACTGTATAAGGTCTGCAACATTAATAGCACGGTCACACATCAGCAATATAAAGCTCCATTGTATTATCGCTCTCAGTGTCGATATAGTGTACATATGCAAAGAAAAACTTTGGAGTTTTGGAGTCTGTGCCCTTTCAGAACAACATTACAGCAGGTACATGACAAATTTCCCTCTGTTATTTATTGTGGGAATGTGTTATATACAGCGAAAGGTCAAATATTTTTATAAATTGTGCTCACAAAGAGAGGCTTCTGTAGCACGCGCACGCACGCACGCACGTACTCAAACACACTTCCTGTGCGACTTTGAGGGTCTCTGGTATTTGAACAGATGTGGTGAGACTGAGTGTGCCTAGATCCCCCCCTGACCTGGACGTGCACTTCCTGCTCCGAAAGCTAACACCCAGAGAGAACAATCGATGTCTGTACCCCTCTGAACACATGCACACACACACACACACACACACACTGTGCACAAACACAAGCGGTCACAGTCGCGTCTAAGGTCAGCATGCGAGCCATAAACACACATAAAAACACATGCTCACACACACACACACACACACACACATTCACAAAGCGGCTAGTGTGTGTTGTTTTCAGATGAGGTGGAATTGAAAGTGAAGACATTCACCTCACATGTTTCAATGTGTGCATATGTGTACATAGATTTAATAAATACCACAATTTTGTATATATTTTCATGGTTTGAAAGTGTGTTCATAATCGCATATTTGTGTGTGTGTGTGTGTGTATATTCTAAATCAGCTGAAATATGGCAACGCAATCCTGTTCTCAGCTGGGAGATGTAGAGTATTTTTTCTGTATGAATGTAATAAAGTCAGTCAGCAACACTGCAGAGTTCACATTCTTTACTCTCCAGTGTGTGTGTGTGTGTGCGTGCGTGCGCGTGCACACACTTTGGGAACAGTGAGACATCAAGAAAATAAAAGCTGAGCCGATAGCTGAGGTCAAAGCGTGAGGAGAGAGATGGAGCAGAGAAAGAGAGGAAATATGAAAACACTAGAGAAGAAATTTGAGAACTACAAAAGAAAAAACAGAGGAAGAAAAGTGTGAAGAGACAAGCCATGAATTAGGATAAAATGTAGTGAAGACGAGACAAAGACAAATTAAGAGAGAAAGAAGTTTGAGAAGAAATACCAGAAACAGCAAAACAGAAAAGACAAAAACAGTGAGCAGGACAAAAAAAGAAAAACAAGCCTGAGTGGTCATGAACTGTAAGCTGAATTTGTGCCAGTGAGGCAGAATGGAAACCTAGAGCCAGACTACTACAGAGGGAGGAACAGATTAACAACACACACCAACATCACATGACATCTCTTTTTCATCCATCTCTTTTTGAAATGAGACCTGAATAACTACCCATCATCCCTAAATAAATGATGTGAGATTTAAAAATAGTAATGTGGTTTGACTGGTGAAAGGTTGGCAAGGTAGCAAAGGAAAACGACAAAACACAAGCAATAAAATGTGGAATTATTATCCTGAAGTTCAAGTGAAATTCAAACACATAAATCAGGTTAAATTTGAAATCGATCAGTTCAGGGCTTGAAACAGAGTACCACTAAAGCGTGGCCGCAAACAGCTATCCAGGGGCCTTTTGTAGCAGAACATTTTATTTAGCCTTGTAGCGGAGAGTTCAACTTTGTGTCTGAAAGCTATAACTAGATCATAAAAAGATTTACAGTATTGTTCTTACAAGCTTTTGACACACAGAAAGTGTGGTTGGTCTGTAGTAAAAGAAAAGAAGAGCTCAACAGCAAAAGCCTTCACATCTATAGGCTATGCAAAGCAAGGAAGTTTTTAGCCCCGCTAGCGTCAGCAATATTGGTCGGACCACCAATTTGGTTCAGACAGAGATTTCTTGCCATGATATTCGACACCATCATCAGATCAAAATTTTAATTTGCCCAGTACTTTGTTTTGATGACCAAATACTAATGGCAATTCCCTTACTTTCAGCTGTACTTTGTGTTTAGTGCTAATTAGCAAATGTTAGCATGCTAACCCAATAAATTAAGGTGGTGAACAGGCTAAACATTTTATCTTCAAAACATTAGCATTTTAACACTGAGCACAGAGCAGCTAGTCTGGCTGCTGTAAAAACTCACCAGCACACCAAATGTGTATTCATTCGCAGCAGAAAATAGTCCTCAAGGAATGCATTAAAAGTTCCTGTTTGCAAAAATCTGCAGTACAACATGGTTTAACTAAAAATAAAACTGATCTGTTTTTACTGTCCATCTTCATATACGTACATCTGGATATAACGAAGGGACTTGGGGAGGGTCGTGGACAGGTTAGGGAAGTTATAAAGTGTATAGATGGACACAGATAAGTAAAGTACACCAGCCTTATCCTTTAATATCCAGCCCTCCAGTTCTGACACGATGAGCTAACATGTGAATATGCGTATCTGCGCTCTCCTGCTTAGTTCTCACTACATAAGCAGCTGTGGGGCTTTTATGGAAAAATGTCACCACTTTTCCAACCCTCCCCAGGAGGCAGGATACCTGGTTGAGTGAGACTGCCTTCCTGACTGAGAACATACACAAAGAATTCAGACTGTGGCTCTAGCACAGTCACTTCTTTAATAGCTCTCGCAGTGTTTTGTATGTCCATTGTCTGGATTACGGTGTTGGGCCGTTATTGCATTCATGGCTGCACTGGGACTTGTGCAGGTCTCACAGACCACTGCATTTGTAAGGTTGAACTTGTCCACTGCCAGAATGTAGTGGGCAGTCACACAGACAGCTCTCAGTGGTCTTAAGAGCTCTGAGAGTCTGTGACGGTCAATTTGTTTTCAATCCTTCCATGTGATTCTTCATAAATCTCAGGAATGAATCATATTAATATGAAACGAGAAGCTCAAGGTCCGGTCGTTCTTTTTTGTCTTTCGGAAATAGCATCGAGGGGCTGCTTAAACACTGCAGAGAGTATATATTTATTTTTCTCCTCTACTTGAACTAACTAGGGAACATCTGTGTGATGTCAGCATAGGTGTCTATTCCATGGGTGATTGTTTTCTGTCATATTGAACCCCATGTCTTAGTCCCGCAGTGTTTGACTTGTAATTTGTCCCCCTGGGAATAATAAATTTGGCACCTTTGGGTGTCAGAGTAAATAACTCACTTTGTTTGGTGTTCTTTCTATCATGTGCCACAGTGATAGCAAAACATTTTTTTATTTTTTCTGTTCATGCTGTAGATTAGACCAAGTTGACTCTCACCAGTATTTATCACATGAAATTTGATCATAAAAAGAATCAATTTATTTTTAACGGAATAGTTGCAATCAGTGTGATTTGTTCCATTGATCATCATAATCCATCTTGACAGTGTTGCCCTTTGAGAAGACCGGAGAGCCCGAGAGCTCAAAATGAAGGAAGCTATCATATTAGCAGTGCTAATATGATACAGCCAATTTTATGACATTTGAAGAGATACAGCAGAGTTTGCAGATGAGTCATGGGACAACTGAAACGCAATACATCTCTTGAAAAAAATTGGCAGCTAAACTTGAACCTGAATTGGCAGCCATAGTAGCTTGCTAAATGTCAGTGTGCCACTTGCTGGTGTAACCTGGATTGTGTCCACACCAGCATCATCATTTAAAATCAATCAGATATGCACCCAAAATGAAATGAATTAAATAACAAATTCATGAGATTAAATAGAGATGTTGCTGTTGTGATTTACCAGTCTCTGATGAATTTGCGCTGACAGACTTTGTTCCACATCCGCTGTTGTAAAGTCAGAAAAAAAAACACTAAAATAATGCAGTACACGGCACAGTTGACACAGACAGTGTTAATGACATTAACAGAGTGACTGCAGGAGAAAAAGTGATTTATACAGACAATGCTTATGTGTGTGTGCGCGTGTGCGTGCGTGCGTGCATGCACACACACTGTGAAAGACAGACCATCATGACATCACTGTTTCCACAGGAAATCATGTTTCCAAAACCCTGGTTTTCCACTCCGTAGCCTACCTCATACACAACTCACTTCTCTCGCTCAGTCCCTCTACATCTCTCTGTCCAACACATGATACTGCGTAGTGGCAGCAGTCAACTAAATCAGTTTAATTATGTCTCTCGGTGTAGCTGTAGTACCCAGCGGCAGAGAGGGTGAAGTCATATTATTTTTTACATGTATGGTTGATGGTTTAAAGGAAAATTACGGTTTATTACAAGTTGGGTCTTATTTTCATAGTTTTGGCTTCATTCCGCCCAGTTACGATAACAACTGTACTCTCCAAGGGAGCACAGAGATCTGGGAAAATGGAGACAACAGCGAGTAGGACTGCAAAATGAATCATGTTGTTAGAAAACCGGAATTTCCCCTTTAAAGTATGACATATTAATTAAGCCGCTCAGTCACTCCCACTGTAATCCAAGCAGAACAGAAAACAAATGGATAGTGGATCTAATTAATTGGTAATCATTATCTAATGTAATCTCTGTCAGGAGTTCAAAGTCAAGTCAGGGAAAAGGGGAGAAGGAGTGGAGACAAAGATGAAGACAGGGAGGTAAGAAGTGAGGGGAAAAGGGAGGAAGAGAGAGACAGAGTGGAAAGAGAGACAGAGGAAAGGAGGTTTAGAGAAACTGATAATAATGACAACAATAAATACAGATTGTAGCCTGGAGACACCTATGCAAAAAACACACATGCACACATCCCCCATTCACTCTTCTAGTCTAGCTTGATTGCACACTTGCACCCACACAAACCTCCATCTCCTGCAGTGGTGTAGTTACCTCATGGTGCACGTACACACACACACTGCAGGCCAGGCACAATCAGACATGCAATCACTCCGTGGCGATAGAAGATACTGTGTAAACATTCAGATCCAAACATTTGCAATCTCAGATCTCTGTGATGTGATGTGTGTGCAAAGTTGATATGTGAAATCAAAGCAGAGTTTAGCCAGACCAGCAATCACTGCAGCATAAAATGGGTGGTTAGTGTATTGTGGCGATGCTTGGGTAATATCTGGTTACTGTGTCATTCTGCAGATTCAAACAGAAAGAAAGGTCTGTGAGTGAGTGAGAGAGGGCAGGTGGTGGTGGAAAATGAAAGAGAGAGCAAAGGAGTTGCTTTACGTCCAGCTAATTATGCTTCCTCCCGTCCTTGCTCCTCCGTCCTTCAGCCCGTGACCCGGAAATCGATCGAGGTGTACGCCCTCATCAAGGACGTTCCAATTCTTAAAATGCGTACGTCTGGGAGCGGGAAACCACAGGTGTATCCTATGTGGAAGTTTTTTTAACGGACAGCAACGCCCCAATGTGTTTAATGGTGATCAGCTGATCTGATGGGAAAATAGAAGGAACGCCTAGGTAATTACTAAATTGTAATACTGATATTATTATTATTTATTTGTGAAGTCCAAATCATGAATGGATCGTAAAAAACATAACTTTATCTCCTTTTACTTCATCTGACCGAAGGCTGTTTTCTCCTCCTGTACTTCATTTCCATTTCAACTTCATCTTGGCTCATTCAGGAAAAATGTGGTCAAAATATTTGTGCTATACAGCTGCAGAGTCGCTGTTATTATTAGTAATATCAGCCTGAGCCTAAAAAGGACAGACTTAACTCTACTAGTCACTGACATTTTGTAGATTTTCTTTAGAGCGTTTATAGTTGGTTTGTTGCCCTTACGTCTCGTCCCACCACGTACGTTTCACAACCTTCCACCTTTGTGTTTATTATTGTTACCAGGAGGGCGAAGGTCGGGTATGCTGTCGTTGGGGCGCTCCTATGGGTCGTATCTGAGCGGAGGGACAAGTGACCTATATCGTCATTTTGGTTGGAGGAACAGAAAACAGGTAACCGTGTGTGTGTGTGTGTGTGTGTGTGTGTGTTTCTTATGAAACAGAATTTCTTTCGACAGAACAGAAACCTTTAGCCGGTATATTGTCCTGTGAAAATCCGGAGAGAAAGATCGTGAACTTTTTTTTTTTTATGACAGAGATCTTTTGGACAGATAATACTCAGACCTGGAGGGAGAGACAGGGAGAGAAAAACAGTGAGAGATGGCTTTGACAGAAGGGAACACAGTGTGTTTTCCCCTTGACCTCAGACTGAACCAGTGATGAAAGTGAAGAAGGCCTGACTGCCAAAACATTGCACATGACCATGACTTTACTTCTGCATCAAAACAGGGATTTTAGGAAATAAAAATGTGATCTTTAAGGACCTTTTTGAAACTCCTTTACAGATGCCATGACTCCAAATAATAGCGTTCTTATCGCAAAACTGATGATCTTTAGGTAACAGTGAACACGCTGTTTGGTATTTTATTGCAACTCTTTCCATCACTCAGCTTTCCAAGAAAATGTGACGTGAGTGTGAGAGGGGATGCAGACCCAGTAAAAATTTTCACACACAGTTTCCATTCTTTGAAACTTCATCTGGCATGGTAACATTAGAGCCTGATAAGTAAACGGAAATTTACATCTAGTGACTTCTACTACTCCTGCTTTTTTCATGAACCTCAAGTTCAGTCCTAATAGAGTTTTATAAACACAAACTGAGCTTCTCATGTGGCTCAAACAGTTACAGGACAGTTCCTACTTTTTCTGTGGCACTTAGGTCTTCTTTTTACAGGGAAACAAAGAGTAAACTGACTTATATTTTATAGCATTAGAGTGTAAAAATTTTACTCAGAAACCAGGTAAAAATGTTGTTTTTAAATGTTTGTCTGATTTTATGAAAAATATCTCAGAGTAAAGCTAGAATAGTCTCTGTGTGTGCGATGTGGAAAGCTTAGTCAAAGCAATGACGATGACGACCATGTTAGTTTTGCTTACTAGCCGTTAGGAGCAGCTACGCTAGCTGTTGTGAGTAGTAACTTATTGCTACTATACAAGCATAGCTTATTAAAGCCTTTAAGCCAGCTGTGCTGTCTCATTCATGCTAGTGGTCTTGTATCCTGCTGAGTCCAAGGTGGTCCAACTGTGGACTCTTTGGGGTCTCCAGATGTGAGTCAGTGTGTTGAAACCTTCAGGCTTTAATCATTCTGGTTGCTGGTGCTACTAGCTCACAGGCAGTCTAATGGTGTACTGTATGTCCTGGCCTTATGGCTGGGAGCTCATCTGCATATTAGCCTGTGTTATCCCAGTTTTTTATTATAGGTTCATTTCTGTACCTAGTCTGAAATAAAAAATCTGTACCAGGACTTTCTAATATCCGCTTGGACAAAACAGGCCATAAAACAGTTGGAAAAAACGAAACATCATTCACTCCCATATCTTTTTCTATTTTATTTCCTGAGCCGCCAAAGCTTGTTTTTGTGTCCTCCTTTTCCTCAGTATGTCCGTGACACTGTTCTTGTAGGATGTCTGTCTCCAGTTACACTTTCACAGAGATAGTTAGCATTCTTGTTTTTTTTTTTCCTGAGAAGAGCAAAATGAACTAAATTATGATTCAAATGGACCAGTATGACATAACAGTAACACATAAAAGGGATGGAAAGGATCTACGTATCTCAAGGCCTTGATGTGCAGTGAGGATCACTGTCAGTGCGATGGTGTGGTTGTCGTGAGTCCAATGTTTTCAAAGAGGGAAATTCGCCACATCGTACTCTCTCTTCCTCCCCGATCGGTTCCTCTGTGTTTGCTTTGGCCAAGATACATGTTTTTATAGGATCTCTTAGCCTGACTCAGCTTTCTTCCTGTGTGTCGAGGTCTGTGAATACACATGTGCATCTCCATCCCATTTTTCCCCTCTTAATCGTTGTCACATTGCTTTCATTTTTATTCGCTTCTTCTCCGTTTTTACAACCCCTGCTCTCTTTTTGTTCCCCCTGTTTCCCTCCTCCCTCACACCCTTGACACGTATTATTGGTTTTAAACAGTGTCATGTATATTCACATATCCCTTCACTATATTAGGCAGTCCCTAACACTCTGGACACATTTCAGTAATGTACACAATGTCAACAGTGTACAATAGCTTGATGTATATTTTCAGAAGGCGTAGTGTGGACTGCATTGCATATTACAGGCCTCTGATATTTCTCTGTATCGCCGTCATTCAAGAGAGACAAAAATATCGTGAAGGAAACAACAACTCTGACACAGCCTGTGAGTTTCAGAGACAGCACTATAAATACATTCACACTCATTAACAGACATGTATGTAGCAGCACACACGCATACAGACGGACAGGAAGCGAGACAAAAACGTTCTTAATCCAAATAAACAAATGCGCATGCAGAAACTAAAATAGGGCAGTAAACAAGATTTTCCTCTGTAAATAATTATGTTAGAAAATACATAAATCTATTATTGTAGCCAACAAGAATTGTTTGGTTCAAACAGACATCCAGGCCACACAGTCTACCCAAACACTGAGCTTTGCTGACCTAAAAACACTTCATTTCTAATTAAACAAACTTTTGTGATGGTTAGGATTGAGTAAACCAGGGACAAATACACTTGTATATGTTTTTCGCCAGATGTACAAGTGTAAATGAACAGCAAGATTCAGTTTCTGGGCTGCTTTGATTGTGACCATTCTGTTTTCTTAATCTGTCTCTCACAAGGCCCCCAACTTCACAGAGGTATAAACCAAAATCTCTATAGTAACCCATTTAAAAGGGGTTTAAAAGCTAGAGTATGAGGTTCCCTTCTGAGGATTTGAAACAGGGCCTTTATTTAAGAACAAGATACACGGCAGATGAGCAGAGACAACCTTACAGCCTTAAGAACTCTGCAAGTAATCTAAACCAAGGTTGCTTCTGCGTTTCAATATAAAAGCAGGGTTGGTTTTAGCCCATTTTTGGCTTTAGCTACATCATTTGATTCATTTTAGTTGCACTTTAGATCCATTTTAAGATTAAGTAGGTTTACAGAAAGACATGACATCACAGCAGAAGACCATAGTAGTTGACTTGCCAGTTCAAGATGATTCATTTCCATTGAAGGACTCTTGTTAGTGTTGCATAATTTCTTTGATGCATTCCATTGCAATGACAAGTGTTGTTTCACTTATGAATTGAGAATACACAATTTGGCCTCTGACAAAAGCACAAACTGTTTTGAAAAGATTAATGTTTTTATTTAAGTACATCAGAAATGTATCTACCAATGTACATAGTATCCATAAGGCATCAAATACATTTCAGTCAAATGGAATGACATCTGCAAGAATATATGTAATATTTGCCCTACAGAACATGTTATTGTAACTATGTAAAACAACAATCTTTCCCAAGCTGGTAGTTGGTATTAGGGCTGGTCCTCAGTGTTTGGTCAGTCAAAACAAACATTATTTATTGCTGCTCCCATGTGTCAAAAACATTTATACTATATAAAGTTGAACTCCTCCCAACACCTCTCCTGAGTCTGTGTGTGTGCATGGGGATTCAGCAGCAGGTAAGGTCGTTGACTAGCCTCAAAGAGTGTTGGAGAACCCACTGACAGAAGAAGCTAACAGGCTCATTTGACCTTGTGACACACAAACACTGAGACATATGCTCTCTCTGTTTCTCTCTCTTTCATTCACGCACGCACAAGACTGAGTGACATTCTCATTGCCGCTTTGACGGTGGGTGATCTGCTGTGGTTGACCCCTTATTGAAGTCGAGTGCTAAATGTCAGCACTTTGATGTAAAAGCACAGTAGCTCCTGTGTGTGTGTTCTGACACATTCTTAACATGCCGCAAAGATTGTCACACCGCTGAGATACATACATGCACCCTCCCTTGTAAACCATAAATTAAACCTCCACTACCACACACACACACACACACACACACACACACACACATACACTTTTAGTTCTAACGTTATTCACTTCCTCAATATTGCCATGTTGCGCCACCACCATACTTGCAGACAATTCCATTGAACAGTTTCATAATGGCTCTGTATCAGACTATGATTTAATGTCCATAAGAAAATTTATTTAGTGTTATGTTTTTTTTCCCAGGACTGGGTTTGGACAGTTTCAGCACCAGCTGGGTTCACTGAACGTGCTCGTTTTTTTTGGTGGACGGTTTAAAAGTAATCTCTGTCTGTGACTCTGTAGTATAGCGTAATGTGGCAATGATTAGGGGCTGGGGAAGGATGGATAGGAGGAGCCTCTTCTGAAAAAGGATAGTTCAGAACAGGTTATTTAAAAAAAAAAAAAATAGAAGCAATGAATGTGAACTACAGTAATTCATTTTTTGGGACTATGAACTTCAAAATACAAAATCATGAATGTCAATCAATTCATTTTAATCTGTGTGAACTTAACTTTTAGCTAGCTCTTATGATTGTAGAAACACTGTTCAGCGCCGAAGCACATTGCAGCATTTTCTCAGAAACAGCTGGTTACTAGTTTTGAAACTCGAGTTTGAGCGGCGTCCTTTTATGCTGAAATGATCGTCATACTCACAGACAATAAGATGGACAATATACTGAAACTATAACGTTTTGGGATGATTAAAGGTTCAAGCAGCAATAGCTTGGCTGTCTAAATCATAGGTATCGTACATTCATATGTAGATTATAATTTGAGAGTTTTACTTACACAAGGACTTTGATTTCAACTTATAAGAAAGAAAAAGAGATACAGCAGGTTTATCTCTTTTGGACTGTAGTGTATCAAGTACAGATTGATATAACACAGATTGAGTTTTATTTTGTGTCTAATTATGTTAAACTAACATCATTTTAGTGTTATTACACTAATTTTAATATCATTACACATACAACATAATTTCATATATCTAATCTCTAACCTCATTCCCATCTTATCTTATATCTCATCTTGTATTTCTTACTGTATGTTATCCCATATTTTTTATATATCATCTAATTTCTCTAATCTTCATCCCATCTCATATTTCTCTCATCTACTTCATATATCTCATCTCTATTTTATATTCATGTTATATATTTTCACCAATCCCATATCACTATTTTAGATTTCTTACATCTCATCCCAGATCTGATTTAATGTTTCTTATATATCATCCCATCTCCATATCATCCAGTATGTCTTATTTATTGTCAAATTCTCATATCATGTAATATGTCGTACATATCATCTCATATCTCATCGCATAGTTGTCATGTATCAGCTCATTTTACATCTAATCTCCATATCATGTCATTTTTCTTACATAACATCTCTAAACTTAAATGATAATTCTATATATGTCATATCTTATATGATTTATCATATCTAATTTCTCATTTCATAATTCATATGTAAAGTTCTTATATAAGGGAATACTAGCTGTTAGCCCCAGGCATAATCACTGCAGCTTTTACAGATATGGAATGTCTGGGAATCTGGAATAAGTGACAACCTGGACTGAACTAAAGAGACTGAAGTAAAGAGAGCTGAAATGTGACTTTGTTGAAACAGACAAGGGCTTCTTTTACCTCTATGGGCAGGGACCATTTCCTCTCCCCCCCAACCCCCTTCTTCCCTTCCTCACTCCCTCCCTTCATTTCTCTTTTTCAAGGTCTTTATATCTTTCTCCTCCTTCCTCCCTTACTTCTCTATGCCATCTTTCTCTTACTCACTCTCTTTCTCTCTCTCTCTGTCACATCTCTCCCATGCTGACTCTTGCTTTTTGGGATTCTGGCAGAGGAACTGAGAGTGTGTGTTTAATCCACAGGTCCTCTGTGTGTGTGCGTGAGTGTGTGTATCTGTCTGTGTGTGTGTGTGTGTGTGTGTGTGTGTGTGTGTGTGTTAGCTAGAGGTCCTGTGGTCGCTGCTACTTCAAAGCAGAAACCAGAGTCTCTCCACAGTCTGCAGCTTCCCTATAAATCACACTAATCATATTGCAGGGGAACACACATACGTATACACAGCCGCAACAGATATAGAGAGAATGAGATAGAAATGAGAGCGAAATCTTAATGAAAAAGGGTTAGTGTAAGTTACTGTAACGGATATCAGATAAAAGAATAAAAAATATTGGCAGGTACAAAGTGAGGAAGTGAAAACTGAATGTGATAATGCAAGAGAAGGTAGACTGGAATGAAGTAAAGAGGAGATTTTTGGCAGAGATGAAGTTGAAAGAATTGAGTAACAGCAGTAAAAGGCCAGTCTTTCATTGAATTTGCCATAGAATAAACAGGGTGTTGCCAGCCAAGCCCTTAGTGAATTTATTTGTGTAACTAGATTCTCTCTCCTGTTATATATGCAACTATGCAGTTGAATCAAATAATGTCTCTTGTGTGCTTTAACCAAAGACTGAATTTCTATGTCACTATTACTTTGTTTTGTTTGAATTTCTTTCTGTGAAATTGCTGTTTGTTCTGCTTGTCCTGGATAGAGATGAACCGTCATTCTTATATTATAGAGAGGAAGGTATATCAATGAAATGATGATTCCGTGGTTTGGGACAGTGAGTGGACTTAGAGATCTCTGTTGATATTAAATTCTTACATGGATGATCTGTCTTTCTTTCCCTTGTAACTCAGCTTTCATTGGCAGAGTCACAATCTGGTAGATCTCGAATTGTCAGGAGGTCAAAAGGCTCCAGTTGTAAAGTCTTTGACACTTACAAGATGACCTCAGCAACCTTTGCCCTGGGTTCCTTCACTGACATGAAATGGCCCAGTCTTGTGGAAGTGGAATAAAAACTGTTGAACTAGACTTTCTCTGACATACTGTTGTTGTTTTTACTTACAACCATTAAATACATTTTCCAAAGAATATATGGGCCAATAAAAAAGTGACACTGAGGACATGGTGACAGGGAAGCTTCTGGTTTTCGAATCTTTTCAGTTCATACTTGGTTTTGAAGAGTTTGGAGGAAAGAATAAGTTTTACACTTACAAGATTGCTAAGATACTTGCTAATAGTAAATCATAATTAAAAGTTTGAAATAAATTAAGCTAAAAAATGTACAGTATGGTGTTTACCTTTGCTGTGTATCTTTCGGACATATTTGTGGAGCCATAATGCAACATATCAATGTGGAAGAAAAGTTTTTATTATGTTTCATTAAGTTGTCAACTCATAGGTTTAGGTGTAAGATATGTGGCCATGGATACAGATGTTTGATCAGGAACCATTGGTGCATCATCTTGGCTGTTAATATTCATTGGAGTAATGATATAAACAACACAAGAACTTGCTTCTATTTGTACGAGGTTGCTCCCTGCGCTCTCAGTCAAGTAAATTACTTGTTGGTTGTCTTACTCAAAAATAACACATACTGTACACTTGGGTAGAGTCAACTCTCTAGCATGGGCCTCTGGTGGAGCCTGCTGCATATTCTGGCATTTCTGTTTGCCTGTCCAATAACCACAGAGGGATTTTGACAGAAAAATGGGTTATTACTCAAATAATCTGAAAACTAAGCTGTTTACATTGGATGAGCATACAGTGCATTTTGAGTAATATACTGTGCATATTTCTGACATCTAGGCAGCTAGCCTACATTGCTGACAGCAACTTGTCTGTGGAGATTTGACTTAATATTCTGTCTCTTACTCAAATTGATATGAACAACCTGACCTGGGACTTTGTTTGGACAAACTTATCTTGGACTTGTGCAGACTGACGGATCTCCAGCTGCTGCTGTGGCTCGAACATGGAGTTTTTAGAGCTGATCCTCTCTAACATGAAGTTTTAAGGGCTGATATTTCGTCTCACAATGCCTGAGAACCGCAGCAGTCAGCACAGCATCACAATGGGTGGTAGATCGACATCCTCCCTTCAGTCATAAAACAAATAGCTCTTTATCCAAGAATGTGTGTGTGTGTGTGTGTGTGTGTGTGTGTGTGTGTGTGTGTGTGTGTGTGTGTGTGTGTGTGTGAACGTGTGTGTGTGTGTGTCAGAGAGAGAGAGGGAGAGAGTGTGAGAGTGTGTGAGTGTACAGGAGCAACTGTGTGCATCTGAGTAAGAGCAGACATGCATGTGTTTACCTTTTTCTCACATAATGATGTGAATGCACACATTGTATGTAATTCTGGAGTTAATTGGAGCCATGTCAACTAACACAGAGTCCATATCTGATATATACTATGTGATCTATACATCCACATATGTATACATATGTGTGTATATATATATATATATATATATGTATATTGTCATAATAAGATTGATTAATGAATTAATGAAGCATTTAAGCTTAATAGTAACAAGGGATCAAATGACAATGTGTAATGTAAAAGGGGCTGATTGTAGTTATGGATCCACAGATTATTATCATCCGACAGCAGTTTTCCTCAGCTAAACAAACTTTTTAGCATCTTTCAGCTCATTGTTTTGGTTTAGTGGCCCACAGCATTACTGTTTTGGTGAACTCTCACCATCCTCATCACTGTTGTTTCAAGCAACAGACAGCTGTTTTAACAAAAAGGCTCTGGAGACTGAACACATGCTACCTGCCCATCACCAAACAGTAAATAAACAAAGTTAGCAACTAGCTGGTGAACACAGTGGAGCATTTAGCTACTGATGAACCTGATATTGTTTTTTTTTCCTCTCAGGAATAAGTGGAGAGCTGCCCCCAAGGGGCCTAAAAATATGGAATATGTAATAATGAAACTTTGTACAGACATTTATGTCAGATGAATCCTATTGACTTTGACCAAAAAATAATAGAAAAGCTGTAGTGCTGCATTATTACTGGGGTTTCTAAGGAACTATAATTATAACAGTGTATGCAAATTAAAATTAAAAAATGTATACAACATGGAGGAAGTAGCTACCTGAGATATAAATACTGTAAATATACTAAATTGTGGTAAACTATATTCAAATATTCATAAATATGCAGGCTTGAAAGAAATTGTATTCATGAGCATTGTATTGTATGCACTGTATTGATGAGGATAGTGTCGATAGTACAGTAAGTACAGGATGTTGAGAGACATCTGCAAAATCCAATTGTAATGTGTAGATAAAATCAGCTGTAAGAACAAACTGGATGCATAGACACAGGAAACAGAGGATGACAGCATGAGCCAGAGAGGGCTCGCTCACTCCCGCAGGAAAAATCAGGTGCCAGAGTGAAAAAAAAGCCGACAAAACAGAAAGACAGAGAGAAGAGAGAAAGAGAAATAGAGACCAAGAGGGAGAGACTAAGCTCGGGTTACCACAACCATGCCAATGAGTGGTGTGTTTACATGGTACCACACCACGAGGCTTTTAACCACAGACGTGGCACTGCTCAGTGTGTGTGTGTGCGCGTGCAGCTGTGTGCACGTGTATTCTCTCGTGTTACTGAAACACTCACCACATGCATGCCTGCGGGTAAAGATTCAACATGTTTCAATATGAAACCTGTGATTTTGAACTGCAAACGTAGTCCAAATGAAATCGTCGACTAATTTAGTTTTACAGACAGGTGAAACTCAAACCAAAATCCCCTGTAGGCCTGTGTCAATACCCATTACATTACACAGTAATGAATCCCATTACTTTTTTCAACTGAACTGAATTTTTTTTTTTTTTTTTTACTGTGTTCATATATAGGTTGTTATTTCCATTACATCAGCAAACATTATTATACGCAGGATAGTTGTGATTATGTTTCAAAACTATACATATAAGAAAATCTTGTTTAGAACAGAGGAACAGAAAGAAACCGTGTCAGTCTGGCTTTATAACAAGGGAATCCAAAGAGACAAATATAACGTGTTTATTCCAGTTGTATCTGGATGAAATCCTGGACTCTCTGTTGTAATGTTCTTCTTGCAGTTCCGTTTCAATGTGCCTCGTGCATGACGTTTGCTTGGACAAGAAAGATTCACCAAGCTCTCTTAACCGCACAAACGTTACGTTAAATGAGAACGAATGAATGCCACCTGTTCAAGTTACAGTCACAAAAATGTCACCAAAGACCAAAAAGCAGACTTTCATATCACTGAGCTTCAAGCATCAGCTGATGATGACGCGTGGTATTAGGAGACCTGAAGCACAGCTGCTGAAAACATGTCACCACAGTACACATAAAGACTGATTGATATTTAAACTTTAAATTCATTCATATTAAGACACTGTCATTGAAGTCCAATGAGTTTTCTTATGCTGTGGAGATGATCTGTGCATGACTCATACAACAGGTGTGGCCCACTTGGGATGGATTCACTTGAAAATTATTAGTGCAGCTTTAATCCCTTTAATACACAAGATTTTTTTTCTTATTTATGGGGAACTTTATGAGAGGAAGTAAGAATTACAGGGAGTGAAGGGATGATAACATGGGGATGGATTAGAAAGACAAACAGAAAGGGCCGGGCAAGGGGGCAAGGAAAGGTTATGAGAATAATGAGTGAGAAACTTTGAAAAAGTGAGGAAAATTAGGGAAAAATATATTAGTGTATACGTAAGCTCTGTTGGCAGGAAAGGGTGGAGGAGAAAAGAGTGAAAGCAGATAGAGAGGGAGACAGGAAGGAAAAGGAGGGTTAGCTAAAGAGTGAGGTGCCAGCGAGGGAGAAGGGGAAAAAGAGAGGGAAGAATAAAGGAAGGAAAGGGAGGGATCAAGCCAAAGAGAAAGGTATAGGTACTGGCCAGGGGAGGGGATGGAGGGAGAAAGAAGGAGGAGAGACGTGGGGGGATGGACAGAGAAGAAGGTAGAGGTGGGGGGTTCTTCAGCTACTTGCTGAAGAGGAAAGCAGTTGAGGGTAATTGGTTCCTGATGTGAACCTGAGCTTAGTTCTCCAAATAAAAGGCCTTTCTGTCAGCTGTAATGGCTTTTCCATGCTGCACTGCTCTGGTGGGGGCTATGTTAGCATCCTAGCATAGCTCATGACCTGCTTTGAATTAGAAGGTATGCAGTAATACAAGTGTAACGACTGCGATGGCCTGATTAGCAACATAGGTCAGGGACAGCTTTAAAAGTGGGTTTCTGCGACAAAAAAGTCTAATCTCTGGGAGGCAAGATAAGAATCCTGGCATCAAACTGCAAACTGTAAGATGTGCAACAAAATACAATACAGTGTGGATTACTGTGCAGCGATTACATTTATGATGTTCGGAATTACGGTAGCATCAAAGCATAATCTGGATATGAATGAATGGATAAATACTAAACAAATAGCATGACTTGTCTGACAGCATGTTGTCACCTTACTTCACACTTTATCCCTATTTTGCAAAAGAGAATGCCAGAAGACTGATTTGGGCGGCATTTAAAAGAGCAGTTTGACATTTTGGGAAATACATATACTCGCTTTGTTGCTGGGAGTTAGCTGAGAAGATTGACACCACACTCTTATATCTGTCTGTGAAATATGAAAATAGAGCCAGGAGATGATTAGTTTAGCTTAGCATAAATTAAGTTGCCAGACAATCAGCAGAGACTCCATAAGTCACAGCTCCCACCCAAGAAATATTCCAGCGCATAACTCCTGTAAAACCACAACTTGTGTCATTTTCAGGCTTGAAAGTTAATTACTGAACTTTAGAGGTAATGGTGGATGGATTTTTTTTTATTTTTACCTTTGGACTGAGCCAGGCTAGCTGTTTCCCTTTCTGCTTATTTAAGATAACATCTCTGTCTGTAGATAAAATGTTGAACTATTCCTTCAAAAAGATAAAAAATAAAAATCTGTTGGAAAGAGTAAACTGCTGGCTATGTGCTGATGCAGGCCCAAGGAAGAGGAAAAAGATACCGTTTCAAATTCATCTACATTACTGGAGACATGTTCTTAGTGAGAGTCTGAGCCACTACAAACACCAGACCTCACTGACCTCACCGACTCAATAACAAACAGCTGTCACATAACAGCCCTGTGTGTGTTTGAGTGTGTGAGTGTGTGTGTGTTTGAGAGCAAGAGAGAGTGTGTGTGTTTGCATTTAAGCATGCCAGTTTGCCTGATTGCCTCTTTCTCTGTGGGAGTGACTGTGTTGTGACTGCTGCATGTTTGCTTACCTGGTTGCATGACAGCATTTATTTGAGTGTATACGAGTGTATGTATGTGTGTGTGTGTGTGTGTGCGTGCGTGCGTGCGTGCGTGCGTGCGTGTGCATGTGTGTGTCTACACATGATGGATTAGGGTTGCAGATGTGGTCCACAGGTGGGAGAAAATGAGAATTGTTCATCTGGTCATGTTGTATTTTCTACTGATAAAGAAATAAATTAGGGCCATTATGAGCATACTGTAATTACAGTTAACAGGTGATGATATGAGCTGTGGACACAGAGTGTGTGTGCGTGTGTGTGAGTTAAACTGAACAGCATCGCATCAAAGAATGTTCTTTAACAAACACAAATGGGGTTGGCTTGGCTAAGTCAATAAAAAGATAACCTACTATTTCAAAGTAATTTCTTTATTTAAGGTATAGTCCAACATTCCAGAAAAATGGTTATTCGCTTTCTAGTGGAAAATTAGATGAGAAGATTGATACCACTCTAATATCTGTACTATAAATAGCCTATGGTAAGGCTACAGCCAACAAGTGGTTAGATTAGTTTAGCATTAAGCCTGGAAACAGTAGGAAACAGCCTGGCTGTGTCCAACGATAACAAAATCAGACTACCTCCAAAGCTCACAAATTCACAACTTAAATGTTTTTTGTTTTTTTATATATATATCTGTACAAAAACTGTTAAAATGCACGGCAATGGGGTGGAGTGGGGGTGGGGGGTTGTGCATCTTGAAATCTCCGCTGGTTGTCTGGCAACTGCTCAAAGCCAGGAGATAGTCTGGCACAAAACCCATGTATAGCGGCACCCTGTTTTTACGCCTAGGTGTTTGAATGGATCAAACAAACAAGATGTAACATGTTAATTGGCCAGTTTTGGAGGTGCTAACGGACAGAGCCAGGCTAGCTGTTTCCTGTCTTGCTATACTAAGCTAAACTAAACAGCTGCTATATTGTAGCCTTATATTTAATTGGCAGATATGAGTAGCATCGATCCTCTCAAACTTTTGCCAGAAAGTGAATATCTCCCAAAATGTCCAACTATTCCTTTAATCCTTTCTGATCCACAGTGGAATGAAAACTCAACAGTGACCTAAATCTGAATGTCTTAATTACCACGTTTTTGTCTCATTACAATTTAACGATTAAACGTTTTTCTGCTTTTACAATGAAAAGCCTGGCAATGACGACAACGCTGTGTGGTTTAGGACCCAGTAAAACATTATACAAGAGTCCATTACAAAAGGAACACTTCATCACTGATACAGTCATCAGCAGAAAGAGAGGCCATTACCATGTATCACCACCTGGGAGGGAGGAAGTCACCATGGCTAATCTGTCATCTCCATCTCATAGCTCTTCTCTACTCTGACAACAAGAGAGAGGGAGAGAGAGATGAGAGAGAGAGAAAGAGATGCTGAGCGGGACATGTGCACACACTGTTACACAGACAGTCTGACTGTCATCATGTGCATCTGGTCTGTGTAATTTAGACTGTCAGATAGTCATCGTGACAATAAAATGTCACAGGAGAGAAGAAAGAAAAGGTGGACGTTTGGTTTACTAAGATGTGATGCTAAATTTGGAAAAAAGGAATTTATTTATTTTACTCAAGGGTCAAAGTCTCCCCCACAGACAGGAAGTCCTCCCTGTCAGCACTTGTAAAACATCCATTTTGTTGCTTAGTACCTAGATAATAAAGAACAGTAAAATACCGCAGAAACTGCGTATTACTGAATACATCTTATTTTGAAATTGAGATGATAAAAGTGTTTTTTTGAAATAATGTCTCATTATTGTTATGTTATATTCATATGGAGGCCTTTCATATCCAAGCATATTGTATCTATATGAACGGTAGCTCATAATCACCTCTTTTCACGCTCCTACCTAAGAGTTTTTATTTACTTTGTGATGTCATTCATCTCCCTGCCCCCGGGCTGTTTATGTAGCCTTTTCTCTCTTTCCCCCCATCCACTTTTTTCTTCCATTTCCTCTATTTCACCCAACCTAACCCCTCGTTCTCTTTCACTCTTTGGCTCCATTACTGAAATTTAACTCTCTTTTGAAACCCCTGTGCCTCCCTCTCCTCTCTCCTCGTCCAAATCGCTTAACTCTTTCTTTCTGTCTAATTTAATTCTCTCATTGTCTAATTCTCTCACCACCAACAACATGGAGTAATTCTTTATTCGCCTCTCAATGCTCAGAGGTCTGAAATAACCTTTGTATTTGGAGCTAGTGCTTGAGTAGAGCAGTTCTTGCTTAAGGACCTTTGTCTGCCTAAATACACAAATTCAAAATGTCAAGCCTCCCTTATCTACATAACTAAATGTCACATGGAGAGAGACCTGGCTGCATGCCTTTTAAAGGAGAGCGAGACTGTATACCACAGCGTTATCACATAGAGTTTGCATAAGAGCAGCATTGCTCTTCCAGGGCCCTTACAGTATTGAAGAACTTCATCATGTTACTGTCCACAAACACTGAGCTGACATTTGAGATACTTCAGTCTTCAGTTTGGTTTAAAAAGCCGGAGTCTACAGTCACGCTCTGTTGGGCTGTACTTAGATGGTGCTTTAAGCTAAATGCTAACATCAGCATGTAAATATGATCGCAGTGAAAATGCTAACAGGCTGATGCTAAGCAGGTGTAATGCTTGCCGTGTCCTCCATACTGATTCACAGTGTTAGCATGCTAATATTTGCTATTGAGCACTGAGCTGAGGCTGATAGGATTCTCGTTAGTTTTGCATGTGTTTGGTCATAAACAGAAATATTGGAGAAATTGAAATTTTGAGGTCAGAGAATCACCTCTGTCACTAGGAGCTTCATGAATACCTCTACCACATTTCATGACGGTCTGTCCAATACTTGTCGAGGTGTTTCACCAAAAGCCAAAAGTGTCGACCTGCTGGTGATGCCACAGATAAAGTCAGTCCAGTGTGAATTCCCATTTACACACTTCAAGTCTCCTGATTAATATAGGCTATAAACATTTTGATTTTGCTTCTGATAGTACCATCTATTTTCTTCAAATTATTTGATGCATCAACTGAGAAATGGTTGAGGTGGTTACATGATGTTCAGGCTTCCAGCGATTTGCAGTGTATGAGAAATAGGTAGTTTTGTAATCTCTGCTCTTTCATTCCTATAATTATGTTGTTTTGTTGTAAATGCTGGTCCACAAGTCAGTGGGTGTGACACACCAACAGTGATATGAATGAATGAATGTTTTTTTTTTTTGTTTATCCTTGAGTGACTTTAATGTAAGAACTAAAGACACAGGTCTAAAGTCAGAAGGACATAATTCCGGTAATATCAGCAGTAGCAGCTCCATATTTCCCTCTATTGTGACATTATATGATTGAAAGTTGATGGTTTGGTCATAGCTGGAGAATATATTCTGATTCCATCTTCAAAGTAGGGAAGAGTTTATGATGATCACAGATAAACAACACGTACAAACAGGCTTACGTCTGCCTGCAGCCATGTAAGCTTGAGTCTCCCCCTTGTACAGTAGGTGGGATTCTCCTTTGGCTGACTGCGAGATGTTTGCTTTCCATTGTGGGATACCACGGTTTAAATTTGGTCTGGTAGATTTGTGTGAAATAGAAGAGCTTCTATCACAACAAGAGCACAAATGTAGCACAGTGGTTATGCAAGTATTTTGACAAATCACTCAAAGCAAACAGATTTCCCCATCACTGGGTTCTGTGTGGTTCCGCTCATTCCTGGAGTGTGCCAGGCTCACATATACTGCACAACACCACTTTCTATTTCAGATCTCCATCGAGATTAAAATCATGAAAAGTCATTTTGTATTTTCCTTTTTTTCCTCCCTTCTTTTTCTCCAGAAAAATGTTGTCATGCTCTCAGCTTTGAGGGGCAAAAGAGAGCCACAAGGCTGAATGGGAACCAATGAAAATCTATGTGGGTGGCAGAGAAACTCGATACAAACTACAGAGGTTATACTGAATTTTGTGGTAGGATAGTTACAGAGATGTGAGAGATTTTTAGATTTCCATAATCCTGGGATCGGACTACATGACATTTATGTCTTTTGAGATGGTCACCAGTTCAAATTAAGCAATCGTGGTGCCTTAATTCTGGCCATGACTATGCCAAGGGACATGTCAGACTGTACGCTGAGCACAGAATATTCAGTCTCACAGTCTTTTGCAACCCTGCCTCCCAGAAAATATCTGTCTATATTACTAAATTGTTTCCAGTTGTGTTGCAGTGACATTTATCAATTGCACCAGAGTCACAGTGAGGTTGTTGAGGGTGGTGGAGGGTGTACAAAGGACAGGACTGTGACACCAGAACCTGGGTTTGCATCTTGGCTCCTGTGTGTGGTTAGGTTTAAGCAACAAAATACTCGGGTTAAGGTTAGGGTGAAGATCATGATTTTGGTTAATATTACCAAACATATTATGTGAACTTTATGTGTATCAAATGGAATTAGAAATCACGGCGTCACTCGAGAAGATGGATGGAGAGATCACGGCAGAGATAACGGCAGCAGAGACATCGTAGATTATGTCAGACAAACTCCAAAGATGAGGTGGTCCATAAATGCTACCAACCTTACTCTCTGAAACTGCCCCCACTGGTCATGTGCTAAACCCCATCTCACGTAGTCTCCGTGACATCACCCATAGGTTACTGAGGAGCTGTTTTGAAGCTCAGAGTGAGCTGCTCTGCCATCACCATCTTGGCAGGGCCTGACTCAACCTAACTCTTGGCTAATCCAAAAATGATCAAAGAGCAGGGGCGCGTCTGGAGCAAGTATATCCTCACCCAAGTGTCACTCAAAGCGATACCAGTCTGTAAACATGTTTATTTCTGCTGCAAAGTTGGGCATTTTAACATGGGAGTCTATGGGGATTGACTCACTTTTGGAGCCAGACTCAAGCCAGCCATTCTAGGAACTGCCATTTTTGGCACTTCTGTGTTGTGCTTCATTTTTCAGCCCCGGAGGTTGCCGCTTGATGGTTGCGATGATGTATATCAGAAACCTTAGAGAAAAGGATGATATGGATAGTTGGGAGCACAGAGCACAGTCAGCGTTAGTTTCTTTTAACCGTGAACATAATCTTTCTCCAGTCTTTATCAGTTAGTACTTGTGGCTAAAGATAACCAAATGTTAATCATAATGAAAGCACTCAAATTGGTCAATTAGAAAGGAAATGACAAATTATCTTCTTTTTCATCATTTAGGCTATTTTGGAGGACATGCATGAAGTCCCAGGGTCACCAGGCAGGAGGGGCCAGAGACAAGTCTTCCAGGACCAGAAATGTCACAGATGTTGTCAATGGATGAGTGAAGGCAAAAAAAAAAAAAAAAATTCCTTGCATTGTAAGCCTTTGCGTCTGCGTCTCATCAGGCATCCTAGATATGGAACTGGATGTCTTCCAGTATGATGGGATAAAACATCTGCTCGATTGAGACATTTTCAGGCTTTTGAAATGCCTCATGGTCTATACATCTAGATGGAACTCCATCTAGATGTATAGGCGATACCTTGAGGACAGTGATGTGACATTATCTATCTGCAATAGGTCCTAAATAGAATTCACTGTAAATTATATATTTAACTTAATGAGACAAATGAGAAAATGTCATATTGTTCACAAGGTATCGTGGCTTTAACACCCCATTTCATTCCACAGCCGTGGTGGTTGGTTTACTACAAACACCTCACTAAGTGCTCACAGATGGTGCAAAGTTGGCAGACATAACTGTCCCCACCAAAATACTTTCTCATAACCTGAGAACTTCATAGGAGGAAGAGGTTTTGAACTTCACTTGGACACCAGCACCGGCAGACAGGAGGAAATATTTCTAATATATTATATGGAAGGTTAATTGGTAAGGAATACAATATGTCTTTGAGTCCCTCAGTGTCAGTCTCACGCTCTCTTTTTTTCTCTCTGCCTTACTCCACCCCTCTCTCTCCCTTCCTGTCTCTCTCTTAACAAATTACTGAAAAAAAAAATGTGTTTCCAATTAGGCGCTGAGGGAAAAAAGAACAACTCTCAACTGCAGCACTACAAGAAATGTCTTTGGTAACACGGTATTTACATCTTCAAATGGATATTTTTACATAAACCAAGTGGAAAAATGTTAGTTGGGGTAATAAAAAAAAAGAGGTTTCACCTGTTTTCAGTGTTAAGATTATAGTAAAAAAAAAAAAAGACCTGAGGCTCTATGAAGATTATTTGCAGTGAAATTCGGCTTTTACAAAATAAGATGCTGCTCTGTATTTTGATGCTTTTGTCATCTTTTTAAAGTGTGTGTGTGTGTGTGCGTGCGTGTGTGCGTGTGTGCGTGTGTGTGTGTGTGTGTGTGTGTGTGCGCGTGTGTGTGTGAGCGCGTGACGTCATGTTCAGACAAAGGTCCCCTCCTGAAGAGTGTGTGTGGCAGTCGGTCGGTCAGTGAGAGAGAGAGAGGGAGCTTGGTGGAGCCGCACGGAGAGAGGCACGGAGACGCAGCAGAGCATAAGGGCGTCTTCATCGGAGGGGAAAAGAGAGATAAATAAAACAACTTAAAAAAAAGACACACACAGCGACATACTGGTGGGAAACAATCGGAAGAGATATTGCTTTGCTGCAGGGACATAAAATGAAAGGGTTACCTGGCTGTATTTTGGATTTGGAGTCTTGCATTACACCGCTGCGACTTTGACACAAGAGCTGCGCAGGCAGAGTCTCTAGGAGTTGTCTGTTGGAGGGATTTCAGGCACCACGGATCAAACTTGAGTTGGACATCCAGGAACCAGTCAGGGAGTAAGCTAAACTACCTACCTACTGCTCTCACTGAAAAGGAAGACGCTGTAAGTATTGCATTTATTTTCCAGCTCATTGACTGAATCTTTCTAAATTCCAAATTTGATCCATATTTTAAAAAGTTTTCTCTTTGGCTCACTTTAGCGCGTCCTCATGTGCAAGCACGATGTGGGCATCTTTACATAATCAAAGTGTACCTGCCACGTAGACGTGGCGAGAAAGCATTAGTTTCAGATAAAGGCTTTGATGGCATTAGCAGATGCCTGAACGCGCTGGGCGCACCGTTATGTCGACTGGAGACGCTCGGTCGTGCGCCCATAGGGGCTGAGACCGAGGACGCGGCTGGAATGAAGGACTTGTTGCGCCAGAGCTGGGCTCTTTATCAAACTCTGAGACTGGAGCAATATTTGTGGAAGGGAGTAAGAGGAAAAAAAAAACACAAGCGGGCGTTGGGTCTGGGAGTCAAAGTTTGACATCTGTCTTGATTTTTCACGCTGATCTGCATTCAGAGAATGTGTTTGGAATTTTCTTTAGAATTTCTTCATTGAGTCTGCCAGATGCACACCGACAATGCTAAACCTCACTTTCCTCACTTTCACTGAGCATGCAGATTGATAACCCAGAGAGTCAGATTTGAGCAGAGAGCATGGGGTTATGTGATTATTGCCTTTATGTGACAGAAATATAAAGACTTGAGTTGATGTTTCTCAAAGTAAAAAGTCAAAATTGGCAAAAATATTTCAACATCTCACATCAACTGTCCTATCATTCTTTTATCTGGGATACTTGATCCCTGCATCGAGTTCATGGAGTTCTGGCCAGGTGCTTTATGAATGATTACAGCCAAAGATACATCACGCAAACAGGTGGCGATTGTCTTTTTTTCAGTCACTTGAAATGTGCATGTGAAGAGGATAGTGTCCAGTGTAAGTTTAGCCTGCACAGAAATGTTTATGGGTTCATGGTGTGAATGAAACTGAAGTTGTGCATTGCGGATAAGAAAACCTCATTTGGCTCTTGTGGGGTGCATGGTGACTCTCAGTTTTTCTTCCCTAACTTGTGATGCTCGATGAAACCGTCCCAACATTTTGGCCCAAATTAGAATACATTAGCAACTACTGACCAGGCCGCTGTAAAACGGGGAGTTTGTGTCCCGCAGGGGAGAATTTCTGATCTCTCTGGAGACTCTTAGCATTTCATTCAAAGCAGGTCAGTTCTAAAATTGTCACTTGACCAACAATGAAACGTGATAGAATGAAACTAATTGAACAATAATCGAACAATGGTTTGATTGCTATGAAATTTGTAGTGTGTGTTTGCTGAAATGCTTCATAGAAGGTCTCATAAAGATGGCAGAAGTAAAGTCTCTCTACACCCTCACTGTGTAGAGTTAGCAGTGACAGACTCCAGCATAAGGGGAACTGATCACTCTAAACTTTGAGAAAACTGGAACAATTATAGCTAGAATACAAAAATAGATGATTTTGGTCCATTTTATTCATTGCATGATGCTTCCCTCATTGCTGCATTTAGAGCAAGTTCCTTGTTTACAAAGACAAACAAACAAATAAACAAAAACAAATGGCTGGAGCACCATGACATTTGCTCCGGGTAGTCATTATCCCAACAGGATCCTTGGTGATCTTTTTCAGTTGTTTTTTAACTGACTGTGAAACATATGCTCCTGATATGCTAACCTTTCCCTTTTGATGTCACCTAATTAATCTGGGGTTCAAATGGTAAGCATTTGTTTGTGTGTGTGTGTGTGTGTGTGTGTGTGTGTGTGTGTGTGTGTGTGTGTGTGTCTACTTGTGTATTCACAAGAGAGAGCATGGACACTGTTTACCCACCACCCACTGCCACAAACCTCAGGGGTTCTTTGATGGTATAGTGGCGTGTGAGGAGCATTTACACTTCTGTAGATAAATGAGCTCAGCGGCTTTCAGGCTGTTTTAATTACGGAATCCACATTTCTCAAATCATGCTTTCTCACACTGAATGAGTAACACTTGCTAACTGCTGACTCAATACAGCTTCTTTTTTTTCTCCTGGTGCATAAGGGAACTTTTGAACATTTTGAATTTTTGGGCCCATTTTCATCCGACTGTATGACCCCCTATGGAGTCAAATACATATTGACATTAAACCAGGCTGAGATAAATCCAGCTGGAGGTGGGATAGGGTAACCAGAGCACAGGGTCTTCAGTGTTTTCAGCTTGGGGCTAAAATTTTAACATTTAACCTTTCCACTTTAGACATGAAGAAATATTGTTGCTCTTTATTGGGGAAATTTCTCAGAAACAGGGCTGCAGCCCACTTGGTGTCCTGACCTTGGGTTTATTGAACCACAGCCAGTTTTTATTGCTTATAGATATTTCTTAATTCAGTCGTTCTTAGCCATTTGTTAAAAACACTTCAGGAATGTGCAAACAGCACATTTTAAAGACTGAAAGAAAATCAAATCTGAAGTGATACCTTACCTTAATAGTTACGACATGAGGGGATAAGTGAGAGATAGAAGAGAAGAGATGACAGGGAGAGACCGAGACACAAAAACTGTGTGGAAAAAATAAAAATGTTGCCTCCTGATGACTGCCTTCACATACAAAAGCAATCTGCAAGAGGCTGCACTGCTGTTAAATTTAATGAACTATATTTTACTTCATGTGCAGTCTTCCAAACTCTTATGTATCTTTAGATTTAGCCATTTGTCACCATGGATATGACACACCAGCTCTCCAGTTATGGGGACGGGATAGTTCTCAGGAGCTCGGTGGTTTCCTTAGAAACCAGACGGGCAATCAGTCCATAAAGTTCTGATTGATAGATTTCATCCAAACGTTAATCCACAACTACTGAGATGCTGAAAGGAAAGTTAAAAGGGATAAGCTGATGCTTCTGACCTCCAGCCTTCGCGGTAAACTAAACAAAACTCCCACAGCAAAGACTTATCGTCTCCCATGAAGATGACTGTTTTTATGTTTCCCTGCATGAGCTCTGACATCCGTCAAAAGAGAAAGTCCTTGAAACATCTGTGTTGTGATTACTGACAGCGCGATTTCTCCTCCCCCTCATCTAAGGACCCGCATTCCACCCATTCTTACTCCCAACGTCCACACTGCTCCCACATTCAAGCAGGTAGCAGAGTCACATTTTGTGAGCCATCAAATTCCTTTCATGTGCATGTGAACAGGGAATAGATTCAAGCAAAAGTCCTGCCCGTTCAAACAGCGCAAAGAATATTAAAGATACAGAAAACAGCTGTATTATCACCAGCATTATCGCTTTACATTTATATACGTGCTAATTTGTAAGGGGCTTCACAGTCAAACCACTTCCCTTTGCAGTATTGTTCCTCAGTTCCTGCAGCTCATGTGTCTGTGGACCACAGACCACTACCTCTTCTTCAACTAAAGAACTGACGTCTTAAAAACATAAAATAAGATAATGTTGCACCACAATGCATGTGTCCCTCATGAACCTCTGCTGCTGATCATACTTTTGGTTTGCAGTGAGTAGCGTCTTGAGTAACACAGGTCACACACAAAGTGGTCAGTCGCCAGTGTGCCAGAAAGGCTATACACTTGAATTACAATCAGTGATAGCCGGATCCTAAAAGCCTACCTGTCTGTAACTGTCCCTCTGACGCCTTATTATGTTTTTTGTTCTGTGCTATCATATACCTCTGGGTGGTCGACAGCAACTATTGTGAAGGTCTGGAAGGTCCACACTTGCACTCTTTAGACTGAACAGAGGAGGAGAAAGATAGTGCTGTGAAAAATCAATTTGTTTAAAACTGTGAGTACAACATGAGCTACCCACAGGGCTTCAAATCCACTGGAATCAATTAAAAAAAAAAAAAGATGGAGACCTCCTCTGCTCACATTGCCTTCTTTGTGATCACTGCCCAAAGAGACCAGAGCAGACATTGTTGAACCAGGAGACTGAAAAGTATTACATAGTAAAACATTCTGCATGTACCTATTGAAATATGGCTCTGTGGCCATTTCTGTTTTGGTGGAGGAAGTCTTTCTTCACAAAGTGTTTCCTGATAGCAATGATACAGAAAGGCGCTGTTATACAAAAATAGGGTGTAGCCTATATGCAAAGAACATCATGGCACAAAAGGGAGTGGAGTTTCTGCTCTATCACCGCAGTTCGGATGTACAGGCCTATATCATGGCCACTTGCTGCTGATCCGTTTGAGGTTTCCTGTATGATTGACATGACTCGACATTAAGTACTTCAGTCTGACTTCTTTTAACTGATGCCTTCGGCAGACTTGCTCCTCTTTTCTAGCATTTACGGGGGTTTTTTTTCACATAGTGTATATTAGCTGTGTGTTCTACTCAAGCATGAGATGCAAATATTCTCTTAAAACCCTCCTGTCTGTCATTTAACTGTCAGCTAATGTATAAATAAACTGTGGTTTTTTACAGGAAGCTGCCCATATCAGTTCGATGACAATACTGCCATTATGTGTGCGTGTGTGTGCATTTTATCATTATCTTTCAATATGGCCACTGTAAGTTGGAAGAGAAACTCACTGCTTCTGTATTGTTCCAGTGGTTGTCTCAGGGCATTTTCACACCTAAAGTTTGTTTGCTCTGGTCTGATACAGACGATGCATTTGTAAACTTGTAGCATTTCCCTCCTCGGTTTCGGTTTGCTTTCACACTGAGAAAAGATTCAAGCCAACCAAAAGGCTTCATTCCAAACGAGAGAATGAGGGCGAACGTTCAATCTGATAAATTATTGGTCAGATTGTCTGGCTAGAAGGAACGAAAGCAGAGAAAGAAAGAGAAAAGCAGACAGGCAGATACTGTTTCGGAAGTCTGTGAATGCTAGTCGACCACCATTTCCTCATGCAGACTCATGCCCACTGTCCACAATCATTAAAGTGTATATACGGCTGCACTGTTTGCCTTGCAGTAGCTGCCAGTGCAGTCCAATCCTGTAGCACCGTAGACACATCTCTTGGTGTAAAAAAAAAAAAAAAAAAACTCTACTTTGTAGAATGGTGACAGGTTTGTTCAGTTAAAATGACCAAAGAAAACTTCTGTAGTGTCTTTCCTGTGTAGCGTCCCAGGGATTCTGTTACCAAAAATTATCCAAATTGTCACATCTTAAGAAGAAGATAAAAAACAATATAAAATTATAGCCTAAACCCATGTACGTTAGACAACAGGATGTTGGTCAGAGTAACCAAACGGGCATATCAGCTGATGGTCACACTGTGAGCGAAGCATCTATGAACCACATGCAGTCAGAGCGGCCGCGATGTTTGAAATTTTCGAGAGCACAAGACACACACAGCCTCAGTGATGCAATATCAGACACTTGTGATTGGCGGGCGCTGGGTCGCATCAGCTGGTGAACCCCCCCATCCCCCCAACCCCTTCACTTCATGCTTCCATGCTGCCCTCCCATTTATCTCTGTCCTTGCAAAATCACTTTCTTCCTCTAGTTTTAATTGTGGTGTGTGTGTGTGTGTGTGTGTGTGTGTGTATGTGTGTATGTATGTGTGTGTGTGGAAGGACAGAAAGAGGAACGAAAATCTGCAAGAGTGAGGAAATTTTTCGCTACCCAGCAAAAATCCAGAATATCTGTGAATACTGTATCTGACACGCACTGCAGGTCAGTGCAATGTAACAGCACATAGCTTGTCAGATGCTAAAACCTAAAGTAAAGCCTACTATACCTGCGTAAAAGCACCTGTCGATGCTGACACTTGACAGTACTCTGTGTCCCATCTTCAGATTCCTGTCGCAGTTTCAGTGATACTTGCTGACTCATCTGTACTGAGCGTGCACTGATCTCTGTAAGTGTTTGGACAGTGACGCACGCTTTTGATTTGAAGTGAAACAATAACAATGAGATTGCGTTGCTGACATGCTACTTTAATTTGAGGATATTTATATTCACAGATGTGCTGTTAAGGCCACATTTTGTGCACATGTCTATAGAGTTCAAAAGAGCTGCTTGTTAAAAAGACGACATTTATGGAAAATGGCGCATTCTTCCAGCAAGAGGGAGGCAGAATATTCTGTAGTAAATATTAGTTAAATAGCGATGTTGTTACCTTAATAAAAAATAAATAAAAAATAAAAAAAACTCTTTTGGTAGAGGGCATCTTAATGTAAGAAAGTATTTAATTAGTTGCTTCAGTCATATAATACACTGGACAAGCTTTGAGCCATTAAAAGTAAGCAGGAGGCTGTAGGGAAACAGAAACAGAAAGGTACCTTTGAAACCCTTAAAGAAGAGTGCACACAACCTCAGACTGGGACGAATGTTTACCTTTCATCACAACAAAAAAAAAAAAAAAACTGAAGCGTACAGCCAAGAAGAGGCTTGAATGGGTTGGGGTAAGTCCTTGAATGGCCCGACCAAAGCCCGGACTTGAACCAGAGGAGACCAGAGGAGGGCGGTTCACAGAGCATTCAGTCTGACTGAGTTTGAGAGAGGGTCTGCCAGGAAGAATAGGAGAAACTGCCCGAATGCACAAAGCCTATAGATGACTAATTTGCTGCCAGAAGGTACTTCAACAAAGTACTGAATAAAAGCTCTGAGTACTTGTGTAAACCAGAGATTTCCGTTTTTGATTGTTGATAAATTTAATTTAATCCATTTTAAACTAATTATATAGCATATTAAGCATTTCTTATAATTAATTATAAAAGGCATGTCTTCTTTTTGTCTTCAGTCTGGTCTCCAGCTGGTGAAACATGCTAGGTGGGACTGGGGTCAGGTGACTGGGTTGGCCGGTCAAGAACATTCCAGTGCTTGGCCATAAAAGCCCCATGGTTGTTTTGTCCGTGTGTTAAAGGGCCACAAGTACACTGGTCACCCGTTACGGTTCTGGAGACCCTCAACCTTAAATTTAACCTCACAATCAGTGATTGATTTCGAATGCAATGTGCTGAAGTAGAGCCAGATATGTGCCACGTTCCACATGCGCCCCTGTTTTTCACAACACTAACTAGCTGTGTCCTTGGCTTTTCTATTTGCACATTCAAGGGTTTTAGATTATGCACAATGACGCATTTGCAACATTGTGATGTTTTTTTTTTTTTTTCTGCTGCTTTAAATACCTCTATGAAGTCTTGTGCATATTGTACACACCATCTGTCATATCACATGCAAGCATTTGTTTTCATTCAGAGCACAGAGTTAGTGATTTTGACAAGTATTCAGTGATGAATTAGCTTTCTGAGTCAAACCCTGAAATCTCTGCGGGCCGCACTGACGCAACTCCATATTGCATCTGAACTGCGGTGATGTAATCTGTGGGATATTGCCTCCAATAGTGTGATTTCATTACAGGATGGCTGAACACACCCAACAATAAACTGCAGAGAAACATGACACAGATGGCAGAGACTCATTATGTGGATCCAGTCTTTGTTAAATAGTTGGTTATCATTAAAAATGCACTAAAGTAATGGCCACATACTGAAAAAGTTCCCCCAGTTCCTCTTGTTTTTGCGTCATGTTGTGGTGTGGGAGGCCTTCGTTTGTAAAAGAAAACAGCAACATTTCACACAGGTATTCTTCCAGTTATGATTTTCAGTTCCTTGATGTCAGGTCATTCATTTTTCATTTTGAGGATGTACTATTTTTACATGTGTTAGTATACGTCTGCATGTTCATGTGCAAAAGTAAAAGTGTCAGTTTTTACAAAGTAATTTCCTTTAACACTATGAACACACTCAGACCCGGCCAAAAGCATTAGCAAATTAAGCACCTGCTTACGGCCTCCGTGGCCACCGGAGGGCCCTCGGGAGCACTTAAAAAGTCCCACAGGAGAACTTGAAGTGGTTTTTCTTTTCTTTGTGATATATCAATGATAATCATACAAAAACACTATACTATGTTAATGGGCTGGCTAGCTATTACGTAGCATTATCAATTCCGACCCTAATACTCAGCTGCAACTAATAAGATGAATAATGGGTGTGTTAGATTTACAATAGGTATGCGAATGATCAAGCATTGACAATAGTTAATAGTATTGGTGGTGACAAGGCGGTGGCGGGGGTCCCTTAAACCAAATTCTGCTCAGAGCCCCATACAGGCTTGGGCCGGCCCTGAACACGCACTGTCTTCATTCGTTTTACATGCAACAGCTGATGCGTCTCTAAAATGCCCTGGACACACTTTTGGTGCCATGCCCTTCTTCGCCCTGAAATTCCACTGAGAGAAGTGGTGAAAACCAGACACAATGATCACTCCCTTTTACAGGAGACCAGCATATACCACGGTTTGACTGACCGTGTGTTTATGTGTTGCCCAAAGTGAAAATAGAGCACGATATACAAATAAAACTGGGAGGAACTCATTAAAACATTCCTGTACGCCACCGCTAGTTGTCAAAATCTGCACGAATGCCACTAAGTTTAGGTGTGAAGTTGCATACATGTGCGCACGTGTGTTTGTGGCGCATGGCTTAATGCATCTCTAAAAGATTTCCAAGGGCTTCGATTCGTGGTTATATATGTATTTTTTTTCTTGTTTCTGGCATTTGGCCTGAAAACCTGCTGCACCAAAGCATGTGGAACAGATCACAGCTGAAAGACCTTAAAGCAAAGAAGCTTATTAGGGGGACGTTTACGAAATGAAATAGTATGTTACACTCCTCCGCAGATAATAACCCATGAGCTGGATTTCAGTTGTCACTCAGCTCTCCCGCGCCATGATCCCTGGAGGAATTTATAGCCAAATTAAAACGGCTTTTATATGTTATTTATGATTCTGGCTGTTATTCTGAAATAAAACATTGCTTCCAGTGGCTTTGGACTAACCAGAAGCCACTGTGAAAGCCACTCAGCCCCGTCTCCGCAGAGCTGTGTGTAATTTAGCAGCAACAAGTTAACTCCTTCTCCCCAGGGAATAAAAATTTTTTTTTGTTAGTGGACGTCCAAAGAGTAAAAGCTCCAGAAGCACTTCTGTTGCGATGAAATGCTTTCTGCTTAAAGCTCCTGTTTTGTGGTTTTTCCTTCATTGAAACATTTGAAATGCATTACTCTTTTTTATCGTCACCATCGCTTGACGGTGACGATGTATTTGGCTTTTCTACAGTAATTTTCTGGAAAGATTCCTCTGATACCCTATTCTATCGAAGTTAATGACGGAACATGTGTCAGCTTGGGGCCTCATGTGCTGCGACTGAAGTGCTTAAGTGTTTGGAGGGGTATCATCCACTGACGAGCCGTGAATCAGCCCGTCACGGCTACAGTCACACATGACTCAACACCACCTCTCAATCCAACCCTTGTCCCGAGCTCTGCCGGTCCGCAGCAACTGTTTGAGAGTATGTGCGAGTGTGAGGGTGTGTGTGGTTCATGTGCGCCTGCCCATGATGTTAAAGAGAAAGTTAGAGAATGAAAGCCTGTGTGTGTGTGTGTGTGTGTGTGTGTGCGTGTGTGTGTGCGTGTGTGTGTGTGTGTGTGTGCGTGTGTGTGTGTGCGTGTGTGTGTGTGTGTGTGTGTGTGAGACAGAGTGTTTGTGTGTATTCTGGGTTGTAGAAGTCCTGTTTCTCTGCTTTCTGGGGTGGGAGTACGGAAACAATGGGCACATTGTGTGGGGAGCTGGCAGAGAGGAGACGGGGGAGGTGGTGGAGAAGGAGGAGGTGGGGTGAGGTGGGGAGGAGAGGAGAGGAGGAGATGGGAGGGGAATGCTGAGGAAAAGGGAGATGACAGAAGATGAGGGAGGGAGAGAACATGTGGAATGAAGTTGGGGTGAGAGGAGTTAAAGAGCAGGAGCAATGGAAGGAAGGATAGGTCAGTGTGGAGAGGAGTTAAGGGGAGAGGAAAGGAGAGGAAAGGAAATGGGGAAGACAGAAAAAGGTGAGGAGGAGAGGTAAGAGAAAGAGAAGAGATCAGATGAAAACATGAGAGGAAGAAAAGGAGGGAATGGAGAAAAAAAGTTGTTGGTTGGGAAAAAAGTTTAGGATGCAAGGAAGCAATGTGGAGGGAGAGAGGAGCAATAAATCAGGAGAAACAGAGCAGAAAGTAGGGAAGGTTATTGGCTGGAAAAGAGATATACTGTATATATATATATATATATATAGGGGGAGAGGAGAGGTGGAAGAAGTGTTAAAAGTTAAAAGTTAAAAGTCTTCCCCGCTTCACTTGTCATACATAACATCCACGTTCCCACAACAGTGCCAAGTGGGAATTTGTGGATCAGTCTCACGTTCAAAATTGAAATCTTCGAATACGCTGCAACAGAACAGATGCAGAGAAAGTGGCTTTTTTTTTAGCCAATATGAGGTGATAGCCCTGACACCTCCGAACAAATGGAAAACCTTGATCCAGGACATCCATCAAAAATAACTGGACATTTCAGTCACCCAGTGGTTCATAAACCATGTTATGGGATGATGTAATGGGATGGGATGGCCAGATGATGTAATAAGCAAAGATGCTAAATATTAGCTAACTAATCTGAGGTATGGGCCTAAATCAGGCTAGTTTCACAGTAAAGCAGACTCTACAGACCGTTTCAGGGAACAGACTTCCACTTTCATGTTTCCTGCATCCCTCGTAACTCATTCATCAAAGTGCGGTTTTGAAAAATGCTGCACAGCACAACTCTGCAATATGGGTGATTTATTTTATATGCTGAAAATATTTATACGCCTTTAAAAGTCACGATCATGCCCCAGATGTGTGCAATGGAATCGTTCTTCAGTATGATAATGTATGTATAAGAAGCTCTTAGAAGCTTTGGGATGTTTTGAAATCTTTAAAGCTAGAGCCAAGAATATACCCCGTGATGCCATGCTGATGAACTGCAACTGAACTCCATTTCTTGGATAATAAAACATTAAAAATGTTTTTGTCTGTACTTTACAATCCAGCTGACCTTCATGTGTTTTTTTTTTTCCTTTTTTCTGAGCTCCCAAAGCCAGAAGATGTATTGTTTTCTCCATAAAAAGAGAAAATCCTAGATTCATCATGATAATTCCCTGTGAAACTGCACACCAGTGTGATCGCCTCGAGCTCTTTCATCTAGCAGAGAATGCATGTGTGAACTAAAATAATTCTATCCAGACTTTAACACACGACTGAGTTGTGGAGAGTCAGTGTCTTATGAGTTCCAGAGAAGCGGGAGGGAAACACTGTCTTTGGAAAATGATGTAGAATGTGGTCAAACTCATCTTTTAACTATCTATCTTTTTGTGGAATATATATCCATATATATCCATTCAATATATATATCATTATAGACTCCCAGATCAGGGAATGACCAGACATCTGCCTGACACACTTACAGTGTTCACTGAAACAGACTAAACTCTCTCTCTCAGTTTTGGAATAACATGTCAAAACTGAAATTCAGTGTTATTCCCCCTAAAGCGTTATTCCTCTCAGGTCTGTATTAACAATAGCAACCAGAAAGGTGAATGATGAATGGTTCAGAGACGGGGAACAGACTCTGCTCTGTTGAAGTTTATCTAACTTCTGTTCTGGCATCGACATGACTGGAGTCAGCCTGTCTCAGTAGGTGTTAGACCCATGTAAGACAACACAAAGGACATTCAGACCCACAGTACATTCACTCTTTCTTAAAACAAAGTACCATTTATTTTTAATTTATGTCTTAAAGTTATGATATTTATACAGGAAATGAAAAAGAAAATCAAAAAGGTTTAAGGGGAACCCATGTTATGATAGCTGGAGAGGTAGGGTGTGGTCTGCTGCTGATCTTAGACACGCCCCCAATCACCACGATTAGAGACGACTCCGTGCGTTCAGAAGGCGCACACAGTCTAACTGTCACCGTTACGCCGTTCTGGAGACCACCTCATTCACATTCTAACTCCACACCATCAGGTGCCATTGAATTTCCGAATCGCAATGTCGCTGCCGTACCGAGCCAGGATACCTGTGCCCACTGCCTTCCACATCGCGCCCCTGTTTCTTCAAACCTAACTCACGCTGTGCTCCTCTGGCTCTCTTCTATTTGCACGACACTTCAAGGGGGTGTTTCTAGATACTATGTGCACAACTGACGCCATTCTCGCAACACCCACCCATCTCGCGTAGCTACGCATTTCCCTCACTTATCCACCTTATATCATTTATCAATTTATTATAACCACCTGACTGAGCCACATATCAAACGCACGGATGGAGAAGAAAATAAACGACCAGGATACGTACGCGAGATGTATAGAGACGAGCATCGAGAGAGATCATATAAGTAACAGAGGGGGACAAGATAGATTGGTGCGCGAGAGAATCACAGCGACATTATTTATATAGCCGGAAGCGAGTTGTTTTGATTCAGTCGAGCACACAAGTAGTTTATATTTCTAATGTAGTCAGTTGATTGTATATTTTAGCTCGACAGTAAACTCTACCCTTGATATTATCTCCTTTCGTGTGTTGTGTCCTGCTACTGTGTGTACTTGTCTAATCTTTTCTCTCTCTCATTATTTGCATTTTCTGAACTGCGGTGATGGTAAAACATGACTGTTGGGATATTGCCTCCATAGTGTGATTTCAGTATCAGGATGGGGTCTGAACACACCCAACAATAAACTGCAGAGAACATGACAGGATGGCAGAAGCCACTCATTATGTGGATCAGTTTTGTTAAATGTTTGGTTATTCATTAAAATGCACTAAAAGTAATGGCACATACTGAAAATGGTGTCCCCCGCCAGTTCTCTTGTTTTTGGCGTCATGTTGTGGTGTGGGAGGCTTCTTTGTTGTAAAAAAACAGCAACCATTTTCACACAGGTACTCTTCCAGTTATGATTTTCAGTTCTCTTGATGTCAGGTCCATTCATTTTTCATTTTGAGCGATTAATGGTAGCACACGGGACAAGGTGTCTATTATTAGTCGCTCACACTGTGTATTGAGTATACATCGCCAGGTCTATCGTTCGAGCTATGTCGATTCGATTGAGACGACGTGCCAAAGGAAGGGACTGGTTCGAGGTGTGTTTGTGTATCATCTCTATAATAGTCCAGATAGGACTTTGACGCGACGAGTGCTGACTGATGCACTGTACATCGTTCCGAAGTATACGAAAGGAATGTTTTACTACATTGGGCGTCGGCCGATCGTGGCGAGTGAACCACTAATCGACCGCATGCGAGGTCACCGCAAAAGCAGAGCACATGGAGACTATTGAGAGCAGAGTGACGCGCTAGGCCGTAGCAGGTTATAAGCGAGACAGAGCGGCGGGATCGGGTAGCCCTTATGTCCTCGCTGAGGGAGATGGGCCCGTCGACCGAACAGGGTAGCACTTAAAAGGAGTCACCACAGGGAAACTTTTTGAAAGTGGTTTTCTCTTTTCTTTGTGATATATCTAATGATAATATACAAAAACCACTATAGACTATGTTAATGTGTGGCTAAGCTATTACGTAGCATTATCAAGTTCGACCCTAATACTACGGCTGCAACTAATAAGGATGAATAATGGGTGTGTATCGATTTACAATAGTACTGCGAATCGAATCACGCATTGACACTCGAGTTAATCAGTATTGTGGTGAACAAGGCGGTGAGCGGGCGTCCCTTAAAACAACTTCTGCTCAGCCAGCCCATCCACCAGCGCTTGGGCCCTGCGCCCTGAATCCCACTGTCTTCCTCTCCGCTTTCTACAGTCACCAGCCCTTGATGCGTCTCTAAATGCCCTCGGACACACTTTCTGCTGCATGCCTTCTTCGCCCTGAAATTCCACTGAGAGAAGAAGTGCGTGAAAACCAACACCCAATCCGCATCACAATCCCCTTGTTACCACGGAGACAGCCATATACATCCGGTTGCAAGCTCGACCGAGATCGCGTGTTTATGTGTTGCCCCAAACGTGAAAATCGAGCACGATATACACAATACAACCTTGGGAGGAACTCATTAAAAACATTCCTGTTCGCCACCCTAGTTGTCAAAAATCTGCAAACGAATGCCACTAAAGTTTACGGTGTGCAACGTTCGCATACATGTGCGCAACGTGTGTTTTTGTGGCACATGCTTAATGCATCTCTAAAAGATTTCCAACGCGGCTTACAATTCGTGTTATATATGTACTTTTTCTTCTCTTGTCTTTCTGGCATTTGGCCTTGAAAACGCTGCCTGCACACCAAGCATGTGGAACAGATGCACAGCTGAACAGCACCTTAAAGCAAAAGAAGCTTATTAGGGGGACGTTTACGAAATGAAATAGTATGTTACACCTCTCGACGATAATAACCCCAGAGGCTGGATTTCAGTTGTCATCTCAGCTCTCCCCGCGCCATGATCCCTGGAGGAATTATAGCCAAATTAAACCGGGCTTTTTAATATGTTATTTTATGATCCTGGCTGTTATTCTGAAATAAACATCTGCTTCAGTGGCTTTGGACTAACCAGAAGCCACTGTGAACGCCACTCAGCCCGCTCTCCGCAGAGCTGTGTGTAATTCTAGCAGCAAACAAGTTAACTCCTTCTCCCCAGGGAATAAAAATTTTTTTTTGTTAGTGGACGTCCAAAGAGTAAAAAGCTCCAGAAGCACTTCTGTTGCGATGAAATGCTTTCTGCTTAAAGCTCCTGTTTTGTGGTTTTTCCTTCATTGAACATTTGGAAATGCATTACTTCTTTTTATCGTCACAATCGCTTGACGGTGACGATGTATTTGGCTTTTCTACAGTAATTTTCTGGAAAGATTCCTCTGATACGCTATTCTATCGAAGTTAATGACGGAACATGTTGTCAGCTTGGGGCCTCATGTGCTGCGACTGAAGTGCTTAAGTGTTTTGGAGGGGTATCATCCACTGACGAGCTGAATCAGCCCGTCACGGCTACAGTCACACATGACTCAACACCACCCTCTCAATCCAACCTTGTCCAGAGCTCTGCCGGTCCGCAGCAACTGTTTGAGAGTATGGTGCGAGTGTGAGGGTGTGTGTGGTTCATGTGCGCACTGCCCATGATGTTAAGAGAAAGTTAGAGAATGAAAGCCTGTGTGTGGTGTGTGTGTGTGTGTGTGTGCGTGTGTGTGTGCGTGTTGTGGTGTTGTTGTGTGCGTGTGTGTGTTGCGTGTGTGTGTGTGTGTGTGGTGTGTGTGTGTGTGTGTGTGTGTGTGTGTGTGTGTGATGAGAGACAGAGTGTTTGTGTGTATTCTGGGTTGTAGAAGTCCTGTTTCTCTGCTTTCCTGGGGTGGGAGTACGGAAACAATGGGCACATTGTGTGGGGAGCTGGAGAGAGGAGACGGGGGAGGTGGTTGGAGAAGGGAGGAGGTGGGGTGAGGTGGGGAGGAGAGGAGAGGAGAGAGATCGGAGGAGGACATGCTGAGGAAAAGGGAAGATGACACAGAAGATGAGGAGGGAGAGAACATGGTGGAATGAAGTTGGGTGTGAGAGAAGTTAAAGAGCAGGAGCATTGGAAGGAAGCGATAGGTCAGTGTGGAGAGGAGTAAAGGGGAGAGGAAAGGAGAGAAGGAAATGGGGGAAGACAGAAAAGGTGAGGGGAGAGGTAAAGAGAAAGAGAAAGAGATCAGATGAAACAATGAGAGGAAGAGGAGGGAATGGAGAAAAAGTTGTTGGTTGGGAAAAAAGTTTAGGATGCAAGGAAGCAATGTGGAGGGAGAGAGGAGCAATAAATCAGGAGAAACAGAGCAGAAAAGTAGGGAAGTTATTGGCTGGAAAAGAGATATACTGTATATATATATATATATATATATATAGGGGGAGAGGGAGAGGTGGAGAGAAGGTGTGAAAAGTTAAAAGTCTTCCCGCTTCACTTGTCATCAATAACATCCACGTTCCCCACAACAGTGCCAAGTGGGAATTTGTGGATCAGTCTCACGTTCAAATTGAAATCTTCGAATACGCTGCAACAGAACAGATGCAGAGAAAGTGGCTTTTTTTTTAGCCAAATATGAGGTGATAGCCCTGACACCTCCGAACAAATGGAAACCTTGATCCAGGACAGTCCATCAAAAATTACTGGACATATTCAGGTCACCCAGTGGTTCATAAACCATGTTATGGGATAATGTAATGGGATGGGATGGCCCAGATGATGTTAATAAGCAAAGATGCTAAATATTAGCTAACTAATCGAGGTATGGGCCTAAATCAGGCTAGTCTTCACAGTAAAAGCAGAACCTCTACAGACCGTTCAGGAACAGACATTCCACTTTCATGTTTCCTGCATCCCTCGTAACTCATTCATCAAAGTGCGGTTTTGAAAAAAATGCTGCACACAGCACAGTCTAGCAATATGGGTGATTTATTTTATATTGCTGAAAATATTTATACGCCTTTAAAAAGTCACGATCATGCGCCCAGATGTTGTGCAATGGAATCGTTCTTCAGTATGATAATGTATGTATAAAGAAGCTCTTAGAAGCTTTGGGATGTTTTGGAAATCTTTAAAGCTAGAGCAAGAATATACCCGCCCGTGAATGCCATGCTGATGAACTGCAACTGAACTCCATTTCTTTGGATAAATAATAACATTAAAATGTTTTTGTCTGTCTTTACAATCCAGTCTGACCTTCATGTGTTTTTTTTTTTCCTTTTTTCTGAGCTCCCAAAGCCAGAAGATGTATTGTTTTCTCCCATAAAAAGAGAAAATCCTAGATTCCATCATGATAATTCCCTGTGAGAACTGCACACCAGTGTGATCGCCTCGAGCTCTTTCATCTAGCAGAGATGCATTGTGTGAACTAAAATAATTCTATCCAGACTTTAACAACACGACTGAGTTGTGGAGAGTCAGTGTCTTATGAAGTTCCCAGAGAAGCGGGAGGGAAACACTGTCCTTTTGGAAATGATGTAGAATGTGGTCAACTCATCTTTTAACTACATCTGGAATATATATCCATATATATCCATTCAATATATATATCATTATAGACTCCCAGATCAGGGAATGACCAGACATCTGCCTGACACACTTACAGTGTTCACTGAAACAGACTAAACTCTCTCTCTCAGTTTGGAATAACATGTCAAACTGAAATTCAGTGTATTCCCCCTAAAGCGTTATTCCTCTCAGGTCTGTATTAACAATAGCAACCAGAAAGGTGAATGATGAATGGTTCAGAGACGGGGAACAGACTCTTGCTCTGTTGAAGTTTATCTAACTTCTGTTCTGGCATCGACATGACTGGAGTCAGCCTGTGCTCAGTAGGTGTTAGAGCCATGTAAGACACACAAAGGACATTCAGACCACAGTACATTCACTCTTTCTTTAACAAAGATACCATTTATTTTTAATTTATGTTCTTAACAGTTATGATATTTATACAGGAAATGAAAAAGAAAATCAAAAAAGGTTTAAGGGGAACCATGTTATGAATAGCTGGAGAGGTAGGTGTGGTGGTCTTGCTGCTGATCTTAGATTAACACTAGATAGACATTTCCTGATCTGACCGCTCCCCCCACCCTCCCACCCCC
>NW_019175132.1:1278032-1312410 GCF_002260705.1 Seriola dumerili
TTACACTAGATAGAAGCTTTCCCTGATCTGACCCCCCCCCCCTCCCACCCCCTCCACCTGGCAGAGTCAGCATCATAAACTGAAGCAGTTTTCAAAGGAACAGGCAAATGATGTGACTCTGCAGGTGGAGGGGGTGGGGGAGGGGGGGGGGGGTCAGATCAGGAAATGCTTCTATCTAGTGTTAATCTAAGATCGCAAGCAGACCACACCCTACCTCTCCAGCTATCATAACATGGGTTCCCCTTAAACCTTTTTGATTTTCTTTTTCATTTCCTGTATAAATATCATAACTTTAAGACATAAATTAAATAAATGGTACTTTGTTTAAGAAAAGAGTGAATGTATTGTGGTCTGAAATGTCCTTTGTGTTGTCTTACCATGGTCTAACACCCTACTGAGACAGGCTGACTCCAGTCATGTCGATGCCAGAACAGAAGTTAGATAAACTTCAACAGAGCAGAGTCTGTCCCCGTCTCTGAACCATTCATCATTCACCTTTCTGGTTGCTATTGTTAATACAGACCTGAGGGAATAACGCTTTAGGGGAATAACACTGAATTTCAGTTTGACATGTTATTCCAAAACTGAGAGAGAGAGTTTAGTCTGTTTCAGTGAAACACTGTAAGTGTGTCAGGCAGATGTCTGGTCATTCCCTGATCTGGGAGTCTATTATGATATATATATTGGAATGGATATATATGGATATATATTCCACAGATTAGAAAAGATGAGTTTGACCACATTCTACATCATGTTTCCAAAGACAGTGTTTTCCTCCCGCTTCTCTGGAACTCATAAGACACTGACTCTCCACAACTCAGTCGTGTGTTAAAGTCTGGAATAGAATTATTTTAGTTACACACAATGTCTCTGCTAGATGAAAGAGCTCGAGGCGATCACACTGGTGTGCGTTTCACAGGGAATTATCATGATGAAATCTAGGATTTTTCTCTTTTATGGAGAAAACAATACATCTTCTGGCTTTGGAGCTCAGAAAAAAGGAAAAAAAAAAACAGCATGAAGGTCAGCTGGATTGTAAAGTACAGACAAAAACATTTTTAATGTTTTATTTATCCAAGAAATGGAGTTCAGTTGCAGTTCATCAGCATGGCATCACAGGGTATATTCTTGGCTCTAGCTTTAAAGATCTTCAAAACATCCCAAAGCTTCTAAGAAGCTTCTTATACATACATTATCATACTGAAGAACGATTCCATTGCACACATCTGGGCCATGATCGTGACTTTAAAGCGTATAAATATTTTCAGCAATATAAAATAAATCACCCATATTGCAGATGTTGTGCTGTGCAGCATTTTTTCAAACCGCACTTTGAATGAATGAGTTAGCGAGGGATGCAGGAAACATGAAAGTGGAAGTCTGTTCCTGTAACGGTCTGTAGAGTCTGCTTTACTGTGAAACTAGCCTGATTTAGGCCCATACCTCAGATTAGTTAGGCTAATATTTAGCATCTTTGTGCTTATTTACAATCATCTGGCCATCCCATCCCATTACATATCCCATAACATGGTTTATGAACCACTGGGTGACTGAAGATTCCAGTTATTTTTGATGGATGTCCTGGATCAAGGTTTTCCATTTGTTCGGAAGGTGTCAGGGCTATCACCTCATATTGGCTAAAAAAAAAGCCCAACTTTCTCTGCATCTGTTTCTGTTGCAGCGTATCGAAGATTTCAATTTTGAACGTGAGACTGATCCACAAATTTCCCACTTGGCACTGTTTGTGGGAACGTGGAATGTTATGTATGACAAGTGAAGCGGGGAAGACCTTTTTAACTTTCACCTTCTCCACCTCTCCTCTCCCCTATATATATATATATATTATATATACAGTATATCTCTTTTCCAGCCATAACTTCCCTACTTTTCTGCTCTGTTTCTCCTGATTTATTGCTCCTCTCTCCCTCCACATTGCTTCCTTGCATCCTAACTTTTTTCCCAACCAACAACTTTTTCTCCATTCCCTCCTTTTCTTCCTCTCATTTTTCATCTGATCTCTTCTCTCCCCACCCCCTCCACCTGCAGAGTCACATCATTTGCCTGTTCCTTTGAAAACTGCTTCAGTTTTATGATGTGACATAATGGTTGAAATTTGATTATGTTAAAGCACTTGACACTTAAATACTTATAGGTTAGAGAAGCATCGTGGTTTGGGTTAAATTTACCTCTTCGTTAAGGTTAGGGGCCGTTTGTCGTCATGGTTACAGTGATACCCATATGATTACGGTCAGGGAATGACTGCAGGTGAAATGGGAAGGGAACATGCCTCCCTCCCCCCTGACCCCTGAATCGCCCCGACCCTCTACAATAATGTTTCCTCTTTTAAAGGGGCCTCGTCACTTCGATGTAAACGTGCTGTGTGTTGTTTCCTTTTTCTTCGGAGGACAGTCCTCAGATATTTGCTGCTCTTGTCCATCCGTTTGTCCACCTGTCCGGCCATCTCTTTCAAGGGCAAAACTTCCCAGGTTTTGAGCAGCATATCTCAACAACTGGCCACGGTGGTTTACCACCACAGTTCTAAAATCTAAAAGATGGATTGCCATCACATGAACCTTTCCATTTTGGGCACTCCAGCTCTCTTAAATCCAAAATGTCAACGATATTTTTTCTTCTTTCACCTCATCTTCAGGATTGCTTTTTTTTTTTTTTATCAACATGCATCATGAGGTGCAAACGAATGCTGCGTTTTCAAGCAGCTGGTGTTGTTGTTGAGTCTCAGTTTCAACAGCTGAGGGACGTAGGAATATCTCATTGTGTAAGGGTGTGTCATTTCATGTTTATTTAGCTCATTTGCCAACAACTCTTAAAGTGTGTATGAAGTGAGAGAAACACTACAATAATAGGTGTGTGTGTGTGTGTGTGTGTGTGTGTGTGTGCGTGTGTGTGTGTGTGTGTGTGTGTGTGTGTGTGCGTGTGTGTGTGTGTGTGTGTGTGTGTGTGTGTGCGTGTGTGTGTGTGTGTGTGTGTGTGTGTGTGTGTTAATGAGCTGTATGTTATGAACATACGGATGCAGCCCTGGTGCTGATGCTTGAGTTATGACCTCATTTGTATGGATTCCAGGGTGGTCCTTTCATAGCCTGTTAGACACTTCCACACACACACACACACAGAAGACACACTTTCTCCTCCCTCTCCGCACAGCCAGACTTTGTCACACATTAATAACAAGCATGAAGAGAGTGTGTGGACACACACTCAGGCACAGCGAGCATTTTGTTCTCTGTCTTTAACACCCAGGGTTCGAGACATTGACAACACACACTCCCGAACTTTCCCTCTCTCACTCACACACACACACTGAAATGCTTCAACAAAGTAGTAACTCAAACTTTCTCTGGTGTAGCACAGATACACACACCCAGGTGCGGGAACACAGAAATCTAAAATCCCCTCTTTCTGTGTCCTCTCTCTTGCTCAATCTTTCCCTTTTTACGAGACCCACCCACCGCCTGTCGGGAGCAAACACACACACACACACACATACACAATGACAGGATCTCTGTCTGCAGGCTCTGAGGGTCTGATGAAAGTGTTGGGAATGTGTACTGAGAGGCCACTGACACTTCCTCCACTTTCTAGTACTGACGACTCGTCTCAGGCATCTAATGCCGCGGTGAGTGTTCCCTCCAGACGTTTAATGGTCATAAGACTCAGATGACAAGCAGAATGGATGGGCTTTCATCTGCTGTAGTAGTTGTCATAGCTGCGGGCCCCTCACTCAGCTGCTCCCTTCACTGCCTCTAATGTCCCACTAATTAAAAGCTTCAAAATGACGCGCAGTTTTGGATGATGTCCTCAGTCGTCCAGGTCATGGTTTTTCTAAGTGCGAAACGAAGGCCACTGGACTTGGTTGAGGTTCTTGAAGACTTTTCAGCTCACATTCAAAAGTCCCAGGCTACCACCACACAAGTACATTGTAGTTTTAAAACGCACATCTCTTTTGTTACGTTTACGTCTGGTGTCCGCACTACTCCAGAGCTTTGGGGTGCCTAAAACGGAGACTTTTGGAAACGCTGCTGACCCCGTTTCAGTTTGAAAACTCTGGCGTTGTGTTGTAGTCTAGACGGACAAAAACCTTTGGAGACCTTTGGAAAAAATGACATCCACGGTTGCTCCCTGGTTGGGTCGTATCAGCCTCGACTACCAGTGGTGAATGGCAACATGGATAACAAATTACAAGCGTTACTGACCTTGTTGTCTTTGCTGTAGCAGCTGTTGTGTGAGTTAAATTCTGCATTTTAACCCGACAGCTGTCTTTGCTGTTCCTCATTCGTATTGTACGTAACATTGGGCACGATCGTACTAATGCAGAGAAAACAATCTGCTTCCTGTTTACACCGGCTCGCACATGCCCAGCGTATGTGTATGATCATGTATGTATGCGTTTTCAGGTGTGTTAGTGTGGACTGAGATGCTTTACTGTGCATCGTGACAAATTATTCTGGACCTCGCTTCATGCACAGATTTGTTCCAAGTTTCTTCTGAAGTTGCTGTGAGATGACTCTTCAGCAGTCTGACTCAGACAAATCAAGTGGGTTTTTCCAAAGTTACAGTCTTGTTAGTAAAGAGTTCCTTCTTTGTGTCTCATATTAACTTCAGATAAACTTTGGATTGCTACTGTCGAGTTTGTCCCCCATCACTTCCTTTGGAAGCACTTTAGGACATGATCTCTGACGGGGCAATAAATACAGGAGCAATGATTACAGCAAACTAAACCTGTTTCAAAGTACATACAGTGTGAGCACTCCTATTCTGCTGTTCAGAGAGAGACTTGAAAAATTGTGAACATGTTTTGGAATGAGGCTTAATAATTTGAGTGGTTAAAATGATGGACTCAGGTCCTAAGTCAAATATAAACAAATGGTAAAACATGTAATGGAAAAATATGGCCCTATTATAATGATTACTGGCCAGCGGCTGTCTCGTAGAAATCAATCTGGTAGATACATCTGGCTTGTCTGAAGCAGTACAGTATTAGCAATGATTCAATATAGCTAATACAATGTACCACTGCTATTTCAGTGAATGAAATAACATTTTACAGCCACTCCAAGCAAACACGGCTGCAGATGGAGCACCATATCTGCCCCCCTCAGGAAATTGAAGATATAAACAGAGTCCAGAAAACCGTTTATTTAATTGATTAGGGTTTCCTTTATTCTATCACTGGGCTAATACACACCCGTTTTGGCTGAGGAATATAAGGATCTGGCACACTGCCAACACTGGGAGCCAGCCTGCTGTACAGTTGATGGGCACTGTAGTTGCTTTTGGCTTGGATTAAGATTAAAAATGGGCTAAATATAGAATTTATAGCACAGTGTGCTATGGAACAAAAGCCCAGTGAGGAACTAAATTATGGGTTATAGCTATCCGCAAAACTAACCCTCTGCATTATGTAACATGTCTCGTAAATTACAGCTATCAAAACAGTATATTACCAATGAGATTTAGTGGTCCTTTGCAGTTGGGGTGCAGGAGTTGAAAAATATTTTTTGACAATCTTCAGCTTTCATACAGTAGCTTTCAACACCGCCTCATGTCCCGGGAGGATCCCTTATTTTTCATGTGAATATTTGAGAGGTGAAGGTGGTGAACGTTTCAAATTAGTCCAAGAGGGAAAAAAAAAAAAAAACTCTCTCATGTCTTCATGTTTGCAGTTTAGTTTTGGCAGAGTAGGGATTTTAACTGTGTCACTGCAGAGTTAAAAGACGGTTTAAAGGATTGGAGCAGTCATATTAGAAGGTAAATCAGAAGAAAAGGATTTCCACAAAAACACTGGCCTTTGACCCAGAACCTCTAATACCCGTTCTTTCATTCCTCGTCCCCTTCTTGTTTCTTCAGTTGCTTCCCCCCCTTCTCTCTCTTTGTCTCTAGATCACTTACTCACACACAACTTCACACACAACTTCACACACATACACACACAAACACACACACACACACACACACACACACACACACACACACACACACTCTCTACTCTAGCCCTGAGGTCCTGTTTCCGGTCTGGGGTGTATGAGAGAGAAGAGCCAGCATCTGTGTGGGATTGGAGCTTATTACACACACACACACACACACACACACACACACACACACACACACACACACACACACACACACACACACACACACAGTCTTCCTGTTAGCATTGTTTGTGTTTGTGAGTTGACTTGTAAGCATCATGTTGCTGCTGTTGCTGCTTAGTTTTCCCAGTTTCCTCTGTTGTGTTTTTTTAACACACACACCGACACAGTTGCTCACACATAGTAAGAAAGGATACAGACATACAAACATATACACACCAACTTTGTGTAGTGTTGCTGTAAACTGTGATTTGTAGATAATACAGGTTGTGTCTCTAACAGGCCTTTTTAGACCTTTTGCTCTTATAAAGCTGCTGTTCTTGTCTTAATGAAGGCTTTCCGTATGTGAAATATTCAGGGCACCACACACACATACAGACACACACACACACACACACGCACGAATGACTAATGATCAAGTTGAGTCTAATTCCAAGGGGGATTTTTGTTTTTTCATGTTTCACAAACCAGCTTAAGTCCATGTTTCCTAAAGCACTGATTTGTGTCGAACATTATGAAAGAGGAATATATGCATTTTCCTGAAAAAGAGATTAGCTCATTCTTAACTAAAGGATAAAATGTACACAGGAGAGGGAACACAGAGGTCATTCTGTTTAATACAGAGACAGATTTTGTTTGAGTTTCCCAAATACATGTAATTACATAGTTAAAATACAATTTTGTAAAAGGTACTTTAAGTACACCTTTTGCCATAAAATAGGCATTTTATTGCTGACAGTGAAAGACAGATTCTCACACTGTAATGCACAAATGTGCCTGTACTTACACACACACACACACACACACACAGAGGAAAGATCACCTTTGCTGATATCAGGACAATTCCTGAGAAAATCCCAGAGCACCACAATCTCTTTGGGTTTTCCATTTCATTTACACAGTAATGCAATCATATTGAAATTCTCACGCACTGTAAAGCACTTTGACTGAACTATCTGGTCAGTGCCTTTTTCCATTTCTCATTTTTATCTGATTTTTATGATCTTGTAAACATCACAAATTTGGCTTGTACATATTCACTTGAGGAAAACAAGAATCTATGGGTTGACTTGTATTGTTTTGAGATAGTGAGCAATAATGCATTTGAACAATAAACCTTGCTCTTTAAATAAAATCTCCAGCTGCATGCACCAACAGGGGCTTACAGGAGGAGGAACTCTGCTCATGTGGGAACATCACAAGTCCCAATCCTTGTTAATGTTATGTATTTTCTCCTTTCAGAAAGCACCACTGCCACCATGGATGAGGAACAGTGCTACTACAATGAGACCATCGCCTTCTTCTACAACCGCAGCGGCAAGCACCTTGCTTCTGACTGGAACACCGTCAGCAGGCTGGTGATGGGCCTGGGCATCACTGTGTGCATCTTCATCATGCTCGCCAACCTCCTGGTGATGATCGCCATCTACGTCAACAGGAGATTCCACTTCCCCATCTACTACCTGATGGCCAACCTGGCAGCTGCTGACTTCTTTGCTGGACTGGCCTACTTCTACTTGATGTTCAACACGGGACCAAACACGAGGCGTCTGACTGTTTCCACGTGGCTGCTCCGCCAAGGCCTAATTGACACCAGCCTGACGGCGTCTGTGGCCAACTTGCTTGCCATCGCCATCGAGCGCCACATCACCGTGTTCCGCATGCAGCTACACACACGTATGAGCAACCGACGTGTGGTTGTGGTGATTGTCATAATCTGGACCATGTCCATAGTAATGGGGGCCATCCCCAGTGTGGGCTGGAACTGTATCTGTAGTATTAGTACTTGTTCCAACATGGCACCGCTTTACAGCAACTCCTACCTGGTCTTCTGGGCAGTGTTTAACCTGGTGACGTTTGTTGTCATGGTGACGCTGTATGCCCACATCTTTGTGTATGTGCGGCAGAGGACCATGAGGATGTCACGGCACAGCTCTGGACCACGGCGTAACCGAGATACCATGATGTCTCTGCTGAAAACCGTGGTGATTGTGTTGGGTAAGGAAGAGACATAATGTGTCCTGTCTGTCTGTCTGTCTGTCTGTCTGTCTGTCTATCTATCTATCTATCTATCTATCTATCTATCTATCTATCTATCTATCTATCTATCTATCTATCTATCTATCTATCTTATTGCATTATAGCTACCCACATGTCTAGATAGTTGTCTATATGTCTTGCTTTTAAGCTATCGATAACTGTCTAGCTGTTTATTGCTATGTACTTATCTATCTGAACATTTATGCTGCCTCTATCTCTATCCAGGAGGTGGGAAAGGCTGAGAGCTTATGGGCATGTTGAGTTACATGTATAATTGTTTTTGTGCTTTAAACTACACAAATCAAAAGCGTAATGGATGGAAAATGTTCATTAACGCAAGATGGATACTTCCTGGTTAGCTCAGAGTGCATAAGTGGCTGTTAGCTCCAGCTGTCCGGCCATAGCCATGGATAAGGCTGTGGATGGTTTTGCATTAAAACTGCAATAACAAAAAAAGGCAACAGCGTTTTTCATTTTTCCATAAAACCATGCCTCTGTGCTCCTCTTGTGCAGTAAACAGCAGGATTTTCATGCTAATGTTACTTTTTTAACGGTTTTAAATACTAAATGTTACGTGAAAGGGGGCAACTGTGCTTTTCACCTGTGCTGCAGGTTGACATTTTGGAACACTCACTGTTCATTGTTTGCTACCCGTGGAGCTATCTTTGTCTTGCTTGTGTCAGCAATGACCACTGCTACTAGCTTCCATTTCTTTTTGGGATATGAGTCATTTTAGCTTGCCAGAGCTAACATACTGTATGTCTATCAAAGGTGGCAGGTGTAAAAAAAAATTGCAAACACATTTACCTCTAAACAGTAATTTTACTGGTTTTGAGAAAAATGCTATCTTGACATTGTGGCTACGAGTTTTCTACCCACCTGCTATGAAAGCATCTTTGCTTGTTTTTTAAATGGGTGACCCATCTATCTGTGAAGCAGTGAGTGCGATATCTGAAGTCATCAGCAGCAACAGAACAATGAATCTGTTCATGGGTCTCTAGAGTCCAAGCACTGTGTCTGCCTAGCACGACTGCAAGCCTCACATACATCATCTCATCCTGTTCTCTGCAAACTACATTAATTTGATGTGATTCTGCCTGAGCAGTTTATGATGCAGGGCTGTTCAGTGCGTCATGAATATGTTCTGTTATATTTATGACTGAAGGCACCATTGCATCTCTGTTATGTTTCATTTTGCTGATGCCTAATAGACACATATGAGTATAGAAGATACAGTTGTTCCAGCTGAAGAGGTGGAATAGATAGATTGCTGTCATAGCACTTAGATATGATTTGTTAATTACAATGTGGAAGATCATGAAAGGTAAAACTCCAAAGCTCACTTAAATGCAATGCTAAACATGCCATACAACATTTTATTAGAACTGTTATAGTATAGTTTTTACTCCATTTCTCACTAAAAGCAAAATCACTTCCTTTATTTCTAGCAGAAAATGAAAGTGGAAATTGTTTTCAGTCTTGACAAAGACCTAATTTGGTGGAAAATCATTTGAAGAGCATTTAAAAAAGGTTTAGAGGAAAGTGAGAGCAAACCATTCTGTCTTGGCTTGTTCATGATAGCACTGTATAAATATTATTATCAGATTTCAGTTGAACTTAAACTGATAACTGGGGAAAAAAAGATTGATATCAGCCTCCTAACTCTGTTCATCATTTACACTTCTAATGTGGGAATTATAAACAAGCCCCAACATGTCACTTTTTCTTGCCAGTGTCAAGAATTCTGAAATATTCCCAGCCAATCCACACGTTTTCATAATCCAGGATCATCCTTCAATGTAGTATTGTAGTGGGGTTTTTTTTGTTTTGTTTTTTCGCCAGTTAATACATTAATGCGATAGTAACAGCGTCTGTTTTAACTTCAAGCTGAGCTGTGTGTGTAGTTCGACTAAGCGTTTGGTAGAGATATGTTTCCCACTTCGCAAGTCTCCAGGCAACTTCACTGGTATGTGATGAATAGAAGCATTGCTTCGGACTGACTAAAACACAGTAGCAGACTAACTTCGCTGTGTGTAATGTTAAGTTTTAACTGTGGGAAAAGGACTTCTTAGTGCCTGGAAGCAGGAAGTGTTGGTCCTAGACAAAACATACCAAAGGATTCCATGTGATTTGTCTCCTATGTGCTGTGTTATCTCATCCTGTTGCCTTTGTTGTCTTTACTCCACACTTAATTTAAATCAGTGGACAGCAGAATGTGGTCTGCAGTTTGTATAAAACTGAAGAACGTACATTTTCTGCTGCTCAGAGATGCTTTGTCTGTTTGTACTTATTTAACCTAATCCAAACCCTAATCTGCATTAACAACACAATGTCACACTTCCACTGTATTTCTCCAGCGTTTTATGGTTAAGTCCAATCGTGTCATTGCAGCTGTTCCTGCCTTGTTGGAATCATTGTTCCGACAGAGAAAAGCCTCATCCCAAAGCAGCGGAAATTATCTATCTCAATCTATTTAAATAGTTTCGCAATATCAGGTTCTGCCAGTAAAAGTCTGCCTTGTCCTCAGTGACATGACCGTCTAAGCTTATAAAGCATTTACAAATGTTTTACTGAAACATTTAGTGACTGTGATTAAAGGAAAGTTTTAGAATCAAAGCATTGGTTCATTGATTACTGAGGGACATGTTTCGCATATTCGCTACATTATATCAGCTTTGTTTGAATGTGTAGCAGTCAAGAAAACATCATGATGTGTTCTCACTGAGCTATAAAGGCAGGTGAAGGGATAGTTTCTTTGCCATTGGTAAGAACAGTTTTACTATTCTTATTACAGCACAACAAATCTCGCTATTATTATTTCGAATCATTGTTGTTTCAGATTCCTGAACAAATCACATTTGTTTCTTTTTATTGATGCCAGGCCCATACTGGGAAAGTGTGTCTTTTGAGTGAGGGTATAATGTGTTTTAGTTCAGTCTGGAATCCACTGCTGTTTCAGAATGAGGTCATTTCTAAGCACTGAGGAGGATATTAAATACCACATTTTTTGTTGCACTGATAGAAGGGAGGTACTTTCAGTCCAATCACTTGCATCCCTTGGACACTTCTTTTCCCATTTTTTTAAAAAGAAAAATCCCTCTTTATCTGTTCCTTTGTTACTCTGGCCAATGTAAAACAAAAAAGGCATTTTGTTTCCAGTGAGGTTAAACCTGCCATTGAGTTCTGGGTTTTGATTATGTTTCTCTACTTAGGGAAAGGTTGAGATGAGTTCAGCCTTTGCTGTTTGACCAGAAAGTAAATCCCACAGCAATACCCTTTCCAGCTCTCCCCATCTGCTGACCAGATGATGATAGCTGCTCCCCTGCTGCCTACTGTCCTCTCCACTTGTCCCTCTCAGGATGCTGTAAACCCAGCTATGGGTGATTTCTTCCCAGAAGAACAGGATGAGGTTTTGGGGGGAAAAAAGTTGGTTACACCCACTTGCACGCTTACGTACGCACACACATAGACTGTCTCTCATTCATATGAATCCCCAGGCTTAATAAAGAACAGTGGGATAAAAGGTTGGCTCTATTCACATAAACTCTGATTGGACCAGACCACAATCTGGCTTTTACTTTATTTGTTTTCTCAAAGATAATAGAGATAAGGACACAAACACACACACACACACACACACACACACACACACACACACACATATATACAAAACCTCCTGCCAATGCCTTAAAGGTATCCTGTGGAGGTTTTTGACCACTAGTAGCGCTATGGACCAAACTTTTTACAAGTGGGTCCCCATTTTATGAGTTATTGTGCACAAAAATACACAGTCCTACTGATATACAGTCAGGGGTACTGAACCAAGAATAGCAACAAGACGCCATAGTGAGATTTATTTATTTTTATTTACACTGTGGCCCCTATTTTAACAATCTAAAGCACATGGAGCATGTAGATTTAGGGTGTGTCCAAATCAACTTTTGTTAGTTAAACAGCAGTGCCAGGCGCATGGTTCAAAAGGGTTGCACTTAGTCTCTAAATTAATTATGAGTGTGTTTTGGGCATAATATTCAATAAACCAATTAGAGTGCTGTCTCCTATTCCCTTTAAAAGCCAGGTGCACCTGCACCTTGGCAGATTGCTCTGTTGATGGTGGATTTGCTGGGTAGTAAGAAAGAATGCTTCTCTGCAGTCCACAGCAACAACAGGATTCCACCAAACAGGCCCGGGCGCAACGCTGCCTTTTGCACCCTCAGTGATAGAAATAAATCAGGATGCACCCTTGAAATAACAGGGAAATACTGCACCATTGACTGCAGACCGGGTTTTTGTTAGTAAATCGCGCAATCACTTTCTGCTGCCTCAAGATAGTAATGCGCCAACAATGCTAAAACCACACCTCATTTCAAGACCAACACACCCATGGGCGCTCAGATGGGCACAAATGTATTTGCTATTTAAACAATGCGGGCCCTGGATGGGAAAATGACAACTGCATTGGTCTGAAACCGGCAAAGACACTTGCGTTGCACTGGGTGTATATTTGCACCCAGTGTTTCAGTTCTGCAAGAGAAAAGGGAGAAAACCTTTCCCACTACAACTATTCAAATAAATCAGCCAAGACAGCCAATTTCAGTCTATTGCAGATATATATATATCAGTATCGGTGTATACGATGACTGATGAGTAACAAGAAATTGCAGTACAGATTTTCCATTACATAGTTTGTCAAAAAAGAACAGCACACAACTGCTTTCCTCAACTTTTCAATGGGGAGCTTCCAGAACTGTCTCGCATACAGTGGATATAGTGGATGAGACTAGTTGTATGGTGCTACTCCTTGTAATTCAATAATGTGGAAAAATCTCCACTTAGTAAAACACTTGTGTTATAACTGCTATTTATTTTGTGGAATACTGATTCTGACTTGAAGTAAATATTGTTGCATTTAGGTGTTGTTGCTATTTATTCATCTACCAAAAACTGTGAGCTGAAACCTACACAATAACTAACTGACACCGGTCTGATGTGAAAACATCTTCCAGATCATAGACATCCTCGCTAGCTTTCAGCCACTTGTTCTTCAATACTAAAAAAAAAATGTTTGAATGACACCAACAGAGATTCTCTTCATCACTGTTTAATGAGTCAACAGCTCTGTTAAATTGACCATGACCCTTGTGTGTGTGTGTGTGTGTGTGTGTGTGTTTGTGTCTGTGTGTCAGGTGTTGGCTCATGTTGGGGGCATCTGTGGATGATTTGATTATCTTAAAGCCCTTGGTGTTGCATGTGGTTGCATCCTCAGACAGTGCGGAGCGCCAAGACATACCATCCGCCAAACACATGCAAACAGATGGCCTTACACTGACTTACACTTGTTTCTAAATCACTGTGCATAACCATTCAATGTTAAACCCAACCAGCCACTGATATTCATATCTAGATTTCAAAGTGGGAATGGCAACTAATAGTTACACGCCCCCACACATACACACACACATTTCCATCACTCTGCTGCTACAGTGCATGTGTGTCTTTTGGCTGACTGGTAGCAGAACCAATCAGAGCCAACTACAAGCCAAACCCTCCAATTTGCTGTCAGCGTGGAAACATGATTGGTATGCAGCTTACAATGTCACCTGTTCTCTGTGTGTTTGAGAGTGTGTGTGTGTGTGTGTGTGTGTGTGTGTGTGTGTGTGTGTGTGTGTGTGTGTGTGTGTGTAAAGCACTTAATGCAGGAAATTGCTGTTCATAGTGCAGCTTTTCTAATCACTCACAATGGCAGCATCTGTCCTCATGACTCCTGTTTCAGCAGCATCAGTTGTCACTTTCTGGCAAACCCCTTCAATATCCTTAAACATGTATCAATGAATGCTAATGAAGCATTATCTAGATCAACTCTGTTAGGATCAGAAACTGCTCTGGAAAGGAATTTGAGTTTGAGTTTGAGTGCGTGTATGTGTGCGTGCGTGCGTGCGTGCGTGTGTGTGTGCATGTGCGTATGTGTGTGTGTGTATGTCGGCAGAGGTGTAGTGTACCAGAGTGACGTGTGCGCCTGGTTAAGAGGATTTCTTTGACACCTGTGGTTACCATGGTAACAGCAAATGCAGTTTAATGCTACAGCAAACACTGCTCATTGAGCAACTGCAACATCAGAAATACAACAGAGGAACAACTGCTGTGTGTACTGTGTGTAACAGTGCAGCCAAGCAAACTTATGTTGTTTTTAATAAAGATGTTAGTCAAAAATAATTGCGACCACCATCTGATTTCATGCTGAACACGGCGCAAATAGTTCCCACCCATCAGCAGGGCACTGTCAGTTGTATGCGGTCTGTCACTTGCAGGTCTTCATCTAACAGCTCACTGCGGCCACTCCTTCTTGTTCCATTACTCCTTGATGATGAAAATGTCTTGTTTTGTAGAGGCACACAGGAAACACACTCATGTTTCACTCAAATAAATGAGATACAATTACAAACAGTGATGCTCGATTACATGCATCATTGTTTCCTATGAATCCTTTGTGTGTACATAGGCATTTTGAATCCAGCAGGGTAAAGGCAGATTCCACCACTAACAATGAAAACTACAATGTAGAGAGGTAGTTACAGAATGTAAATGCGGGTATTGCTGAAAAAAATGCTGTGGATTTTGAGTTCGTAAAATTCTTAAGGATCTCCCTATCTGCAGCATATATATACTATATATATATATATATATATATTCATTCATTATAGTTCAGTGCAGTTTATATATCAGTTTATGTATTTCAAAATGTATTTTTAAAAATATGTTTTAGCCTTATTTGTGATATTGTATAATTTCCATCGCCATATATATTTTAGTCTTTTAAGGGGCTATTTGTATATTTTCTTTGCCGCGAAACGTGGTTTCTTGCCGGGAGCTGGTAGTGGTGATTGTCACTCGGCCACTATTATGTTTACATGACAAGAGGTTATAATACGTCCTTTGAGTAGTGCTACATCTTCAGGGCACATTGGAGGCTCCAGTTGCTATCGGAGGGTGACGAGACGGGCTGGGGCTAGCTGGTTAGCGTGCTAACTTCAGTAGAAGAAAAGACATGATAGAGACAAGAGTTAACATTGGAGGTGCTTTCCTCCGCTGGAGACAGCTCTCCATTGATGAGGGAAAGTGAAGTAAAGGAGTTAAGTTTGATGCTGAACTCGAGACGTTTCTTCTAGACTGATAAGTAAACAGCTGTTAATGCTAATGCTGGCTATGTAGCAATAGAGAAACTTACAAATAGCCCTTTTAAATAAAAACAAATTTTTAGCAATCCTAAAACTAAAAGCGGCTGTGTTTATGTTATGAGGTTGTGTTAAAAAACAAAATTGATTGTTATCAGATTGGTGTATGTGGACCAGGTGACTGTTTCCAATGCATTCTGGGACAGAATGACAAGACGTTTCTAATCAGAAAACATCTGCATTCATAGCTTGAAGTAACAGAATCTGGTGGCACCAAACAGCTTGCAGAAGAAAAAAGTTTTTGCCATATGTCAGACAACTTTGTCAACAAAACAGTTGCAGAATAGGACCAGACTGGTATTATTTTAGAGTTGAATCAAATAAAAAAGAGGGACCAAAGTAACTATTTAAATCAGATGCAGTTTCGGGAAATTAGATTTAGAAGTTGGTGGTGACTGGCATGACTGTGGCTAACAATCTGGCTTTGATATAAACCATAACAGAACATTACAGTGCTGGTGTGCATTGTTTTTACTGTCTCCGTTTTTGTTTTAATTTCCAAAACAGTGAGAAAAAAAGACACAAGTAAGGTATAAACACTATAATCGCAGCACCTGGAAGTGAGTCATTGCTCCTGACCAACAACTCTGTAGATATATGATTGGCTTCTTGTACTAGTAGAGCAAAAAAAGAAAAAAAACTCATTAGTGCCATTTCAAAGAACTCACTACTTCCAGTCAAAAGCGCATTTCTCTGACCATTAGATCACTGTGACATCACCACCACACTCCATCACTGTACACCACAAGCCTCTTTATCAATAACTAAATACTCTGCTACTGAATGCGAACTCTTATCTAATCTTCAGTGTGTGTGTGTGTGTGTGTGTGTGTGTGTATGGAAGTGGTGATTGTGGAAATTGGAGTAGAGGACAAAGGAATCCCTCTGTGGACAACTGGGAAGCCATTGGGCCATTTCAGAAACATACATAATGGTATCTTTCTGCTAACTTATTCTCGTTGGATCGTGGTCACAACCACATATGATGGTTGGGTTAGAAAAAGCATAGAAAGAGATAAACTTAGGGAGAAATATAGGAGAGGGGTGAAGTTGAGGGACAGACAGGTTGCAAAAAGTTGAGAAAAGAAACGAAAGACAAAAATGAAGTATGACTTTAAAAAAAATGAGAGGATATCTAAAGGGAGAGAGGGAGAGGGACCGGAAACCAGAAAGGGATGGAGAGAGATGCAGATAGAGAGATTAATGGGAAAAAGGGGAGTGAGACGTAAGGAAGAATGTGAACAGTAATTTAATATTGGGTGTTTATTCATTTTTAAGGGCCAGAGAGAATTGCACATTAGTGGAAACCTAAGCTGGTGAGAAGACATGTGAGAAATAATACTTGACATGAAAATCCAAGATAGCCGAAAGTGAAGCTCTGTAATGAGTAAAGTATGTTACTACATGTGGAAAACATCAGCTCAATGTAGAGACGCTCAGAGGTGTGAGACGCAGCTTTATAAGGATCAGAGGCTTAAAGTGAAATTCAGGAGGTTTTGAAGCTGAACTTGATATACAGAAATTTTGACCATTTTTGATAAAAGTTATTTTAAAAGATTTCAGTACATTTTGGTAAGCAAATTGCAGATTTGATTGTTTTTGTGTGTGGAAGTTATGTTGACTTTGTGTTACCCTGGCTGTCCTCACCAAAGAAACAACAGTATCTGCTGTTTATCCAAACATTTAAAACATCCATCCATCCATTTTCTACCGCTTATCCTCTAGTAGGGACGCGAGGGGGCTGGAGCCTATCCCAGCATCCTTTCGGGCGAGAGGCGGGGTACACCCTGGACAGGTCGCCAGTCCATTGCAGGGCACACAGAGACAAACAACCATTCACTCTCACATTCATACCTATGGTCAATTCGGAGTAACCAATTAGCCTAGTGTGGGAGGAAGCCGGAGTACCCGGAGAGAACCCACACAAGCACGGGGAGAACATGCAAACTCCACACAGAAAGACCCCGCGCCCGAGCCAGGACTCGAACCCGGAACCTTCTTGCTGTGAGGCGACAGCGCTAACCACTGCACCACATTTAAAACAACCAGTATTAATATAACAGAAATCGTCTGGTCATTCGTCAATCATTCAGATGATTTTTTACCCTCAGAAGTGAAAGTGCAAGTGGTATGACTTTGCAAAACCCCTAGAGGGGAGGTTGGGGCAGAGTCCTGCACTAGTCCACCTTTGCCAAACTCTAACTGGCGCACACCCACTCAGCAGTGGACCCATTTCATTAACCGATATGTTCTTAAAATACAATCTGGACTTTAACATCCGCAACCCGACCTGTGCCTGCAGTCACATAGACTCAGAGATGGCTTCTGGCGTCAGGAGTACAGTCAAAAGCTTGGGGTTCCAGGTGATATAGAGGCAAACTATGGCTTTGAAAAAAAATCAATTTTAAAATCGATTTTAAAAAGAAAAAAAAAAGTGCCTACCTGCTGTAGGACTCTGTGAATGGATGGACCTAATAGCTTTAACAGCTGTTTCCTTACCACTGTAGAAGAAATGAGTTCAGCATCAAACTTCATTCATTTACAACAGCTGTCTCCTGAAGTGCAAAGCAACGTCAATGTTTACTCTTGTCTCTATCACGCCTTTTCTTTTATGGAAGTTAGAATGCTAACCAGCGAGCTCCCCAGCCCGTCTCATCACTCTCCGATAGCATCTCACTGGCGTCATGTAAATGCAATGATGGCTGAAGCTCTTGTCAGGCACCACCCGCCGCAAGAAACCATTTTTGGAGCCAGTGAAAACTTACAAAAAGCCCCTTTAACAAATATGTTTCTTGTCATGTTCACAATACATGAATGTAAGCTTTGGAAGTGACAGTTCTTGTTAGTGGTTTATGGTGAAAAACAAACAAAAAAAATCAAATCAAAAGAATAAATAATCACTAATGTAACTTTAACAACATAGACATGGATGCCATAATGTTCACAGTGATGGATTACCTTTCCTGAGCTTGTTTCAGATCTCTGCAAGTTGGTTTGGTGGCAGCCTAAAATGTGTACAATCAAAAAAACATGTCATTTCTAGTTAAAAGGGCTAAACACGCCCAACCACCAGCATGATCCTTTAAGCCATTTAACCTCATATTACTGTAATTCTGTGCCGTGCTACATGTGACTGAGGGTAACAGAACAAGCTGCTTTCAATGGAAAATTTTAGACAATGCGTCACTGATGCTGAAAAACAATGTCATAAACATCTTCATGACAAACGGGAAAAAACATGACATCTCAGCAATTAGAGCGAAGCCTTTCTCGACATATATGATGTAAGATCATAAAGAATCCATGTTTCCTAACCTGAGGGAGGGGGTGGTGTACAGAGACAGAGAAAAAAAGAGACCAAAAAATCTTTCTCATAATATTGATTGTAATGTTGACTGTAAGGCTAAGCATGCTGGGAAGGAGTGGACAGTTTTTGTGAGTATTTTCTCAACACCGCCCAAATGTTCTGAGTGTGTTGGAGTGCGCTCCTCCATCTGTCTGTGTGCCATGTATAATTATGTAAGTGAGTGTTTGCGTGTGTTTGTGTCTGCACATGTGAGTGTTTATCCGTGTCTACCCTCAGCTTTTCATGTGTGTGTGTTTGCGGGAGTGCGGGGTTCATTGCCATAGTCTGGTCTCTATTATTTCCTTATTTTTGTTCCCAGCCTCCTCTGTTCCCAGTCTTATAGAAGCCCATTTCCACCAGGAATAACAAAATTTTAAAAAAAAATGACAAAAGTTTGGAATGATGATTTAAAAAAAAAAAAGTCAAAAGAGTCAAGTGTTTTGACTGTCTATGTCAAAATTCGAAGATACAGAGCCAAAATGACCAGTGTTCAGGAATCCCTAAAGTTTTTGCACACACCTCTAAGAGTATTAAGAAACATTTTTCTTGGAGGGGCCACTGAGTTCTTGGAGTAACCTAGAGGTTCTTCAAGGAACTACTCTTTTATTTTTGTATAGTGTATGAGACAGAATATCCAAATAATAATATAAGTAAAAAACTGTATTCACTAATTCATGATTATGAGATATTTTATCATATTTATTGACAATAATTTAAATTTCTGATATAAAGTCACTTGATAAGATAAGATGAGATGAGATAAGATGAGATAGTCCTTTATTATTCCCAAAGTATATGGTAATGATTACATAACATTATGGCTTTTTCATATCAGTCCCTAACCTGCAGTTCATACAAAATTACTTCTTCACTGGATTCTGGCTGCTTAGATTTCCTGACATGTTGTCCTCTACTGTAGAGCAACTCAGCTCTCAACAAAGGTTCAAACCATTGTGTAGATGAACTACAAATACCACAATGTATCATAGAGGACACTGTTGCTATGAGTAGGACACAACAACACCCGTACATGTCCCTTGCCTCTGTGAAATTCCTAATTCTATTAAAATCTGGAAAGCATCAAAGTAGTTTTCCATACATTTCCAAAATGTTCCAGCCTTACTTTAGAGCCTTGTTTATTTACTTTTCTCCACTGACTTTCCATTTCTCTCGTCTCTTCGCCTTCCATGTGGCATTTTCAAGCAAGTGACAAGGCAAAGGGATTCATCTAAATCTGCCAAAAAGACGCATTTGTTCCTTCCGTAAACAAAAGCACTGGTTTTACCCTCTGTGAACCTGGTGCAGCAGTAACGCTGCTCCATGTGGTCGTGGTAAACCAACCTCTTTTCTTTTCTTTTTTTTCTTTTTTTTTTTTTGGGCAATGTAAAGAGGTCATTTTGAGATGAAGGGTATAATGCAAGCAACTATATATCCTTGGATTCAGAGAGGAAATGAAAGAATCCAAGGGTGAAACCTCTCAGGTCACAGCTTCACACAAAGACTGTTTTCTTCCTCATTCTGTGGGAAAACTGAATGGAAGGAAAAAAATACAACAACTCAGCAAATATTCTGTTATAGTTGTTGTTTTGATTTATTTTGGTTTATGTGTTACTCTGACAATAATATAGGTTGTTTAGAGGTTTTTGTAGATTTTGCTGAAGGCAAGAAACATGGTCACATAATACAGTCATTATGACTGTATTATGTGACCATGTTTCTTGCCTTGGCATGTTTTTCTTTTCTTTTTTTTTGAGTCTTGTCCTGTCCATAGTAAGATGTTTCACTGAGAGACAAATAGTTAGGATAGTTTCTCTGCTGGCCTGCGAACCATTCGAGAAATTTATCTAACTCTGGAGAGTCTGCCTGCATAGCTGGGAAGTGAGGTCAAGCCTCCGCTGCAGCTGCCGCCTGCAAAACACTAACTGATAACAGGCCTGCCCGTCAGTATTGTGTCTCTCTCTCGTCTCCGCTTGCCTAATTTCTCATCAAGACTTTCTGTTTTACTGTCTCAAGAGTGTAATGTCCCGCAGTTGTCTTATAGTTAGGACAAATCGCATCTGTTGACAGAATTCACACACGCTTGAACTTGACATTCGTGAGTAATGAGTCAGTGACCCCCCCACCCCCACCTCCCTGTCCCCCACTGTGCCAGCACACTTCATCTACCCAGAGACATAATGATGCATTGTCCTCACCCAGATGAGGTTAGAAGATTAGAGATATGATGATGGAGTAGTGGAGATAGGGCTGCGAAAATGAGGTGGAGGTCAATCATTTCTGTTTCTGTACATGTTTCTTGTTAAGGGAGGGATGATGGAGCATGTTGATTAGGGAGGGTTTGCGATTGGCAGGCTGCTTGATCTGATTTCCTGAGACTCTCATCCATGGCGAATTTCTTTGAAAATGGGCTTTTATTTTGAAAGTTTGAGCTTTTTCTTCATTTATTTAGCAAATTATCAACAGTAATAATATATATATATACACATATAAGATGATAAAAATGTTTAATCAATTACATATTTCCCTTTTCTTTCCGTAAAACATTCTCCCTTTTCCTCACAGTGTTTCCATATGTATCTTCTATTATATTAACAACTAGAAAAATGGGAAGTGTGATATTGTGTGGTGAAAGCAAATGGGAGATCAAATGATTCGATCAATGATAAAAGTTTTACGTGTGGTTATAGAGTGGCATTGTTGTTTTTGATCTGTAGATGGACGGTGGTTTGGCTGTTAAGTGATGGTTATGTGGTCTTTTAATGATTTTCTTTTCTGTATCAAAACAGCCTAAAAACAACCAACTCTGGCTCCAAGGAAGTGTGGCTTCGCCTATAGTGTATATTAAATCTTGATGAAGTATACACGCTTAAAAAAACATGTAACCATTTAGATCATGTCCCAATTTCAAGACTTTAGTACTCAAATTTAAGTCCGAGTGATTAATTGTTTTTCAAGTGCGAGTCAACAAAATTCAAGTCTGACTCAAAACCGAGTCATCAAAAGTTAAACTCCAGAAATCCAAGAAGTCCATGACTTACTACTGCAGTGTCATAGCTATCAAAATACAAATTACAAAAAAATCACTGATTTGGTGAAATATAGTATGTTAACAAGGTGAAATTCCAGAGAGTCAGCATCACATCACATTATTGTGGCAATACTGTAACTGCACAGTCAGCCCAAGTGTCATCAGGCTCATGAGAATGCACAGGAAACTGGTAATGAGACAACATGAGCTAGATTTACTTATTAGTAATAGTACGTGTGTGTGTGTGTGTGTGTGTGTGTGTGTGTGTGTGTGTGTGTGCGATGTGTGCAAAGATAAAAGTCATCACAAAGGCAAAAAAGGCTAAATGTACTGACATTCTTTCTCTCTCTATATGTCAAAACCTGCAATGTGTCTCATCCCTCAGTCCCAGGCCAAAAACTGTGTTTATGTGCCACTTTGATTCATGTGATTCTCAAAGTATCTTATTAGATTCAAACATGGCTGTATTTCCTTTTCGCATAACCAGAGCTATTTAAAAATGAAGAAATATTTGATGTGAAAGGTTACATTCAAGGTTTGTGGTGGATTATATGCTACATGTAGAACTGTATACGAATTCTGAAGGTGTCCGATCATCCAACTATTCTGTGAAATCTGTGAGCACCTTGGTGTAATCGAAAGAAACTATGGGATGAAAAGTGCACTTACTCAGCCAAATTTTCACTCAACTTTTATTTTTACAACTTTTATGACTTCATGGGGGTCAAAGGTCAACACCTAGAATGTAAATAGTTTATAAAAGCATTATAACCAATACATTATGCAGGCATCTATTAAGTGTGTTTACAGCCTCTTTGTCCATCTCGGACACCGCAAAACTTTTTTGCTTACATGTTGCTTTGAGCTGCCATAACCACATGTTAGAAGGGGTTACACCCAAGTGTGTTAGTTCATTCTGCTCATAAGCATCATAACTACTGACATGGTGACTAATACTTACATACACCAATGAGTTCATGTGTAAGCCTCCCTTAAGCAGTGGGTGGGATGCTGGCATTGTGCTGGAACTGGTATTGCTCTTTTGTTCATGTCAAACATACAAAACTACATTAAATATCCTATTTTTGTAATGAATATTTTACCTGTGTATATAAATCTGTAATTTTAAGCCTTGTAAGAAACAATAGTAATCTATGGAGCTGTCTTTTTTTTTTTATATTTCTGAAAAACAGCACTTTAAACTCTTTTCTTTCTCTGCTGTCTCCTCAGGGGCGTTCATTGTCTGCTGGACGCCCGGCTTGGTCATCCTCCTCCTTGACGTCTTCTGCGCAAGCTGCAACGTCCTCACCTACGAAAAGTTCTTCCTACTTCTCGCCGAGTTCAACTCGGCCATGAACCCCATCATCTACTCCTACCGTGACAAGGAGATGAGCGCCACCTTCAGGCAGATTCTGTGCTGCCAGCGCCAGGAGAACGTCAACGGAACGGCCGCGGAGGGATCTGACCGGTCGGCGTCATCCATCAACCATACGGTGCTCAGCGGCAGCGGTATGCACCACCATCACCACCACCACAACGAACACTCAGTAGTATAAAGGAGGGCTGGATGTCATGGAGATTAATCCAAACCGAAGGGGTTAATCTCTTTTCTAAATAGTGACTGATAAAGGTTTAAATGGAGGTATGGGAAGGTCAAGAGGGACTGCGAACATGATATGAACGAAAGACAGCAACGTGATAAATGTGAGGAGGAAGATTAGTGAGCGGATTGGATGATGAGTTGGATGAGATCATAATGAGGAAGAGAACGGCAACTATGAAGAAAGATGAGAAGACTTCATGTCTGTGTGGAGAAAGAAACGCAGGAGTGAGTCTGATCTCCAAGGACTCTGATAGGCTGTTAGTATTTTTGTTTAGTTGTTTATTTTTTTGTGTTAAATGTGTTGTTACAGGCAATGCTGATATGAACTATTTAAAAGTAATCTGTGAAATGAAGGTAATGCCAGTATAACCCATCCTCTTTCTCCAGTCTTTTCTCACTTTGTATCCTGTAGTGATAGGTTTTATCCTGGATTACATCCATCCGAAGACTAATTCATATTAGTTGCAACATTTTGGGGTGAGACCCCAGATTTAAAACACTATTTAAGACTTCAATTCTGTGGAAATTCAAACCGACATGTGTCGTTTTGTGCTTAGGACATGTAACTGAATGTTAATACATGCTATTTCCAGCAGCTTTAACTTTAAAATGACCTTGTGGAGAGTCAAGGGCGGTTTTTGATAGTGTTTGGACCTATTTCCACTGTAGACACCAAAGTGACAAATTCATTAATTGTCACTTCCACTGCTTATAAATCGAATAAATATGTAAATATATTTGACATGTTTAGCCACTTACCAAAAATACTGCAGTGCTGTTCTACCCAGCGTTTAAGTAACCAGAGCCACTGTCCTTTTCCACATTAGACTCATCACTCACTTTTAAATGACAAGTGACATTACAAACTAAATACGACGGCGACTCATTATTCTACCGACTATCCTCTTCCACTAAAACGCTTTTGTGAATCCATCCCATCAGTTTCTCCTTAAATACATTGAGGGACTCCAAGATCTGCAGGAAATCCTGAGTTGTTTATTCTCTCAAAGGAATTAAAGACAAGTTGTTCCAGGGACCTTACCAGAAAAGAGGAGGAGGATGTTTGCAGTTTTAGAGCAGGCTCTGCGCCACAGTGTTATGTGGAGACAAGGTGAAGGTCGTATCTGGTGAGTGTTAACAGACTTCAGATTATGACATGAAAGGTGCTGAGTTGTCTGCCTCTCATGGCTTTACCCAGTGTCTCTGTGTCCACGAGGCTGACAGAGAAAAAGAGGAAGGAGGTTGGGAAAGTAAAGAGAATGGGAAACAATATTCAGTGGTCTGTGAAATTTCCCCCTGGTCGTTCTGAAACTGAAAATGACTGTAAACCAAGAAAAATTTGAATTCTTTATAGCATTGAGAGGGTTGACAAAAGGTGGGGCTGTTATGCCTTTTCATTTCTAAATCACTTTTCTTTTAGGGACTCATGAACTGCAGAACCGCAGTCTAATAGGTGTGCATGGCTTCAACAAACACTTCGAGGAAAGTACTGAAAAATACTTTTATTATTAACCAGAAAATGAATGGTGATGTGAGGTAATAACAGATACCCATCATTATGTCACCATATCAGATAGTTGGGGTTATGATTATGTTGATGTACACCATACCACAACATTGAGCATTTTTGTCAGTCAATACTTCTTTAAAGGTCTACTGACAACAATGTCGTATTACAGTTTACTCTTATGATAACACTCAAAGCCTTTAGGGTGTTTTTCTTAATGAATGAACTTAGTGAGAGGTGAGCCAGAGTTGAGCCGATGCAGTGTTGAATGGTGTTATATTATTTCCACAAGTGCACTCCCTGACTTCTGCCATTAGCTTGTGATTGTGTGCCAGCTGAAAGTCAGCGCGGTGATTCTATGACGTGCATTGTTAAAAATTACCAGCTGAACGTTTTGTCGTGACTTGAATCAAAACACTCTTTGGCCAGAATACACAGACAGAGCTCCCAACAGCTGACAGCAAAGTGAGAAACGTGGCCAAAGATACAGTCAGATGTTTTCCAGGAAGCGAGATGTTTGTCAGGGATTTAGACTGCAACGCTAACATGAAGTCAGCTGGTATTCTTCACTGTCAACGTTGCCCACACATAAGTTCCTAAGCAACAATCTTCGATAAAAAAAATTTTGTTTGCTTTTCTTACGTTTACCCTTTGCATTTGTCCATCTTTCACTTCACAAGAGGCCTTACAGGAGTAGTGGCAGCAGGAGTGCCACTCATTGACCCAACTTTGTCTACCTACAACTCTGGATCCAACCCTCCATATTCCACATTCACTGTAACCATTTTTCTAACCAAGTATTGATTCAGGTTATATAGTGAACCAACTAAACTTTCTGTCTTTGTATGTCTTTTGTTTACCATTGAGTCACTCTTTGTATACCATTGTAAGTATAATGTGTACAGTATGTATGTATATAAAATATATTATTCAATGTTAATCACCAAAGGGAAAGTGTTTTTGTGTCTGTAAATTTAACTGTGTTATGCTCTGTCCAAATGTACTGTAGGATTTTGTTTATGTTTTTATGTCATGAGCTCTTTGTATTATGACCCTAATGAATGAACTTCTTGTAGACGCAATTACAGTTATTAACTTGTTTGTGACCCAGAACTCGATATCTATGTTTGCAGTGCCTTCCACTTCTCTTTAATAAGGAGTAACTTCACACCAGCCTGAAAAGCAGTGATTTACTGCCTCTTCTGGTTGAAAGTTTCAAGCCAGTTTCACCTCTGACCATACCCACCAGTGATGTCATAGTGTACCGGAGTACACTTGTACATCACTGCAGCAAGGTGGAACTTAAACCACTGGAAGTCAGCAATGCCAAGATTTTCAGGTGGTATCAAGTTACTCTTTAAGTTTGTGTGTTGCTAACACCGCTGTCTTACATTTGCCTTATAGAACAACAAAAAATAATGTCAGTGTTGGAGCAATATTTCACTTTTGTTGAAAGTTTTCACCAGAAAGCATGATTTTTTTGATAAAAAAGATACACAACACAACCTCAAATGTCAAATGAGTACAAACTCATAAACACAGTAGTAGTATATATTATGAGTCAAACCAATTTCAGATCCTCAGATGTGGGTAATTTCTAATTGGTGTTTTTTCAGCCAGGAGACACAATGTTTGGAAATTCATTCACACTGGCGGCATACGACACAAGTCAAAACACCCACACCCTCTGTTTTATATGTAAAACCACACAATCCACTGGCAGTGTCTTGATTTGCACCAATCCATGATGGTCTGCAGGAAAAAATAAATAGATAAAAAGTTTTATTACATTCACTCCCAGATTGGCAACTGATGTTTGCTGCAGGCGTCAAGTTATGCAGCACTACATGACACAGCTGGTGTGTGTTGCTATTTCACATTTAGTCACATTACACTACTCCAAACATTACTGTTGATCCCAAAGAGTATAAATGAAAATATTCACATTAGGACTAGTGACTGATGCTCCGAGCTGTAGGTGTGAAACATTTTGTTCTTCCAGAGTGAAACATTGCTTCAAAATTCTGTTAAAAAAAAAAAGTCAGCCTCAGATTTAATATACCATGTACCAGTAGTTTGTAGAAAGTAATTGTGACACATACTATCCATACTGTAGGGGCCAATATCAATGAATGTCCAGCCAGAGTCATAGTGTTGATATCCCAGCAACAATAAAAACATGTGAAAAGTTTGAATTATTGTGTTTTTTTACGTGAAATTCATCTTTGTTGAATATAAAGCAGCTAAAATGGTTTTGAAAAAAACTGCCACTTCATTCTGTTAACAGTACCAAGAGTCTTTTTGAGGGTCCCAATTTTATATAACATGTTTAGCCTCGCTGTGGGTGCTCCTTTTTTGTTATCCCACAGTGTTTTTGTTTCCATGACATCCAAAAGGTCAGTAACAGGCAAACAGGGGGACAAACAGGGTCACAGACAGACACACACTGATAATGTATGCTTCATGATATGCAGGGTTTCTTGCTAGACCTAATAATGATCTATAGACCTTGAGGCTCTTGACACATTTTGGACTGTCTTGTCAACAGACGTCTGTGAGTTTATATTTTGTAAGAGGAATATGTTTTCTTTAAAGTCTGATTTGGATAACTGTTTTGTGTGGATGTGCAGGTTTAGAGGTGAGAAAAATGTCCCATGAATTAGCTCTTAGTATGTGTTTAGGTGGTCTGTCTACTTGGCTCACTTAATACAGTTACCAGACAACATTTGTTGAATTTTTGTCCCCTCATGGAATGAAGGCCTGAACACTACTAGTCCTGCATCAAATAGCAGACAGATATTGGTAGCAGCTAACTGGTTAACAGAGCATTTAGCAGTTAAAAGAGCCATTTCCTTCAGGGGATGAGGGAGACCAAACCATGAAATTTTACATACAGCTTCTTCTGCTGCATCCAACCAGACAAAAGATTCAGTTATTATGACTTTAACTGTGTGAGCATATGCATTTGCGTGGTAAAAACATCTTTGCAAAATTAGCTACATTAGCTATAAGGTGTATATATTTACCTGCAACAAATGTTTTTATTTGTTTTATTTGTTTGTTTGTTTGTTTTTTGTCCATTTTGTCCATTGACAAATCATCACAAAGTGTTAGCAAAAAGTTGCATATTTACACATCCAGCAGTTATGGAGCAACATTAGCATTCATTTGGCGTTGTGTTTCTGGCCACCTGGTGAATGTAAGCCCAATACTTACTCTCTTTTAGCTCTGCTTTTGGTCTCTACCAACTCATGAGGGCTCTTTAGCTGCTAAATGTTTCACTATGTTCACCTAGCTGGCCGTTAACTATGTTGGGTCTATTTTTTGGCTGAGAGCAGAGGATGTACAGTTGTTTTTTTTCTGGCTTTTTCACTGAAACAGCTGCCTAACGCTTTTAGAGCAGTGAGAGGGGACCAGAACAGTAGAGTCGTGGGCTGCACAGACAAAGAACGAGCTGAAACTCGTTATAATTCTCACTAAAGATGAAGCATATTCAGGTGAAATTCCATGTAAGTTAATCACTATGAGCCCCACCTTTGACACCGACACATGGTTTCAATGTTGTCATTTGATACATGGTTTTTCTATAGCCTCTTTAACAAATTACTTATTACACCACTTAATTACACCACTGGTGTGTGAGTGTTTGATGAAGTATTTCTGATAAAAAATAACACTAAATCGTGCTCCTGAATTGCCAGTAAAAACATTGGACATTGGACATTGGACCGGCATAAGTTAGAAAGTAATCACTTTACATTATGTGGACATGGAGCAGACACGAAGTAGTGTGTACTATTCAAGTGTGGTATGTGTGTATGTTTAAGGCCACTAAGAGTAGCCGGGGCCAATATGTGACATGTGTGACATGAATTAAGTAGTGAGTACTAGCAACAGCAACCAAATGTTTTTATAGGAAAGAATGCTTCTGTGTGTGTGTGTGTGTGTGTGTGTGTGTGTGTGTGTGTGTGTGTGTGTGTGTGTGTGTGTGTGTGTGTGTGTGTGTGTGTGTGTGTGTTTGTGTGTGTGTGTGTGTGTGTGTGTATGTGTTATGTTTATTGTTCCACAGCTTTTGAGTGCTAGCCTCCAGTTGACTGATATATGTCGCCCTATTTCCTGTGACTCCCCGAATGGGCCAATCAGAGCCACTGCAGCCATACAGGAAATTCCTCTGTTCTGTCGCTGACTGAGTGGGATGTCACATCTTCATCTCACCAAGGTTTGCTGACTGACAAATAAGTCCCCATGGTCAAATGTCTGACTGCATGTGTGGCAGTTAGGCAAAAGCCCTTGATTTGAGTGGACAGAATCAGCAGTCCTGTTGCCAGCAAAATTTATAATACATGGAAAAGTCAACAAGACATTAAAAGCTGAGCTGCTAACATGCCAAGGTAACCAGGAATCACAGCACCTCTGTTGTAACATAAAAAAAAATTTAACACATGAAGCACATCCAACTTCCTCTGAAACATTATCACATTTCTGTGCACTGAAGATGTACTGAACCAAAGGAGTTTATCACAACAAAACAGAAAGGGATTTTTTCACGGCAGTAATAATCTCTGGTTGCCAAACACAGAGCTGCTATTGCAAGTTGGCAGGAAGGTTAGAGAGTCCATTCAGATAAACCTTTTGTTTGGAGTAGGGACAATTGGCTAATTCACTGTGAATGGGTGCTGCTTATGCAGTATCTGCAGTGGGCTGTGTGATATATTTGGAGGAAAACATTTTTAAAGAAGTGCAAATGGAGACAGGGAGAAGGAACTGACTGCAAACACAGATAAGAAAAGAAACAGCGGTGACGGAAAGTGAGGAAAGAAACGACAAGAGCAACAAGAGCAGAGAGAGAAGGTGATGGGAAAAAGAAAGGGAGTCAAGACTGAAGTGACTGTTGTTGAAATGTTTGGAAACTAATTTGGCGTTAATGAACAGGTATTCAGTAATAACTTATTAATGATGTATTTATTACATGAATCATGGCACATTACCTGTTTCTAATAATAAAACTTTTTGTATTAGTACTGACATCAGGATTCAGGCCCTGGTATTACCTGCAATTGAATAAAAACCCCAATTTTGTGGTATTGCTCACTGCTAAATCTAATGCAATGGAGAATTAAAAAAAAAAAATCCAGAATGATTGTGGATTCAGAAAGACCCCTTCACTTTTTGTTATGTTGCAGCCTCATGCTTAAATCATTTAAATTAATTTCTTCTACACTGAATATCCCATAATGACAAAGGAAAAAATTGAATTTTAGAAATTCTTGAAAATTTATTAACAATCAAAAACTGAAATATCATATTGACATAAGTATTCAGGCCCTTTGCTATGGCAGTTGAAATTTAGCTCCCTATAGCATCCCAATGGTGAAGCATGATGGTGATAGCACCTCGCTCTGGGGGTGTTTGTCAACAGCAGGGACATGGAGACTGGTTGGGGGTTGAGGGAAAGCTGAACAGAACAAAGTACAGAGATATCATTAGTGAAAACCTGATCCAGAGCACTCAGGATCTCAGACTAGTACGAAGGTTCACTTCCTCACAGGACAATGACCCTAAGCACACAGCCAAGACAATGCAGGAGTGGCTTAGGGACAACTCTGAATGTCCTTGAGTGGCCCAGCCAGAGCCCTGAGTAGGACCCAATAGAACATCTCTGGAGAGACCTGAAAATAGCTGTCCACAGACGGTCCTTACATCCAACCTGACAGAGCCTGAGAGGATCTGCAGAGAAAATCCTAAATCCAGATGTGCAAAGTTTATCACGTCATACCCAAGACTTGAGGCTGTAGTCGCTGCCAAAGGTGCTTCAACAAAGTACTGAGAAAAGGGTCTGAATACTTATATCAATGTGATAATTCAGTTTTTCCTATTTAATTCATTTGCAAAAATTTCTAAAATTCTGTTTTCGCTTTGTCATTATGGGGTATTGAGTGTAAATTGATGAGGGAAAAATTAGCTTAAATAATCAATGCTGTCTCCTCTGAATAGTTTACATCAAACTCACATAAACACATGCATGCATTAGCAAACAGATTTAAACAATCCCACACAAATAAATGGGACACATTCATGGAGGGATAGATCATAGAAAACAATGTTCTCAATAATGCAGGCAGAAATTCACCATAAAAATGACTCTGTAAGGCAACCCTCTTTTTCTGCTGCAGTTCACCCCTCTGATCCCTCTTGTGGTGAGTAATAACACTGCAGCATCCACACGTTAAAACGCTTAATACACTTTTTTTGGAGGGTGGGAGTGAGGGCCTGTTATGGAACATATATTAGAGGAGGCTCATGATTAAATAAACAGAAAGAAACAGGCATTTAAAACAGATTACAGTTTAGGGTCAGAGAAACAGAGACGTCTAATATACAGCAGCTGAGTTGAAGGTTTTGTCTTCTGTGTCTTTCCAACTACAATAACCAGTAATTTCCCAATTGAAATCAACATATATTAATAGAATTAATTCTCTGTGATGTGCAGTGATTCTTCATGTCTCTGTCTGTGTCTCTTCATTCCTCAGTCCCGCTGTTTGGATAAAACTGGCCTTCGAATAATACTGAGGAATACGTGTCATTTGCTGTGGGTATGTTTGTGGGTGTGGTTTTGTGTTACTGCTGTTCCACACTCTTACCATAAAGCCACATTGGGCACAGCAGCTTAGGTGGCGCCACAGCCTCCCATTTAGTTATTTATTTGAGCAGCCAATCACTTGTCCAGACCCAGGACTGATGTTGACACAATGCAACAAGGGCATTGAGGATGATGTTATCGGTCGGTGTGTCAGTCCCTATATCTAAGATATCTAAAACATAATTGCCCCAGAGCAATAAATATATCTCAAATATTTCATGTGATGCTGAAATTTGATGTGGATATTTGTGTCCAGCTGATGGTTCTAAATTATATAGCATTTTGTAATGTACTGTCAGCACAAAAGTTTGGGAATATTGCAATGTATTATATGTACTGAGCACATTTAGGCATAAAATGTAGAGCTTTAGATCATCTCAGCACCATCAGACTGCATTATACACAAGATATAAAAAAAGAGAATGTACTAATTTCAATTAAATTTTCAATTAAATTCTCTCCCTGGTCTCCATATTGAATGTGAATGTTTTTTTAATTATGTTTATTTTATTATTTCTTGCACCACCATTACACAAAATGCAGTATCTCAAGTGGACCAGAATATGATTCCAGGGCCCTCCCTCTCACCCAAAAAAAATAAAATGACATCATGCGTTGTTGATGTCATCCAACACTTTCTAAATGATGTGGGAAATGAACATGGCCATCTTTATTGGCCTTCAGTCTTGGTACATTAAAAACTGACTCCATTCAGTGCTCAAAGTAAAGCTCCAAAAAGGTCCTATTATTCCCAGAATGCAAATCAATACTGTCTTTTGTGAGACCACCCAAACATCTACTTCTTTCAAACCCAAACGCAAGGCTGGCCCAAAGCATAAGCTAACGAAGTGGCTGCTTAGGCCCCCGTGGCCACCAGGGGGCCACCAGGGAGAAATGCCCCATGTGTACAGTATGTATTTTAACACATTGCAGAATAAAAATCATCAACACAGAAATAATAAAAACATTGTAATCGACGTTGCACCACCCAACGCACCTGGCACACACGCCCGTACCTATGGCAGAGAGCTGCATTTGGAGATGGTGTGCACTCTCTTGCCATCTGAGATTTTTTGGGTTGTTATGTTTTATTTATTGTATGTTGGTGTTTGCATTTTACAATTGTTCTACCTGGAGATGACACACAAGTTCTCAAAGACCAGTGTTGCATATGGACTGCAGGGATTTTTTTATGCCTTACTATGCTTTGACTTTTTATACCTTGCTGTACTATGGTGTTTTAATATGACTAACTATACTATGACTTTTTATGCTTTATTAAAGGTTTCTATGACTTTTTATGGCTTGCTATACATGGCGTATTAATGCCTTACTGTACAGTGATATTTTTATGATTTACTATTCTATGACTTTTTTATGCCTTACCCATACTGTGACATTTTTATCAGAACTTTACTATTTTTATGGGGTGGCATGATGGTGCACTGGTTAGAACCATTGCCTCATGGTGGGAATGTTCTTAGTTTGAATCCCAGGCCCGGGATTACTTTTTGTGTGGAGTTTGCATGTTCTCCGTGTGCCTGCATGGGCTCTTTTCAAGAACTCTAGCTTCCTCCAACTGTCCAAATACATGCACATTAGGTTAATTGGCAACTCGAACATGTTACTATACTATGACTTTTTTATGCCTTACTATACTATGGCTTTTTATACAGAACTATGACTTTTTTATGCCTTCCTATGGCGTTTTTTATGACTTACTATCCGATGACATTTTTGTGCCTTCCTATACATGATGTTTTTATGCTTTACTATACTACTACTTTTTTTGTCTTATGGTACTTTGTGTTTTTTTATGCCTTATTATATTATGACTTTTTATGCCTTACTATACTATAACGTTTTTATGCCTTGCTATACGTAACTGTTTTATGCCTTACTATACTATGACATTTTATGCCTTACTATACATGATTTTTTATGCCTTTCTCTATTATGACGTTTAATGCCTTGCTATAGTATGACTTTTTTTTATTCCTTACAATACTATTTCATTTGATGCCTTACAATACTATTATGTTTTTATGACCTTTTATGCCTCAATATACTATGATGTTTTTTTGACGTTTTATGCGATCATTTTTTGATATTTTTATGTCATACTTGCTACTGCTAAGACTTTTTATTCCTTAACCTACTATGATGCCTTTTTGGCACTTTTATGCCTTAATATGCTATGATGTTTTTTTGACTCTTTATGCCATACTATACTATGACGTTTTTACGTATTTTTATGTCTTACAATACTATGACTTTTTTGGCATTTTTATGCCTTCCTATACTTTTTTTGTTTTATTCATTACCATACAATGATGTTTTATGACATTTTATGCCTTAATATACTAGGATTTTTTTTTGCATATTTAGGGCTTACTATATTGTGCCGTTTTTTGGCATTTTTATGCCTTAGTATACTATGTTGTTTTATTCCTTACGTTATTATGATGCTGTTTATTGACCTTTTATGCCTTAATATGCTATGATGTTTTTTTGACCTTTTATGCCATACTATACTATGATGTTTTGTGGCACTTTTATGCCTTACAAGACTATGTCGTTTTATTTCTTACCCTACTATGACTCTGTTATGACCTTTTATGCCTTAATATGCTATGATTCTTGTTTTACATTTTTTGCCATACTATACTATGATGTTTTGTGGCACTTTTATGCCTTACAAGACTATGTCGTTTTATTTCTTACCCTACTATGACTCTGTTATGACCTTTTATGCCTAAATATGCTATGATTTTTTTTTGATATTTTTTGTCATACTATACTATGACGTTTTTTGATATTTTCATGTCATACTATACTATGACTTTTTTGGCATTTTTATGCCTTACTATACTAT
>NW_019175132.1:1317854-1318096 GCF_002260705.1 Seriola dumerili
TTACCCTACTATGACTCTGTTATGACCTTTTATGCCTTAATATGCTATGATTTTTTTTTGACATTTTTTGCCATACTATACTATGACGTTTTTTGATGTTTTCATGTCATACTATACTTTGACTTTTTTGGCATTTTTATGCCTTACAATACTATGTCGTTTCATTCTCTACTCTAATATGACTCTGTTATGACCTTTTATGACTTAATATGCTATGATTTTTTTTTGACATTTTTTGCCAT
>NW_019175133.1:0-128 GCF_002260705.1 Seriola dumerili
TTATAAACCTTTTTTTTTAAATATCTGACATTTTATGGAGCAAATAATTAATTAATAAATCATCAAGATAATTGGCAGACTATTATACAATACTACTATATCATGCTATATATATTTTATAAAGAATA
>NW_019175134.1:0-142 GCF_002260705.1 Seriola dumerili
AAGGTATACATAAAGTTGGCTGCCTTTACTTCATCCTTCGAAATCTTCCCCCCAGGGTGAATTCGGCCTTAATGAACATTCATCTGGTGTCACTGTTTCATGCACAAGATGTTGAAAAATACAGGATTGATGAAATATTGCA
>NW_019175135.1:0-140 GCF_002260705.1 Seriola dumerili
AAAGATAGAAATTGCAATTTAAATAAAACACCTATCCTCTAATTGAGTAAGCTATAACATTGAGGCATAACTAACTAGTTAGCAAGCAAGCAGAAAAGTAAATAATCATCAATTAGCAAAACATGATGGATAATTGGTTG
>NW_019175136.1:0-320 GCF_002260705.1 Seriola dumerili
CTAATGATATTTACATGGTGAGATATGAACATTTAATTCAACTCTTTATTATGTGTAGTGACCTCTTTTTTTAAATGATGCATCATTTCATAGGTATGTGATACCATTGTGAGGCATGCCAAGGAGAGGTTCTCTTTCACCAAGCACCTCATCAGTGCCACTCTGCTGCAAGGAGACTTGTTCCCCCAACACAGTGCAAAGTTCCCGGATTCAGCGCTGGAAACCACTGTGGAAGCCTACCCCACACTGGACAAGGCCAAACTGAAGACAGAATTGTCCCTGGTCTATGAAAATGAAGAGTTCAAGGCTTGCAGTGGTGC
>NW_019175136.1:512-1093 GCF_002260705.1 Seriola dumerili
GCACTGGCTATGCTCTCCATGGAGAAAAACCTGGTACAGAACATTCCTGACTTTAACACCAAAGTCATTGAGAAGTTTGCTACTCAGAAAGACAGAAGAGCAAAGTTCATGTACAAATAAGAGCACTCACTCACTCACTCACTCCCTCACTCACTCACACACTCACTCACTCACTCACTCACTCACTCTCAAACTCACTCACTCCCTCACTCCCTCCCTCACTCCCTCCCTCACTCACACACACACTCTCAAACTCACTCACCAACACACATACACACACTCACTCACTCACTCACTCACTCACTCACTCCCTCACTCCCTCCTTCACTCACTCCCTCACTCACTCCCTCACTCCCTCCCTCACTCACACACACACTCTCAAACTCACTCACCAACACACACTCACTCACTCACTCACTCACTCCCTCACTCCCTCCTTCACTCACTCACTCACTCACTCACTCACACACTCACTCACTCACTCACCAACACACATACTCATTCCCTCACTCACTCACACACTCACTCTCAAACTCACTCACCAACACTCACTCACTCACTCACTCACTCACTCACTCACT
>NW_019175137.1:0-161 GCF_002260705.1 Seriola dumerili
ATGTTGCATTGTGTCTTAGTGATACAAAAAGTTACATATAAAAACACTATCGATTATCATCGAGTGACGCTTCATGGGGAGAAATTGATTTCTGCATTAGGCTGGTACTGCAGTGGGACACTCTGCAGTTTGGGTGAGATATTGTGTTTGTCTTTACAAGT
>NW_019175138.1:0-171 GCF_002260705.1 Seriola dumerili
GTAGGATATGTTACAGCTCCGCTGTTATGGGTGAGTTCAGTCAAATGCACCCAACAGGTCTATCTAAAGGCTTGAGGAATGTCATGTTTATGCATTTCGTAGTTTTTCAGTTTTCAACACGTTACAGTCAGCAATAGTAACAATGTAGGATATGTTACGGCTAAGAGAAGT
>NW_019175139.1:0-998 GCF_002260705.1 Seriola dumerili
TTCTTCCTCCGACTCTGTCACATGAGTAACTGTTTATAAAAGGTTTTGTTTGATTTAATCGCCTTGTGATTCTGTGTGGAAAAATGTTATTTCCAAGGTTGGAAAACCAGTTTGTCCCTATGAATAGCCCGGGCCAGAAATACCAGTGTGGACTATTGTAAAGGATCTAGTTAGGCTCTGTGTGGCACCTGTACTTTTCCACCCCTTAAGTGACAGGAGCTTTTCATAGCAAAGCCCTGAGTAAGACATTGGATAACAGCACAACAGCCAGTGTTATTCCTAATAGTCCAACACACATACATTACTCAGTCTGATGTGTGAGGGAGGCCTGCCAGCGATGCAATACATGTGTGGCGTTGCAGTGTTGAGGCGCAGTGAGGAATGTTGATGAGTCAGTGTGTGAATGCCCTCTTCTGGTGGATGTTGGATCCGCAGCTATTGGCTCAGTGTCAGCACCGATGTAAATCAGACGGAGGCTCAGTGATGTGATATGGAGACCCTGAACAGAGGCAAGCATGAAGGTCTACCCTCACTCATTTATACAATCCATCTTTGTTCAATATTGACCTTTAAGTTATGACTGAGCAAAGCCAAGAACCTTGAAGCATTATCACACCCAACTGAGAGATCATGAGTCCTGCAGTGGTGGTGTCAGGGGGCAGCAGTGATACTAAAAGCTGGAAAATTAGAACTTTTTGAGACTGTTTTTGGACATTTTTGGCTTTACTTGATAATGTACATTACAGAAGATGACAAGAATATGGAAAAACAGTTGGGGGATTACATGCAGCAAAGGTTCCTGGTCGGATTCAAACCAGCAACATGTTTCCTCTTGTACTAATTTTGACATATTCAACTGATCAAACAAAAAACATACAACATATACTTGTGACCAATGCAAGAAGACTCTCAAATCTGCATTCAATCTGCAGTTTGCAAGTGTGTGAAACAGGACACTGGCCCCATTTGTGATCTGTGTGCAAGTAGTGCTCACAAAT
>NW_019175140.1:0-144 GCF_002260705.1 Seriola dumerili
CACATAGTATGGATTTAAGGACACACTGGAGTTCCTGGATAGAGAAAGAATAACAGCTTATATACACATCACATGAGCCTGTTACAGTGTCTTTTTGTAGTGAGCCAAATTACATACAGTGGATCATATTAGTGACACTAATCC
>NW_019175141.1:0-159 GCF_002260705.1 Seriola dumerili
GGATCGTGCCTTGATGAGACAGTTTCACCGTGACCATCCGGATAAGCCAGGTGGGTCACCTGGAGGCTCCCGTTAAGGGGGGGGTACTGTCACGGTCCTGTGTTTTCTCCATGTTTCCCATCTCCTTTTGTGGGTGTGTCTTTGTCTGTGTCTGTCTGG
>NW_019175142.1:0-115 GCF_002260705.1 Seriola dumerili
TTATATTATATTCTCTTAGAATATAATTTTATGTATCTATTCATACATTTATATTCTTTATAAAGCCAGATTCTGACTGGGAAATTGTGATTTTCTTTTTATGTTGTTTGCCTAC
>NW_019175143.1:0-309 GCF_002260705.1 Seriola dumerili
AATGTGGAGGATGCAAATTTTTTTCACAAGGTGAATAAATTATTAGGGGGCATTGTCAATGGACACACAGTAATGGGAGGAGACTTCAACCAAATCCAGGATAATGTCCTAGATAGAACAATCTATGGTAAAATTATACCGAAGGACAGACAGGCAATACATTTACTTATGAAAGACTTAGGGTTAGTGGACATATGGAGATTAATTAACCCAAGAGAAAAGGAGTACACTTTTTACTCTCATAAACATAAATCCCACTCAAGATTAGATTATTTTCTAATTTCTAAAAGTATGATTGAATCTGTGGTG
>NW_019175144.1:0-102 GCF_002260705.1 Seriola dumerili
AACCATGTTGGGGTTGTAATGTACCCGTGATGCACAAGTATTTGCCAGTGGTCCAGAAGTGGCCGCAGCAATAATGGAGGGAGTAGTCTTCCACGCATCCAA
>NW_019175145.1:0-118 GCF_002260705.1 Seriola dumerili
TTTACCAAAATTCTAATTGAAATGATGAAATTGACAAATAATTTTCAGAATAAAATTGACATGATGATGAAAGTGAATATGAAATTAGCTTTTTATTTACATTGGACAAGCTAAAGTT
>NW_019175146.1:0-154 GCF_002260705.1 Seriola dumerili
TAGGGGGTAAAACCCATATGCAAACCTATGCAAAGGTGTTGTCAAAAGTTTATCTAAAATTAATGAGGCTTCAGCTAACCAAGTCAGACAAATCAAGTTTGTTTTCTTCTAAAGTTTCATCTTTTTGTTACTGTCCCTTAACTGTTTTCAGAAC
>NW_019175147.1:0-151 GCF_002260705.1 Seriola dumerili
TTATAATACATTAAGGCATAAAATACCATAAATACGTCAGAGTATAATAAGGCATAAAATGTCATAAAAACATTATAATACATTAAGGCTTAAAATACCATAAACACTTCAGAGTATGATAAGGCATAAAATGTCATAAAAACGTCATAGT
>NW_019175148.1:0-137 GCF_002260705.1 Seriola dumerili
ATCTTACAACAAACTAGGGCTGAGCAATTAATCGAAAAACAATCGAAACCGACATTTAGCAACTCTATTGGACTTAATCTTGCTCATGTTAATTAATTGTGGTGTTCACTGTTGCCATGACAGTAAAGGTTGCATAT
>NW_019175149.1:0-102 GCF_002260705.1 Seriola dumerili
AAGAAAACTGCAGTTTTCTTACTCTGGGATGTCGACTCCAAGGAAGCAGCGGTTGCGCAGTTTCCCCGCCCACAGCTGAACTCCCACAATGGCAAAGATGAA
>NW_019175150.1:0-155 GCF_002260705.1 Seriola dumerili
TTGTCTTTCATTGCGTCTTCTCCAGATGAGGAATCCAGCGGTGCAGACTGCCAGGACGAGCAGCACTCCAACAACAACTCCAATGACAGCAGCAGAGGGGAACTCTGAAGAACCAGGAACCACATCAGGACATTCACACTGTTTATCTGACTGTT
>NW_019175151.1:0-137 GCF_002260705.1 Seriola dumerili
GACCCAACAAGTAAGCAACCTTGTCAGCATCTGAAAATAGTTCAATCATTTACAGTTAATATATACAGTGTCTGATTTCCAATCACGATATGACTGAAACAAGTTTAATTGAGAACTTTACAACTTTATATTGCACA
>NW_019175152.1:0-103 GCF_002260705.1 Seriola dumerili
GTACGAGCGGACAGAGACGCCAGAGCAAGTGGGAAGAAGGTGGAGGACTGGATCTGCTTGTGAACAATAGATGGTACAACCCCGGTCACATCACAGTGAAGGA
>NW_019175153.1:0-142 GCF_002260705.1 Seriola dumerili
GGGCCTCAAACCTGATGTGTCTGTGGTGAAGTGAAGTAGGAGTGGAAGTAGCATGACATGGAAATGTTCACATGAAGTACAAGTACATCAAAGCTGTACTTAAGTACTTGAGTAAATATTTTATCTTTATTATATTAGTGCA
>NW_019175154.1:0-115 GCF_002260705.1 Seriola dumerili
AACGTCATAGTATAGTGAGGCAAAAAAAGTTATAAAAACGTAACAGTATAGTCATAAAAAGTCATTAAAACGTCATAGGCATAAAAAGTCATAAAAACGTCATAGTATATTAAGG
>NW_019175155.1:0-108 GCF_002260705.1 Seriola dumerili
CTATTTTGCCAAGGGTTTGTTCTAGAAAATGGATATTCTCAAGTAAAGTAGTGTTAAAATGTCTTTTTAGTAAAAATGCTAACAACTCATAGACAGCTGAAAGATGAT
>NW_019175156.1:0-146 GCF_002260705.1 Seriola dumerili
CGCGATTGGCCGTGGGCAGGTGGGGAGCAATCAGCGGAGCGGTACTTGAGCAGCAGAGGAGCGCTGGAGCGTCAGCCCAGCGTCAGCCCCAGTGGCAGCCCCCGTGCTCAGACCTCCGGGAGTGAAGACCAACGGGAGTAAAGACC
>NW_019175157.1:0-144 GCF_002260705.1 Seriola dumerili
CGGTTAGTCTTTGTTCAGTAGTCAGGATATAGTTAATGAGATATATGAAAGTCTGTATAGATTGGAAAATATGAATACTTCAGTAACATTTATGTGGATACCAGTTCACAGAAGGATTAATGGCAATGAAACTGTGGACTCATT
>NW_019175158.1:0-102 GCF_002260705.1 Seriola dumerili
AGGAATATTAGATGCAGAATTTAAGGTACATAAATAAATTAATAATTAAATAAATAAATAAACGACTGGCAAGAAATGTGGTCAGAGGTTGATAAGATGAGC
>NW_019175159.1:0-114 GCF_002260705.1 Seriola dumerili
AGAAGAGGCTGTGGACAGCGAGAGTGGAACACAGGCTGACAGAGTGCGGTGGGGTGGGGTGGGGTGGGGTGTGGCGGGGCAGTTGGATAAAGTAAAGTTTATGCAAAGTCTTAA
>NW_019175160.1:0-123 GCF_002260705.1 Seriola dumerili
CACAGCAAACAGGTGGAAGTGTCCACACACACCTACACACCTACGTCTGGATGACGTAGATGATCTCCTGTCTGTGCGTCACTGTTTTTTTTACACATAATAATAATGATAGTGATAATAATA
>NW_019175161.1:0-136 GCF_002260705.1 Seriola dumerili
AGATTCACATTTTACATAAAAAACATAAACTTATAAAGTGCAGCACATTGTTGAGGCCAATGATTCCCACCTTTTGTTGGCTCCCGGCAACCTCACAAAACATCTTTTCAGATGGTTGTAGTTAAACACTTTTACC
>NW_019175162.1:0-137 GCF_002260705.1 Seriola dumerili
ATTCTGGGTAATCTGGTCTCAGGAGCCTCTGGACTCTCTTCAGCTCGTTCTTCACAAACGTGACCATGTTCTCCTCCAGCAGCTGGAACAGATGATAAACGGATCATTTCATTTAGAAAACAACATGTGACTCATGC
>NW_019175163.1:0-165 GCF_002260705.1 Seriola dumerili
AAAAAATGATATAGTATTATAAGGCATAAAAAGTCAAAATAATTACATAGTATTGTAAGGTATAAAAATGACATAGTACAGTGAGGCGTAAAAAGTCACAAAAACGACATAGTATTGTAAGGCATGAAAACTCAAAAAACGACATAGAATAGTAAGGCATAAAAA
>NW_019175164.1:0-168 GCF_002260705.1 Seriola dumerili
GAGATGACCGATATCATCGCAATATTGAACACTGTCATCGCGCATTGCAAATTTTTCCTCATATCGTGCAGGCCTAACATATATACATATATGTACAGTATATATAATCTATTACCATAAGTATATGTGGCTCTATAGGGGTAAATTATAAAGTTTTAAATAAAGACT
>NW_019175165.1:0-140 GCF_002260705.1 Seriola dumerili
TTTATGCCTTACTATACTATGACTTTTTTATGAATTTTTTGTCTTACTATACTATGACGTTTTCCTGAAATCTTTTATGCTCTACTATACTATGACATTCTTATGACTTTTTTATGCCTTACTATACTATGACATTTTAA
>NW_019175166.1:0-299 GCF_002260705.1 Seriola dumerili
GTCAGCTCTTGTGTTTTATACCAGAATAGAACATAACACTTAAAGGATATGTTTGGAGTTTCAGATGCCCGGATCTACTAACAGAGTTAGTGATCACTGAATCATTCACCCTGTTAATGATCATTATCCTCATCTGTAATCACACACCACTTTTCAAAGCCCAAGTTACTGTGTGTCTCACACACTGCAGCAAATTAAAAGCATGAATTATAAACATTGGTTCTTTAAATTTCTATATTGCCAACAAAAAGGCCTGTCTGTTTGCGGGTGAGTATACAACTCTTTATTGCTCTTATGTC
>NW_019175167.1:0-110 GCF_002260705.1 Seriola dumerili
GCTAGTCTAGCCTCATGCTGCTGCAGGGCTCCTTCCACATGATCCAAATAAACCATTGGGGGACTTGTGTGTGCTGAGTCCATGTTGTGGCCAGATTGTACTGAAACGGG
>NW_019175168.1:0-155 GCF_002260705.1 Seriola dumerili
TGTGCATGTGTAAGTAATAAAAAAAAAAGAAAAAAAAAAAAAGAAAATTTTAAGTCCTCCAAACTGAACAACCATATGGATGGTTTGTCCCCACTGTCTGACATGACTCATATGAACATCTCCTGGAATAGCAGCCATGCGGCAGGTGTACTGGA
>NW_019175169.1:0-100 GCF_002260705.1 Seriola dumerili
ATAGTAAGACATAAAAATGCCAAAAAACGTCATAGTATATTAAAACATAAAACGTCATAGTATAATAAGGCTAAAAATGTCATAGTATAGTAAGGCATAA